>NW_019154121.1:8440258-8872258 GCF_002288905.1 Enhydra lutris kenyoni | reverse complement strand
TTCTTTCTTTTTTTTTAAGATTTTATTTATTTATTAGACAGAGATCACAAGTAGGCAGACAGGCAGGCAGAGAAAGAGAGTGGAGGAAGCAGGTTCCCTGCAGAGCAGAGAGTCTCATGTGGGGCTCGATCCCTGGACCCTGAGATCATGACCTGAGCCAAAGGCAGAGGCTTTAACCCACTGAGCCACCCAGGTGCCCCTGCCCATTGTTTTCTTTTCAATTCATTTAACTTGGTCTTCCTCAACATTTTGGGCTCATATAAGAGTCTGGAATTTTTCATATGTATATGTGAAATTGATTTCTTAAAAAAGATTTTATATCATCAGTATTGTGGTAACAAAAACTATATCACTGCATATAATAATTACAAGGGTTTGCAAAAAACTATTTATAGTCTTCCTCAAAAATTTCCTTCCTCCTGTCTGCACAAGTTTTGAAGATTAGATCTGCTGAGTAAAATTCCATGTATTCTAAGATGTTGTGTGGTAAGTGTGGTATTTGAATGTAAGTATATGCATGTTATAATTTTTAATTTTTAATTCTAAATGCTTGAAAGTGAACAAATCATGAAACATTTCCCCAGTATGTCATCTGTTAGCATTGATCATATCCTGTTGCTTTTAATCTTCTCTCTCTCTTTTTTTTTTTTTTCATCTAAACAACTTTTCTGATGACATCTCTCAGGCCCCCAAGAGCAAGGGTCTGCATTTGATACTAGCTTTTAGGATGAAAGAAAGCAGACTTTGAACAACCACTGTGTTCTATGTGTTGTGCTAGGAGGCAGTGTTCAGGGAAGTGTGACAAGGCAGGTATCAGCATGTCCATTTTATAGATAGAGAAACTGAGCAGCAGAGTGGTTAAGTACTAGAGCACATAGTTAGGTCTGAACTACTCACCCATCACTACCAAGACCACAGCCTCGTTTAGATTTTACCAGTTATACCTCTCTACCTTATGTATTCTAGGTCTCATTTTGTTGACTTTGGCTAATTTAATTATAGAAATGATAAATAATAGAAACCAGGATACCTTGATATTTTCCCTGTCTCGTGACAAACCAAGGGTTATTATAGTGATGCTGATATTTACTGTAAATTCAAATGCAGAATAATTTGAGACTCATTTTGAGCCTCGGTTTTGTTTTTTTTAATTGAAGTATAATTGACATACAATATTTTATTAGCTTCAAATGTGCAACATAATGATTTGATATTTGTATATATTATGAAATGACCAGCAAAATACCATCTACCACCAGACAAAATCAGTGCAATATTACTGTTTATATTCCCTGTGCTGTACATTACATTCCCATGACTTAATTTATGACTGGAAGTTTATACCTCTTGATCTCCTTCGCCCATTTTGCCCACCCCCCAATAATCCCCTTCTCTGACAACCCCCAGTCTGCTCTCTGTATCTATGAGTTGGGTTTTGTTTTTGTGTCTTTCTTTTGTTTTTTTTTTAGATGCTATATATAAATGAAATCATGTGGTATCTGTATTTCTCTGACTTATTTTACTCACCCTCAAGGTCCATCTGTGTCATTGCAAATAGCAAGAGTTCATTCCTTTTTATGGCTGAGTAATATTCCATTGCATATATATGCCACATCTTCTTTATCCAGTCATCTCTCTTTTTTTAAAGATTGCCTTATTTGAGAGAGTTAGAGAAAGAGAGAAAGAGGATGAGCATGGGTGGGAGGGGCAGAGGGAGAGAGAGATTCTCCAGCAGACACTGTGCTGAGTGGGGAGGCTGACATGGGGCTCTGTCTTACGACCCTGATATCATGACCCAAGCTGAAACCAAGAGTTGGATGTTTACCCAGTTTTGCCCCCTGGCGGCCCCTATCCAGTCATCTCTTGATAGCTACTTAAGTTACTTCCATATCTTGGCTATTATAAATTATGCTGCAGTGAACATAGGGGTGCATCATGTATCTTTTGGAGTTATTTTTTTGTTTTCTTTGAATAAATACCCAGAAGTGGAAATACTGGATCACATGGCAATTCTCTTTAATTGTTTGAGGAACCACCATGATGTTTCTCATAGTGGCTGCACCACTTTACATTCCCACCAAGAATTCAGGAAAGTTTTCTTTTCTCCATGTCCTCACCAACAGTTATTTCTAAGCCTTCTTTTCTTGTTGCCCATGTTTCAGGATAGTGGGTCTTCCTGCATTGGTTTCCACCTTGGAATAGAACACTAATGTGGTCATCAATAGTGTAAGTGAAATGTGTCTTGAAATGGTTAAATTGTAGAAAACAGTCTTGGGTTGTTTTAAGGACATTAAAGTCCTCTCTGTCCTTTGCCCTGTAGAACAAACTGCATTTAGAAGGAGCTTAACTAGTAATTCAGCCTGACCACTATCACATACCATACACTTACTGTGGGTCAATCCAGGTTGCTATGACAATAGAAATATTTCTCACTTTCTCCTTTTTAGAGTATAAACACAGGAAGCTTGAATATTGCTTATGTTTGCATTTTATATTGATCTTTTCTGACTTCATGTTAGAAAGGCAAAGATGTGAGAAGACACCAGCCGTGCTTCTTCAGAGCTATGCAATTCTCTCCCTTTCACCCCCAGCTCCTAGTGGCGGTCCTGGTGTTCAGCGTGGCTGTCGCTAGGCTATGCTGACATCTTAAGGGCAGTTATGGAGAGAGATCAAACATCCGTCCTTACTATTATAACTTAAATATCACCATGTGTTTATTTCAACTTGGATTTGAAGCCTTAGTCTCCTTGAGTAAAGAGAATTCAGCATCAGAGATACTCCAAGCTCACCTTTTAGATGGTCGGGACTTAATTCTGTGAATAGTTTGTGGGGACCTTTCTTGGCATTCAGTAAAGAAAGAAAAAAAAAAGTAGAAGACCTGAGAAAGAAAACAGAACAAAACAAAACAATTGCTAAGCCAAGAATTTAGAAATTATGACCAGCTCCCTGGAAGTTTTTGTCTTGGGGTCCCTTCTTTGGAACCCACAGTGTGAGTGAAGATGAGCACTCAAGAGTCAGGGAGCTATAGATGGTTCAGTGTTGTCCAGGAGCTGAAACCCTGTATTTACTTGAAAGATGGAAAATGTAACTGCCTTCTGCTCCACCAGGCTAACAACAAAAACAAAAGCTAAAAAGAAACAACTCTGCCTTATGCTTTGATATATCCTCTCCCTTCACTACACTCTCTTCTTTTTCTCCTTCCTCCTCTGCCCTCCCATATTGACTGAGTGCCGGGCGCTGTACTGGGCATTGCAGTTAAAATGGTGAAAGGGGCGGACTTTTTCTCTGCCATCATAGGACCCCAGTCTCATGGGGAAGAGAGTTGAGTTAACAGGAGATTACAGCCCAATGCTGAGATTTATCAGAGAGGGCAAGGGGAGCACCACCTCTGGGAACATCTTGGGTGCTGGGAAGACTTCCCTGGGAATGGCTAAGGTTGGGGGCAGGGGAGGAGGCTCCAGTGTCACTTTCCCTCTCCTCCCTCTTTCATTCCCGTTTCCCTACATCAATTCTCCTTGTTGTCTGGGATTAACTTTAGCAGTTGTCCCAGCTGAAATTATGGTTTCAATAACTACTTTTTATTATTAAATATAAGACATGGTTTGTAATATTTTCCTCCAAATCTTTAACTTGGAAGGAGATTTATCTCAGGTTCTAAATGTCTCTTTTACAGAAATACTGACTAGTTTTTCATTAAGAGAAAGGGGTCATAAATAAGCTACATTTCTTTTCAAAATTCATCGAAGTAGCTCCCTGAGCAATTCATGCTGTTTATTTCATCTCCACTTTGGGAACCTGGCCTCACAATGAAAAATTATGTCCAAATATCCTTGAAACTATATTTTCTCTTTAGTATGGCAGGAGCTAAAGAAGTGTCTTCAGAACCAAAATGCTATTTATTCCCTGTTTGACACGTACAAATCCTCCTTGTTAAAATGTCATTAGGGAGGCATATTGAGCTGTGTGGCCTTGGTTGATAGGTACTTTTCAGCTTTTATCACTGTCTGTGTCAGAAAATTAAGTATAATCTAGGGTGCTTTCATTTCCTTATTAACTTTAGTAGGTATATTTTATATTGGGGAATATAGTACAACTTTTTGCCTTGGAGAAAGGCATGTCCATTTCCACTCCAATGACTTCAGCTCTGTCTGGTGGTTGTGGCTGAAAAAGCCATTTTTGCCCACCCTCTGGGATAGCAGGAATTGTTCTCCAAGACTCTCCTCATTTCTGTTTCATAGAGGGAATGTATCTTCTACTTGTTGAGTGACTCTTTTTTTTTTTAAGATTTTATTTATTTATTTGATAGAGAGAGACACAGCAAGAAACAGAATACAAGCAGGGAGAGTGGGAGTGGGAGAAGCAGGCTTCCTAGAACCCTGGAATCATGACCTGAGCCAAAGGCAGACACTTAATGATGGAGCCACCCGGGTGCCCCTTGTTGAGTGATTCTTTCCCAGAAGTTTTATGGAGACACCATGTGAAATTCCGGGTATGCTTTTTGGGTGCCTCTTTTTGATTTTACCTGATGATTTTCATTCTCTGTGACTTACGTTCATAATTCTCTGTTAATGCTGGCACATTGTCCACAGAGTTGTATTCCATGAGCAAATGGCATGTGTCCCCATGCTGGCCTGTGCTGATGGAAACCTGCTGCGAGAACTTTGGACTTTGCTCCAGCCCTACTTGGGTGTAGAAAGGCTGCCTGATATCACCAGGCCTGTCACCCGCCACTGCTCCCTCAATTCCCACCATGCCGACTCCTTATACCAACTCGTTTATTGAAAACATTTCCTGGAAAAGAAATCTACTTGCCATCTCTTGAGTTTATTGTATTATTTGGTATTCAGGAGGGAAGAAATGGGACAATACACATCTATACTTCTCAAAGATGGAAACAGTGTACAAATGTCATTGTAGGGACAGACCTTCCTTCACAATTGTGAAGAATTCCTATGTACATGCTGAAATCTGCTACCAGAAATCTAATTAGTTAATTAGTTCTAATGAATTAACCTTAAGTATAAGAAGAAATGATGGATTTGTTTTGACTGAGGACAGGGAAATGAGCACATAGTGCTAGAGTTTCCCTCAGCTGCTTGGAAGGTGCACAGAGTTTGGAGAGGGCCCTTGGGCTGAGAAGGGCAGCTTAGGGAACCATTACTTTTAGGAATGAAAAAACAGAGTGTTTGAACATATGGGAAAAAAGCAGTGATGGGGATGGGAAATGACCCCAAAGGACTAGACCTATCAGTCAGACCTCTTACCTATTGTCCATTTTTTATATCTTCTGATTAATGGCTGAAACATAGTTTTACCTATAAGTACATCAAAAGAAAGTAAAGAAGTCATGTTTAATTCTGATACTTCTCAACAGAAGCCATCACTTAATATGACTTGTTTGGAGATACTGCTTTTTTAGGCTAGCATCTTAAAATTCTTAAGGAATCCAGGTCTGTGAAAATCTCCTTTCCGGAACCTCACACGTGTATGTCCTTTGTAGAATGACATATATGAGCCTTTATTTGTTAGGATCTGGGGAGCTGGATCTTCAGATTCAATGGGGTGGCACTTTCTGCAGTTGCTTAGATGACTGAAGCTTGAGATGCTTCTTCCTTCAGTGTACATTACTACCATTATGGGCTTTTAGAGTATATATGTGCAGCTGAAGCAAGCACACGGGCTTTTAGAGTATAAAAGGAGTTTAGTTATCTGCCCTAAATCCCTCATTAAAAAAACAAACAAACAAAAAACAAATACGCACACACACAGAAACTAATCAGTTCACAGAAACAAAGGGAAGAGAAGAAATCCTGGTACAAGCTCTGTGCTAATCACTTTCAGATCATGAACTTATTTAATCCTAGCCCTGAGTGATAACTATTATCCCCATTTCACATGTGGGAACACTGACATTCAGAGAGGTTAAGGAGCTTGCCCAGGGAAACATAGCATGCAGCAGAAGAGAGTTTCAGATTTAGATCTGTCTAGTGCCCATGCTCATGCTCTTTCCGCTACCCAAGTAAAGGCCATTTGGCTAGTTAGTGATAAAGAGAGGGGACTAGAACCTAGGACTCTTAATCCCCTAAGCAGTGATCTTTTCAATACATCATACTACTTAACTTGGAAGAGTTTGAACATACATGCCAATTGTAAAAGAGATTCGTGTAGAATTCCTTTTCTTGATTTCTTAAAAAGTAAAAATTATTTTCCTTGAGACTATAATTTCACAATTCCCTCGCCCCTTTGTAAAAAAGTTTGGTTCTTTGCATAGAAGCTCATTGAACTTTCAGACCCATCACTAACTCAATTTTAATCTCTGGTCACTCTTCTGTGTTTATTTCTTTTCCGTTCAGATGGTAAGTATGCAATTGCGGTTACCCTGATTAATGTGTTACATATTTCCCCAGGCATTTGTAGAGAATTGACTAAAATATAAGTTACCCTTGGCTTCAGAAACTTCTGGCATTTAGAAACATGTGCAAACTATACCCCTTGGTGAATAGTGTTCCAGCTTACAATTTTCTTCCTTTTAAGGAGGGGGGGAGTGGAGAAGAAAGAGAAAACATTTTTAAGGGAGATTTTGGTTATAGTAAAGAGAGACTGTGGTTTGAAACTGTTTTTTTTCCACTTCAGCTTTTTACTCCGCATGGGAAAAATTAAAAAAATAGTTGTATTCAGGTGTTTTCAACATGATGAGCTGGAATGGGAAGCAGAATCAGCTCTTTTTTCCCTCTTCATCTCACAGCAAAAATACCACCATATCTTAAATTGCCTTGGGTCAGAAGACTGTTTGTTGAATTATTCAACAGTTTGAACTGGTAGAATTAGAGGATTCATTAGACTGAAGGTCATAAGTTAAGTTAAAAACATTTCCTTATCGTTACGATGTGACTCACAATGTTGACAGATTCCAGAAGGGCCATGGGAGCTGGGAGACGCATGGTCTTAATGAGTGGGAAACCCTCTTTCTCCTAGCTGGCTAGCCCCCATCCACACCGAGGTGCCCTGAATTCAAATCATTTCGGTCTGTGTTCTGAGCTATAGGTATGTGTGTACTGGGTGAAACCCCTTCCCATTCTTTTCACAGAATATTTTAAAGAGAGTGGAAATTATTTTCTTGATGTATTTTTGTTTTCTTGATCTTATTCATTATCCCATGAAAACATGAATCTGAGTCATATCATTTGAACAAACAGAACTTGGTTTTCTTCATTTAATCTTTGGGTTATTTCTCAGAAGGGCCTATGGCATGAAGTCAGAGGATGGAAACTAGATGAAGTAGGTTTCTCATTAGAAGTGATAGCGAAAGGAGGGATATGAGGACTGGGCCTGTGCAGTTTATCAAGCACTCTTGGGTTATGAAATATTTACCCACCTTCTTCCTAATTCATGTGTATATAGTTTATGTGGACTATCATCATATCAACAATGAAGAAGATGGTTTTCAGAAAAAACAAACCCATGAACGAACTCTGTTTTCTGGACTCCAGTGTACTCCTTGTGCCCCTCCCCCACAATTTGGCAGCCCATCAGGGAAGTTGGGCCTAGAGGAGTGTTCTACCCTACATCCTCTAATGCCACTGGAGAATACATCTTCTTGCTATCTATTGAAAGTCCACTTCTTCTTCCCTTTTTTTTTTTTTTTTAAGATTTTATTTGTGAGAGAGAGCCCATGTAAGAGCACAAACAGGGGGAGAGGGAGAGGGAGAATCAGGCTCCCCGCGGAGTAGGGACCTGCTGTGGGGCTCCTGGAGGGGCTCAATCCTGGGACCCTGGGATCATGACCCCACCAAAAGGCAGATGCTCAAGTGACCGAGCCACCCAGGGGTCCCAAAGTCCACTTCTTTTAACATGTGTTGTTATTGGTTTGGACCATTCAGAAATAATTGATGGTGGAGCCATCTGAGTAATAAGATGTTCACTTGCTACTTTGGGTGCGGCCACTTTTTTCTCCATTAAGGCTCTTTTTCTCCAGGTGATTGATGACATCTTGTTGATTCTAAGCTGCCAGAGGGGGTGAGATTTCTCAGTAGCATTTGGGATAGATGACTACTTCCTTCATCTTGAAACACTTTGACTTCTGGTCTTGAGTTACTTTATCCTGCTCTGGTTTTCCTCCCACCTTACTGGCCATTCTGAGGAGGCCTTAATTTTGTTCTTTACTGACCCTCGTACCCACCTGTAAATATTGAGGGTATCTCAGGTCTTGAACTTGGATCTTCTTCTTTCTTTGTCTACATTCTCTTTCCTTACCTCTACTGATATCATTTAGTCCATTGGTTTTAATACCATCTACAGGTTAATCACTCTTAAGCTGATAGATCCACTTCACCTCCAATTGGATGTCTAAGTGGTATCATATACATTCATGTCTAAAGAGAACCAATGTTCTCTCCACCACCATTCTGAAACCCACTTTGACTTGTCGTTCCAGTATCCATAAATGGCATCATCCACCCAGACCTCAGGCTAAAACTTTAGATGTCATCCTCAATTCCTCTCTTTTCTTCATTTCCCATATCCAACCCATTAGTAAGTCCTATCTGTTTCACTTCCAAAATATATCCCAAACCTAACCACATCTCACCATCTCTGCTGTCACAACCCTTGTTCAAGCCAACATGGGTCTCTCTCCTGGGCAGTTGACATGGCTCCAATGGAGGTATAGACTACCTGCCTCTAGTCTTACACTTTTATTGTCCATCTCCCACCCTGAGCCAGAGTGCTTATCGGCCACATGACTCTCTTGCTTAAGGCCTTCTAGTGGCTCCCCGCTGTCTAAAATTTAAACTCCTTACAATAGCCTCAAGGTTCCACCCGAGCTGGCCCCTGTCGATCTCTCTGATTTCATCTCCCTCCATTGTCCCTTTGGTTATTATGACACAGTGGTCTTCTCTCTGTACCTTATGTCCTCCCAAATGTCCTATCCTATGACCTTTGTCTCTGGTGATGCTTCTGCTTCCTCTTCCTTAGCATGGTCCTATTTCCTTTTCTTCAGGTACACTTCAATACTTTAACTGATCATGTTTAGGTATTCTACTCTGTCCTTCATCACAAGAATTTCCTGGCCTTGGAGGCAGGAAATCTGTCTATTGTATTCACTGCTCTACCCTCAGGGCCCAGAATAGTACTTGGCACATAGTAGCTGCTCAATAAACACAGGATGACTGTATTTACCTCTTGATTTTTATGGCTTTCGTGATTTATCCTTTAAAGAGAGAGGTTAACAGTTCCCGTTGATATGCTGCGCTGAGTGAATTGGATTTGCTCCATTCATCTGAAGAAACTATTTTTCCAGATCTCATTAATCTTTTTAATGTAACTTGGCTTTTTCTGTCTTCTTCTAGGTACCCATTTTGGAAGTAGATTTACTTTACATTGCAAAACTGTTGTCCCGTTTTTTAAACCTGTGAGGAACAATTCTTGGAATAAGTGTATACTGATTCCTTTCAGTTCTCTCTTGGGTTGGGAGTGGTTTATCACGAGACTGAATCTGTATGAGGATTTAGATCAGTTCTCCCAAGCAGTCACTGTCCTCCACCTTACTTCTCTGGGGTTGCAGAAGGAAAAATCTGTGGCTTATTCATCAAAGAGAGCTCTTTTATTGATGTTCTAAATTCCTGCACATGCCAGATGTGGAGGTGATGATAGGAAGGAGCATTGAAGTCACTGAAAAGACATTAAAGGGGAAATTGGCGGGAAGGTTGCTATTGTTCATTGTGCTTTGCTTCTGTGGGAGTCCCACTTGGTTGCAGATCACCAAGCAGCATGGAAATCTAACAGGTAAGTCTGTGCCAACTTTCTGGTTAAGGATTCTCTGTTCTAGCATAAACTTTGCATTCCCCTGGCATGACTGAACTACCTTCTGAGTCCCTAATTCATGTGTGACATTTTGTGAGTTACTGAGTAGTAGTAGTGATAGCACCTGGAAAGATGAATGAGACATGGACCATGTGCTTAAGGAGCTCTTAATTAATAAATATGAAAATAACCAACATAAGAGACAGAATCTAATTTAGGCCAGAAGAAAGAAAGAAGCACAAGGCATTGGGTGTTTAAGGGGTGGGGGTATCTGATACCACATGCAGGGTGAGGGGGATAGAAAGAATGGGGAAGGGGGTCTGCATGGAAGACAGGTTATTTGAGGCACACAAGTCCTATGGAATTGAATAACCCAGGGAAAATGTGCTCCCAATGACGCAAATGTGAAAGAAAGGGTCATCCCCAGGCCTTTTCACTTCTGTTCTTGTCCATGACCTTGGACAACCTTATTAAGGAAAGGATTGCCAAGAAAGCTTGCTAGACATTTTGTAAAAGTAAGGTCTGTTGAGCCAAGCAAACCATTCATCTACAGACCTGCTATCCGACTGCCAGACGGTGATCTGACCCGCACCTTATCCAGTGTTGTGTTTGTCATGGGGAAACGGGGGAATCCCACCCCGCAGATTCATCAGACTTTCACACCTCACCTTCTATTGACATGCCATTGCTTGGTTCCCCCATACCACTACTTATGTATATTTCAAATCGATCCTCTGTTTTACTTAAATAAATCCCTTCCCAAACAATAGTATCTGTGAAATCAGAGTCTGATGTCCAATGTTGTGTTTTCCAAAATTATATACTAACTACATTTACCTCATGTATTTTACACTGTTCATTTATATTAATGTGTTTTATTTGTTTATAGAGAACTTGTATCTTCTGTCCTTGAAATCATTTCTGCTTTTGGGGAAA
Source organism: Enhydra lutris kenyoni (assembly GCF_002288905.1). NCBI lineage: Eukaryota > Metazoa > Chordata > Mammalia > Carnivora > Mustelidae > Enhydra > Enhydra lutris. The sequence continues at coordinate 8,861,521 of NW_019154121.1, read as the reverse complement.
ACTAATATTACTTCTTCAATGTCTTCATAGCAGTCCTATTAAGACCTTCTCCTTCATCTCCCTCTCAGCTCATCCCCCACCCCCAGCTTCCAGATTCTGTAACATTCTGAGCCTGCAGGGATCATAGAGGATATAATAAAAAAGATCTTGGGTATTTTAGGATTTGAAGTGCAATGAAAGGAAATTACTGACACACTGAATCGCCATTTAATGGGAGATGGTGATATCGATCTGATAATGTTTCTTGTGGTCCTAGTTGTAATAACTGTATAATATCATACACTTTATCAAAATAATTTAAAAGCCAGCAAATGAAGTTGTTATGGAGCCTCTGCATAAAATGAAATGAAAGTCAGAGGGTTTAGAAGATGGTGAAGGAGGAAGAACAGAAAGGCCTATATATAGGACAAAATTAGGGGAAGACTATAAAGCTCTGTAACCAGAAGAGATTTCTGAGGATTAAGTAGATGCTTGCATGGGGCTTTGAGTCTCTTAGACCCTGTTATTCTACAGAGGGCAAAAAACAAAGCCTTCATTCCCTCATTTGCTTTAGACATTATTATTCTTCTGAGCTGATGGAAGTTTGCACACAAAGTTGCTTGATCTGTAGAATATGATTATGTTTATTAGAACATTTCTGGTATAATAAACCGACTTTACGAGGGGTCTGCTATCAGCAGGTTGCAAGTTAGTGCATAGCTCGACACATTGGTTTTTATAGCCCATAATGAAATGTCTACTGTTACCAAAAATTTAATGAAAATTATGATGGTATTTCTCAGCTTCCTTATTAAAAAATCAGGCCTCAATATTTCTAAAACTTTCATTATTACTTTAATCAGTGTACTCCCATTATCTTTCTTGGGCACTAAAATTCTTGAAATTTCACATTTCTTTTAATATCCTTTCTTCACATGCATAATCTAGATCATGATTTTAGATAGAGAAATGGTTGAGAATAATTAAGATTTGTCTTTCTTTTTTTGGAAAACAAGCAGAAGTTGGAAAAAACACTCTCCCTACTTTCCTTTACCTTAACATGACTACTGCCCTCCACTTCACTTCTGACACCAGATGTGTGAAATTTCTATTCATCAAGTCATTCTCCAACACCAAGCTGGGTATCTTACAGTTCAGTTTGTATAGATTGAAGGACTCAGTGCCACAGGACAGTCCACTCTTTAGATGCCGATTATAAGTCTCATGTTGTCACCTGTCCTGACCTACTGACTATATAAATCAGGGGTCCCATGACCCCTTCCTTGGGTTCCATAATTTTTTAGAATAACTCAGAGAACTCAGGGAACTATGTATTTGTGTTTACTGGTTTATTAGATAATAAAGAATATAAAGGATACAGATGAACATCCAGATGGAAGGGATGCATAGGCAGGATTGTGGGAAGGGACACGATGCTCCCATGCCTTCTCTATGTACACCATCTTCCCAGAACCTCCATGTGCTCACAAGCTGGAAGCTCTCCAAACCCCATACTTGGGGGATTTTTACGGAGGCTTCATCAGGTAGGCATGAAGAATTATTAACTCAGTTCCAGTCTTTCTCCCCTTCCCGGAGGATGGGGGTGTGGGGTGGTCAATTTCAAGATTCTAATCATGGCTTAATTTCTTTGGTGAACAGCCAGAAGCCATCCAGGAACCCACCAAGATTTGCCTCCTTAGAACAAAAGACACCCCATCCCCCAGAAAATTATAAAGTATTTAGAAGTTCTGTGTCAGGAACTGGGGCCAAAGACCAAATAGTAGAACCAAAGATATTCTTCGTGTTCTGGTCACTTAGGAAATTAGAAGGGTTGTAAGAGTGCTGTGCTAGGGAGCAGTGGCAGAGACCAATGTATGTATTTTCTGTTATTTCACAAAGTAGCTCTTTTTCTTGTTATCATAATACAGCAAAACCTTGTATTTGGTCTTCAATTAAAATTTTCTAATAACTTGAGGGGTCACTAATGTTTGATTTTGAATTATTGCTACAAAGGGGAGTTTTCTAAGAAATTAAATAGTATTGGAAGTAATTGCAGTGAGATAGATTGCAAATGTTAGGTTTAAAGTTAGAGACCCAGATTTTTGAGCACTTTAGAAACATTATTTTACTTGACCACTTCAGGTTTCTTTTCAATTCTCATCTTCTGTGAATGAGAATTGAGATGTCAGTTATAAAGCATTCTTAAATAATTGAACTATACAGGATGTGTTCTTCTAGAAGATATTTTGGTGAAGAGTGGACATATATTTTTAAAAATATTTTGCTACATTATAATATAATATATTACTAAATATTTAATATTTAGTAAAATCCTTATGTTATTTCATTAGATTTCTGTGCTTTCTTTACCAGTTTAGGGACAGAACTATATAGAATATTGATCTTAATATCATTGTGACAATCTAATTTTACTCATTTCTTTAAACCCAGAGGAAAATAGAACACTGAATTCTTGACCTTTCTGATGACTCCGTGAGCACCCACATTTGTCTAGCCTTTCTTAGATGTTTATCTTGCTATACTATGTGCTTTTTTGAGTGTTCAATATAAAGAGATTTTCACAGCTGTTGGAAGGAAGCCCTTAGATCCATATGAAAGACATATGACAAGCTTTGTAAATGGAGAATGTTAAGAGACATCTTTCAAACAGTCATTTGCACATATACGTGATGGTTACTTGCATATCTTAGTGTGTATGTCAGGTATTTAATGCAATATGCATAGACACGGCAACAATAAGAGGGAAATTGTGCTGCAGGATAGGCCATGATTTCTAAGTCCTCGCTGCCCCAGTCTTCCAGGTACCTCCCTGCAAGCAGGTGTCTTTCCATCTCTCCATCTGTCCAGGAAGAGTGCTATAATCCTAGACCAGACCCCCCTCTCCTGATCTCATGCTGCATTAGGCCATCGCCCTCCCCAAGTCTTACCTTCATTCTTTCTTCCTAGCAATCCATCCATGAAACAAACTTCTCACCTTCAGCCACTTTCAACACTTAACTTTTTTTTTTTTTTAAGATTTGTTTATTTATTTTATTTTATTTATTTTTAAAGATTTTATTTATTCTTTGACAGAGAGAGATCACAAGTTGGCAGAGAGGCAGGCAGAGTGGGGGGGTGGGAAGCAGGCTTGCCACTGAGCAGAGAGCCTGATGTGGGGCTCGATCCCAGGACCCTGGGATCATGACCTGAGCCAAAGGCAGAGGCTTTAACCCACTGAGCCACCTAGGCGCCCCTGTTTATTTATTTTAGAGAGAGAGAGAGCAAGGGAGTGTGTGTGGCGGGGGAGGGGAATTAGGGAGAGAGAGAGAATCTCAAGCAGACTTCCTGCTAAGCAGAGCTTGATGCAGGGCTCGATTCCAGAGCCCTGAGACCATGAACTGAACTGAAATCAAGAGCCAGACGTTTAACCAACTGAGCCACCAAGGTGCCCCTCAACATTTAACTTCCTCACCACATCAAATTCAATCTACTGTGTCTGGATTTCAAATGCTGCCATCATTGACCTCAATCTCTGTATTCAGTCTTTTTTTTTTTTTTTTTTCCTAAATGCCTACAAACTTCCCTGTTCATCTTTGGTTCCACTGATTGGCAAACATACCATGCTTCTTCTTCTTTGCATGATATTTAGTTATGACTCCCTTTCTCCAGCTTTTCCAGAATGTATTTCTTATTCTTCACTTTATCAAAACCTGTATATCCTCCAAAGTCCAACTTGATTCCTACCTTCATCGTGTATCCCAAATCATTGCTTTTCCTCACTTTGGAAGACAGCACCTCTGTGCCACCAATTTAGTATTTATCTACTAATCGATTGTTTTATTTTTTCAGGAGCGCGTATGCTGCATAAAGTAAAAAATGCCTTTAAATGTTTGTTTTGATGATAATGATTCTTAAAATTGAAATTTATGTACATTTATGTTTATTCATCACAAACTTTATAAAATTTCCTAATGCCAGTTTTTTAGTAACCTTCTTAACATAAAATGAAGAAGTTGAATTGGGGGTCCCATCTTTAGAATATTTTCATAATTAAAATATGAACCAAATTTAAGAGTGCATAGTTTGTCATAGGTTTATGATGTCATAGGTATGTGATACATATAAAGTAGCAGTGTTTTCAAAAAGAACCCCATATCTCATTAAATCAAGTTTTGAATGTGAAGAGGAGACTCCTTTCAATAGAATAGAATTGAATATTTTTTTCTGATAAATTGTAGTTCTCTGTGCTCAAATCTGCATGGGCAGCTAGGCCTGAACAAAAATATTTTCTTTAAGTTAGACTTTTTAACAAATCAATATCTGAAACACTAGTACTTTTTATTTCTATCAACATTATCAATTAATCTAGCAATACATTTTTATTACAGTAGTCACAAAATTGTAACATCATAGAAAGACCTTATATTGACTTTGAAAATAAGTTTTACCAGAATTTTAACATACTCAAGATCCTACGTCAGTATTTCACTTTAGTCTGTGTGATAGATTGGATTATTCCTGAAAATATTCACACCCTTCCCTCATCTCCACAGAAGTATATTTTCTCAGACTTGGCCATATGACTTGTTTTGACCTCAGTGTTGGTGGTGTCTGCTACCTGTCCTTGAGAAGTAGTATGGTCATGTGTCTTCTGTTGGCCAGTGGAATTCATGGTGTGTCATCCATGATGTGTCAAGAAGGGGCTTGAACAATCTCTTATGCTTTGCCATCCCCATGAGCAGAACTTCCCCTTGGATAGCTACTTCCTCTTGGTGACTGGGTGCTTGAGTAGGTATGTGTAGATCAGACCCAGCCCAGTCTATAGGGAGGAATTACTTAGCTGACCCAAAGCTTGAGTCAGGGGTGCTCACCTGTCTTGATCAAAGCTGACTTAGGGTACTCATGAGCATGAGGAATAAGATGCTTATTATTGTATGCCATTGGATTTAGGTGGTTTGTTCCGTAACATTATTACAGCCATAACTAACTAATTAGTCTCATAAGACAACTGTATTTGTTATTAAATAATTTCTATTTGTGGCAGAAACTTTTTTTTTTACATTATTTTATTATATTTTTTCAGTGTTCCAAAATTCATTGTTTATGTGGCAGAAACTTTCTTAACTATAAGCCAGTTAAGTTCCTTTCTGGGTTCCCAGACAGTCTCTCTCACTGTGGAACAGTCAGACTGATGCTCAGGATGTGTTGATTGTCTGCAGCTGGTAGCTTACTCTTTGGCATGCCCACATCTACTCCCACTGGCTGTTAGGTACTTACAAGAATAAACTTTAGTTGTGCTCAAACTTGCTGAGATAGTTGGACTTAAGTATTTTCATTAAATATTATGTAAATTAGTATTACAAGTCTGTGTAAAGATAGTTGTTTCTGGGAGACGTAGTGAAATGCTGGGGAAAAGATATTTTCCAAAATATTTCTGTCAAATTAGGCAGGTGAGATAACTGTAGGAGAAGAGAAAAAATTGTACATGTAGTAGTGGTGGTGTAAGTTTAATTGGCATTAAAGAATGCCTAACTGGGAATCATGGAGCTTGATTTATGTGTGCTGTATATAAGAGCTGAAACAGGCACTGGTCTTGTCAAATGATTGGTGAATACACATATTTATGTATTTTATGTTAAAAATTACATGTTTAAGTCATTATTTTTTACTTTAATTCACCTTTTTGATTAATTGACCAACTATTAGATTAAAGAGCAGCTTTGTTTGGGATATTCCATTGGAATTCACTGCCGTAAAAAAAAATGTTGGGACAGGGGCGCCTGGGTGGCTCAGTGGGTTAAGTCTCTGCCTTCAGCTCAGGTTGTGATCTCAGGGTCCTGGGATCGAGCCCCGCATCGGGCTCTCTGCTTAGCAGGGAGTTTGCTTCCTGCTCTCCCTCTCTGCCTGCCTCTCTGCCTATTTGTGATCTCTGTCAAATAAATAAATAAAATCTTAAAAAAACAATGTTGGGACGTTCATGCAGTGTTTTGACTCTATTCCTCGTGTTTGTGTTTCATTGTAACTCTGATAGGTCTTACATATAGGTCAGCATATATTTGGATGTTCTGCACATTTACTGAAGTTGCTGGGTCTCTTTGGATTTCCCAGATTCAATTTTAAGGTGGTTTTTTTTTTTTTTTTGGTTATTCAATCTAGAAATACATGTCCTCTGACTAACGGAAGCAGGAAGCTGTAGTAGGTGGACAATTTCATATGTATGTATAAATAAATATATATAAATTTATAGTCTCTGTATATTCTTCATGAAGTACATGTGTACATATACATATACATTCATGTATATACTTCATAAAGTTTATCTATCTGTATATACATATTTTCCCTATGTAAGCAAATTACAACCAAAACTGTGCAAATAGATGGAGGAATAAAAAAAAGTGTGACTCAACAATATAGTTTTGGATCCTGTTTGCACAAACTTAATTTGCAACATGTAATGATTCACATTAGGTCTTTCATCCATAAGTGCTAATTAGAAAAGGTATGGAGAGGGGTACCTGTGTGGCTGAGTGGGTTAAATCCTCTGCCTTTGGCTCGGGTCATGATCCCAGGGTCCTGGGATGAAGCCCCGCATCAGGCTTTCTGCTCAGCGGGGAGCCTGCTTGCCTCTCTGCCTCCTTGTGATCTCTGTATGTCAAATAAATAAATAAATAAATAAATAAATAAGGTATGGAGATAGAGTGAGGGATTTTTTTTCTGGAGACCAGCCCATCTCAGGGGACAGTCTGTCTCCAGTATGATAAGGATAGTAAAGTTTGTTGAATAAGTGTGCCCTGTTTACTCCTGCGCATTTCCATCTTGGGTGGCTTCTTGTCCTCTCTGGTGGGTACTGTTGGATTCTAAGAACCATAGTCATGCCAGGAGAAGAGGAAAGGAAAACAGTAGGTCTGAATTAGGACTTGCATGTACCAGGTGGATGAAATCCTAGCATGAGCAGTATAGAGGTGGGTCCAAAGAAAAGTAATACCATTTAAAATCATACTCCTATATCTTCTATAAGATGCAGTAAGACTTTTGTAAGACTTTATGCTCTGCGTAAGATGACCTTAGGGCATGTGGGTTTGTCAAAATATCCATCAGGGCCCACCTGCCTCCTGTCCCTGGTGTGACCCGCCCCAGTGTGTGGTTCAGCCTCTCCCTCAGCTAGATCACTGCTGAGGCCATCATGCCCTTCGTAGATGCACAAAAGGCAAAGGTAGGTTTGTTTAGAGACAAAACTTTAAGATACTGAGGACACATGATCTGTCAGAAGTAAGTGGGAACAGAGATAACTGTTGACATTTTTGGGGAGAATGTAAAGAGGATATTTAACACGAAGGACGTGTAGATTCCGTCCAGAACTTACACCAGCCCATCTCTAATGGGAAGAGTCAACTGCAATTCTCCCTGATGGGGGTACTTCACTGTCTTTGAAATCAGTCACCGCATTTTGTACATTCAAGCGGTTTAATATCCTTTGTACGTATCCCTTTTTGTATATTCCTGACGCCTTGCTTCAGGCCATTCTTACTTTGCTCCTGGAAATTACAGGAGCTCTCAGGGGCGTCTTTTCTGCTTCAGTGTATCCCCATCTGTCATTGCCGTAAGTGTGGCCTCTCTAAATCACAGATTTGACCATGTTCCTCTTTTGCTTAAAATATTTCAGAGTTTCTCATAACTACCTCCACGATGGAGTCAAATCCCTGCGATGTAGCTTTCCAGACTATTTATGATGTGTTTCTTGTCCGTTTCTTGAGCTTCATCCTGGCTCAGCCACTCCCTCAGCCCAATGAACACACCCCTTTGATCTCACCTGACCAAATTACTTGAAGTTCTGGGAAGCTATCGTACTGTTCTCTGCCCATGAATCTTCGTCCATACTCTTCCTGGTGCCAACACTGCCTTCCCTTTCCTATTAGTTTGCTTCTATTTGTTCTTTAAAACTCAAGCCTATTGAAAATATGCATGTTCTCTTTGACCTAATAAGTCCACTTCTAAGAGTTTCTTTTAATGAAACAAATATTTATCTGTAAATATGTTTATTGCAGATATTTATAATAGCAGAAATACTGTATTTGAAGCAACTTAAATATCTCATGGCAGAGTAAATACAATGCAGTAGTGCATAGCTATTAGATTTATATTTTCGGGGGCGCCTGGGTGGCTCAGTGGGTTAAGCTGCTGCCTTCAGCTCAGGTCATGATCCCAGGTCCTGGGTTCGAGCCCCACATCGGGCTTTCTGCTCAGCAGGGAGCCTGCTTCCTCCTCTCTCTCTGCCTGCCTCTCTGCCTACTTGTGATTTCTCTCTGTCAAATAAATAAATAAAATCTTAAAAAAAAAAGATTTGTATTTTCGTAGATTTTTGATAACATAAGAGAAGACCTATAAGATAATATTAAATTAAAAGCACCTGAAGCACAAACACATGTATATGTATTTTCATTTATACATCTTAGTGTTTATTATATTTCATAAGGAAGAGAAGAGAGAGATTGCAAAATATCACTAGAAGAAGGGCTGCCTGGCTGGCTCTGTTGGTAGAGCATGTGACCCTTTATCTCAAAGTTGTGAGTTCAAGCTCCACATTGGAAGTAGAGATTACTTACAAAAAAAGAAAAGAAGAGAAAATCACTGAAAGGAAATAATCTTAAAATTAATAGAAACTCTTTGGGTGGTAGGATTGTTTTATGTTTTTCTTTATAATTTTTTTATGTTTTCCAAGTTTCCACAAGGCTATGTATATTTTACAATCAAGAAAACATTTCTATTTAGGCACAGTATAAATGGGTTCAGGGTTCGCCCCACCTGGGAATCTTACGTGAACTACCGATCTCTTCAGAAGGCCTAAGTCTTAAATGACTTTTTCTCAGTGCCCAGCACAGTAACTGCTTTGGGGTGAATGCTCAATCAAAGGTAAATGAATCAATAAACATGAAATGAAGCTTCTTCTGGAGTTAGGCAGATACTCTAATCACTCACTGGGCTGCTGTGTGGTAACAGGAGACCTGGGAGAAGGGTTTCCTTGTCTGGATTACTCCTTTTCCTAGAATTTAAACTAGCATCTTTACATTCAAGTGTCCTACTCTTCAAATCTCCATCCCCACCCTTTGACCTGTATATACCATGCCACTTCTTTTGTGTCTGTTTCAAATGCCATCAGCTCCTTGAAGTTCTTCCTTGTGTCTCTTCTCTGAGGAGAGATTTTAAGTCTCTTTGGCAAGACTCCTTGTCTCCTGCTCTGTATAAGTCATTTTTGCCTGTACCTTCTCTGTTATGATACTTGAAGGATCCTCAAGGATAAGAAGCATGTCTTATTTAGATTTCAGTATTTAACACTGATGATGTATTTGCACATAGCTGGTACTCTGCAAGTGATCATTACCTTATATCACCAATTCTGCCTTATGAATTTTTCTCACTTGGGCCTTCCCTGACCTATCAACTTAAAATCACAAACCTTTCTTTGCCTTGGAATTGTACATGTCTCAGATCTGGTTTTTATTTTATTTTATTTTGCTATAAAGTGATCATCATCAGAATCAGATTTAGTAAATAGATTGCTTATTTCTTTATTTTAACCTCCGGTAGATAATAGAGATGAATTATTAGTTTTATTAACACTGTATCCCCAGAGCCTATGACTGTGCCTGGCTCCTAAGGTGTCCAGTAAATATTTGTGGGATAAATAGTTGAGGGATAAATAAGTTCAGTTCCATAACTTCAACAACAGGTACTAAATGCTTACTATTTGTAAAGCATGACAGAAAGAACATCAGATAACTCAAAGATGACAAAACATGGCTTCTCGTCCACAGAATTATTTGTCAGTCTCATTTAAGAGAAAATATCGCAGACAGGACGCAGCATGAACTTTGGTAAGTGCAATGATAAAATGATAGACCATGTCCAGGGGGAGTCTGAGGAATAGAAGACTTGACGTCCACTCCCTGTATGTGTAGTGGCTTCTTGAAGGCTGTGAAGCAAGAGTTGAGTCTCGAAACATGGATGAGATATGGAGAAAAGTAGAGAAAATGGTGGACATGTGGATGGTCAGAGTGAGAAAAGTGGGAGCTGGTGAAATGAATTTTGAAGACAGTAAAGAGCTTGTTTGTCATACTCATAAAGAAGGGGATGGCAAAGGAAACAGTTTGGAATTTTACTTAAACTCATGTGCATCCCTGTGGATATTGAGCAAGGCAATATTGTCAAGTCTTGAGAGAGGTAATTTGTAGTAAGGAAGAGCTGGCGTTGGGGGGAGGTACAGTGAACAGAGATGCCTTGGGAATCTACTGAAATCCACCTAATGTTTATTGATTACGGGTTGGATTTGGTGGCTGTGGGTATTATATCTGTGAAACTTGACAGTTTGCTACGTAAAGTGCTCCAAAGAAACATTTTCAAGACAACCGGTAGAACTCCGCTCCTTGCTCTGTTTCTTCATTTGTAGAACAAGAATAGGAATTCTGTTTAGCTTAATCTAATGAAGCTGTTTAGAAAATATAAATTAATTCTAGTTCAACATTAACTTTTTTTTTTGTGAAGGTAGGTAATCTCAGCATTGAACCAGACTTCAATGACCAGCTCTGTCTTTTACCCATTGCATTGACCTGAAATTTACAATCTGATTTCACTGCTGCAAAATAAGCCAGTCAACATGCCTATTCTTGTTTTATAGATGAGCAAACAAAGGTATAGAGGTTGAATGATTGCTCTATCCTCACATAACAATTAAGTTATAAGGCTGGTTCTGGAACCTGGTCTTTGGGATCCTATTTGCGTGCAAATCCCAGTTCAGTGCTCTGTCTACAAGCTGGACTAATTCTCTGGGAAATCATCTTGGTGTTATTGCTCCAGAAAAGATCATACCAGGAACCATTTTATTCCTATTAAAGCAGAATCAAATCTGAGACTTACTTATCAGTAGCGAGCTTTGCCCCTGAGTTGAGAGGCAGTCAGGTTTTCTACTTGACATGTAGTTTGGAGTATTATCAAGTTCATCAGTCAAAATTTTCGACATGAAACCGCCACCTCAAGCATTAAACCTTAAATCATTTTCTAAAGCATCCTCAGTGCTGTGACAGTCAGGTAAGCCCAGTTCTATCAGGACACTGGCTCTGTAACACCTCGATTTTCTACTCATTAGTTTTCATGGTTTGGGTTTCATAGATTTTTAGCTAGCAGTTCAGTGAATGCCCTGAAGAGTTGAATCCAGTTTTCTTCTGCAGCTTTTACAGTTAATGATGGCCTGTTCACTTGAATAAGCTTCTGGTCTAACCTTCCATTCAGGAACAGCTAGGTGATGTACTTCTCCTACTCCTTGTCACTGAGATTGGAATCCTGGTGCTTTCTGGAAGTTTTTGTTAAAATGACCTTGCGCAAAGTGAGAGCCTTGGGGTGAATTGATTTGTTATTCCTTCGTCCATGCCTTTATTCCTTTATTTCAGACTGCTTATTGGGCTGGTCCACCTGGAGGGGCAGGAACTAGACACAGATCTTGCCCTAAAGTAGCTCAAAGACCAGAAGGGGATGACAAGGCCTCTTCCTTGAAGCCTCTACTGACCCATCTGAGCAGAGGGTGTTCTTTGCGTCTTGGGACACAAAAGGTTTTTTGGGACATTGTGAAATCCCTCACCCTCTGGTATTGCTTGTCTATACCGCCCTGTCTCTGGGGGTACCCTGAGGGCTTGGAGCAAATTCTGTTCATTTATTTCTATCCCCCTAGTACCCAACACAACACAGGATAGGTTTTTAATAGCCGTGTGGTGGGTAAATAAATAAGTAAATAAATAGGAAAGTTAGGTGCCAGATAACTCTGGGAGGATGGTAGAGGAGGTGGCATTTGAGCTGACTTTGAAGGATAGACATATGAAAAGGGCTGTGGCGAGGGTGGGGTGGGAGGCATCATAGCAGTGGATATAGTGTGTCAACCATAGGGAAATGGGAAGGCATCGAGCCTCTGTGATCCCAGAAGTGATTCCTTTTGGTTGGACTGTGAGGTCCACAAAAGTGAGAACATGGAAATAGTGCTGGAAAAGGAGGTTGGGGCTGACACGGGTTTTGCAGAGGAAGCCATGAACAGGCTGTGATGTTGTTGCTCACGGGCCTTCACACCACCTGTAAAGATTCCATCTCTTGGGTTTTAAGGTAAAGAAAGGTAAGGGGAAGAATGGGGATATCATGCTATGAGGATTCGAGCCTGGAAAATCCTTCCCGTAGCTTCGGACTGGGTATAACTAAGATGGGAAAGTAGCCAGGGCTCTTGGAACAGGCCCATCTTACCGTAGGGTTCTGTGTCTTGTTTTTAGTTGTTAATCCCAGGGCCCCCTGTGCTTGAACAAACCTGTACTGGACTTCTTTAGATGAATTTTGCAGAGTCTGAGTACTAGGAGGATTTCCTTGCTCTACCCCTTAGCTCTTTGCACTTGCTTTCAAGCATAGTACTTCAGCTGTTGTCCTAGGAATGCCTGCAGGTCAGTCTTCTCCACAGATGGCTGCAACTGGCTGCTGTTCCTTCATTTTCCCAGATGGAGCGTGGCGCTGGCGCGTGGAGGAAACTCTATAAATACCGTCTGAGGAGAATTGAACTGCTGAAATATAGCCAAAGATAGTAATACCTTGGGGACATCAGAAAACAGGAGGTTTCATCTAGATTAGAGTTAGATGCTCGTAGCCCACGGGTGATAGAATTTTCTATTAGGAAAATAACATTACAGGTATGATCCTCCTGGTTTCTTTATGCAGTGAGACTGGGAGGGAGCAGAAGGTGGAGGGCAGCGGGCTCTCATCGAGTTAGTGGATATCTCTGGGACACAAATTAGGGAATGTTTAGGAAAGTTGAGGTTGCCTGGTGAAGTCAGAGATGGATGTCTTCCATTTTTAAGAAGGTGGGAATGGGAGAGTGTAGAGTAGAAGGTAGGAATGGGAGGATGTAGAGTAAGACAGCTCTGTGGGCTCTGCTTATGAGTTACATGGGCACGGCTAAGATTTCAACTTCTGAAAACACATCCAGTCTGTTTGTTTTTCTAATTAGACACTCATGTATGCATGTGCAGCTTTTACTAAGGGCGGGTGGTTATCTGTTAACATGATGGTATTATAATTATTATATTATTAATAATTAATAATAATTATTATTATTATTATCATTTTTATTTATTTTGTCAAATGGTTAGGCTTTCTAGGATGGACAGTGATTGACAGTGCTGCCAAGCTTTTATGTGTGGTGGAAGGTGAGGAGTTAGGATACTGGGTAGAAGGAAGACGCGTTGCAGATTGAGAAGGGCTGACCATGTTCTTTTCACAGGGTCACCCCCTTCTTGCAGCTCCAGGGAAGCTCATTCGAGGTATCTGCTCAAGTGGCTGATCATCTGTGGGACATCTGGGGACCAGCAGTTAGGTCCCCTCTGTTTTTATGAAATTATCTATCTTAGCCAAATTTGAAATTATTTCCTTTATACTTAGGGGAGAGCAGTATTCTTGGCAGAAGAATCCTATCTGGTTCTGTTGTGCATGTCAGTGTTTTGTCTCCTAGAGGAGTCATTTGCATATTTATAATTCAGTGCCAAAATTAAGAAAACGATCTTTTTAATCACTTATGTATTTTTGTATGTGTGTTTGAGACAGTAGAGGATGGAAATGGCGACATAACTTATTTGGGGGAATCTAGGTTTTGTTTTCTAGAATGTTCTACCTTGCTTCCCTTCCTCTCCTCGCAGGAGAATGGGTGTGGTGGGCAGGATGGCAGGCAGTGGGTAAACAGCTTGGCGGCACTCTTGAGTGCCACTGCTAATGCTCTTCCCCAAGATGAGAGTGTTGGCAAAAATTACTGCTTAACAGCAGCGTGACTCCCCTCCACTCCCCGGAGACTGACTGCTTCTCTTTGCCGTTGGCTCCGGGCTTTAGATCAGAGACGGTTCCTAATGGGAAACTCTCCCCAGTTTTGGCAGTGGGGATACACATTGCTGGTGATGCTTTGTCATTCCAGCAGCTGATTGATTGTAGAGATTCAGTATGCAGTGTCTGTGGATTGGAAAAATTCAGGGTTCAAGACTGTTTTATCGACTTCTAGGCAGGCAATCACAGCCCAGGGTTTTTGATTATTCTAAATCTCATGTCTCAGAAGCCTGGATAATCTAGCAGTGAGTAATGAATGTGAATGCCCAGATCCTGGAAATAGCTTTGAGAAACCGTCCCCTATCCACACAGAGGGAACTTATGACTCCATTTGTTCATGGAGCCCTTTGTGTAATCAGCAAATAGTTACTGGATTGGAGTGGGTCATGTTATTCAAATATAGAATGTGTTTTGGGGTAGCTGTTTTCCTGAATGACCACACTTGAATTAGCAACAGTCTCTGAAAACTAGTTCATTCCGAAAAGCCTCCCTCTTCCCTTGTCTTAATAATACATAAAACACTTAGGACCTGGTTATGAGCATTTTACTGTAGTGATAGCATGGGAGAAAAAAATCAGCCATTTTTTGGTTATGCACGAAGAGCTCATTTGCCTTTTGCTATTAAGGCTCATGGCATCTGTTCTAGAGAATCTGCTCCTGGTGGTTTGGACTTCATTAGGGGGTGTAGCCTGAAGTACTCAATGAATCAGACTATGATTTCAAGTTGGCTTGCTACTCCCTCTTGAGCAAAAGACAATATGTGAAGAATTCTGATTACAGCTCAGATCTTCGGCTTTAAGAAGTTGCCCTTTGAGCTTGCTCTGTAAATACTGATTAGTTACAAACCTTCAATTTTGGTCCTTCACCACCCAGAATGGTGCCTGGGTAGTGAAGAAAAGTGCTTTTCCCACTGCAGAAGCACTTTAAACAGTAGATTCTTTTGCGGGGACACTAAAATAGGTTTCCTATTGTTCGAATGGGTGTTTTAAGTGCTTTGCAGGTGTATCTTAGAGAATGGAGGTATTTATTTTTAATGAGAAGAACTGAAGAATAAAAACAATCACAGCCTTGGAGAATTGCAGATCAAAGCTTTTTTCATTATAAAACAAATGAAGGCCTCCATCCTAGGAGCTAGTAAATTCATTAATTTTTAATAGAGGAATAGGCTATAAATGGTAATTTAATTCTTTGGGGAGAAGATCATTTAAGTGGTGTTTAAAAATCTACATACTTAGGTGGTTTAGAGTGAAAACCTGCTGTGCTATCTAAGGTAGGAAATGTATAGTGTGGTTCAGAAACTTGTTCAGAAACACTAAGGGTCCTTTATAACTGTTCTCTTTCTACTGAGTGTACAGTATAATACGGTGTACTATAGCTGTATTTAGCTCTTCTTTTGGACCTGGGTTTCCTATCTTGCTGTTTGGATCAGAAATGCCTGTGTTGAGAAGGAGAATCATGTGCAGAAATGGTAAGCCAACCCCAAACCTTCCAAATCTCCTATTTCGCATTGTTTTCAAGTTGGCCAAGCTCCCTCTTCACCCTCCCAAACACTTGTGCTCCTCACTCTAAGAGATCCTCGAGCCTTCTTTCTTTTAATTTTCCCATCAGCAGCCGTGATATTTATTTAAGAAGCAAGCCCTGCTTTCCATGAGTTGCCTTGTTGAATTGACTTTTCTAAACTGCTGGTTCTTGGGACCGTTGACTCACGTGCACAGCTTCTCCAGCCTTGCGGGGTTGGCTTGGAAAGAGCCCGTTGGCTCGGAAGTCCCACATGTGCTGGGGACCGTGGAATGGGGGGCATTTGTTAAAGCGGCCTGTTGTGGAGCCATTTGGCAGGCACAGAGGAGCCGCAGAACAAATGAGTTGTCTCAGATAGAGACGCGCATGGAGGCAGGCATTTGTAAGGCAGAATCATCGCTGGGCTGAGAAATACCTTTTGGGAAAGTCAAAGATATGTTGGTGTAGTGGAGTCCCTGAGACCCTCCGGTTTTGCCCCCTGTTTTGGAGATGAGGAAACAGTGGCCCAGAGTGCTTAGGGCGTCCCTGGAGCCTAGAGCTAACTGGTACCGACGTCCGCTTCTTACATCTCCTGTCCTTTAGCTCAGCATTTTTGCCTTATGTGTACATTTCCTTGTCTTAAATTTTTCCTGGAACAAGGCAGCACCTAAAGAAGTGAACGAATTCATGCATTCTGTGTTTTAACGTGTTCGTTCTTAGCAGTCTGCCTGTTTATCCATATTATAAATGTGCACATGTTTGCCTATCTTGCTTGCCTTCCGTCCTCTACCCGTCAAACTTGGAATCGCAGGAAGACGGGAACCTTGTTTAAAGGAAAACAAACCTACAGCATCTAAGATTCCATCATGCGCCTGTGATTTCTCAAAAAAAAAAAAAAAAAAAAAATGTCCCTAGGGCATGAGTATCATAAATCAGGTATTTGCATTTTTTCTTTATTTTCCATGTTTGCTGGACCACACCAAGTTAGCTCTTTGGCGAAGAGTGGCTGGTGCTCCGTGTTACCGCCTCCTTTTCTGTTCCTTGGGAATGTGCTGACACCTCTATCTCAGAACAATTGGAGCCTGAATAATAATCTGCTGTTAGCTTCAGCCCTGCTCACAGGGCTTAGGAGTCAGAGGGTTAGGTCAGACCCTGAGGCAGAGGTGCAGGGCCATGGAAACAATCACCTATAGCCCTTCTGGGGTCTCCCCAGGGGCCTGCGTTCTCTAAATGATCTCTTTGGTGAATTGTAGTCACCCAGGTTGGCTGGCAGTCTGGAAACTTCCAGTATTTGAAGGGTTAATCCTGCAGGTCCTACTCCTGGGCTTGTCAAGGTGGGGAGAGGCCGTTTCCCCTGCCTCTTACCTGTGTTTTGTTCTAGACTCAGGCTTGGGGGCTCATTTCTGGCTCTCCTGATTCTGAGTGGAAACTCCGGTTGCACTGTCTCTCTCTCGCATCATTCTCTGCTTTCTATTACTTCCTCATGGCATGCATGTGTGTTGTAATCCCTCTCATCATTAAGAAACATCCTTCATTTGATTTCACATCTCCCTCTAGACACTGCCTCATTTTATCCTCCCCTTTTCAGTAATACTCCTTGAAAGCATTGCTTATCCTTCTTTCCCTCACTTTCTTTCCATCTGGATGCTCCTAGCTCCAAGCCGGTCAGGTTTTTGTCCTCATCACTCCACTAGAACTATTCTTGGCTGTGTCATTGAAGGACATACTGGTTTTCCTTTCCAATACTCTGGACGGTCTTTCTCGGCATTCTTGGCTGCTGCCTCTTGGAGTCTTCTGTACCCCCTTCTCACTGACTGTAGGAATGCCCTGGGATTAGCTCCCAAACGTCTTCTCTTCTCTCTCTCTCTTTTTTTTAAGATTTTATTTATTTATTTGTCAGAGAGAGAGAGAGAGAGCACACGTGAGCGCACAAGAAGACAGAGTGGCAGGCAGGCAGAGGCGGAGAGAGAAGCAGGCTTCCCGCCGAGCAAGGAGCCCCATGCGGGACTCGATCCCAGGACTCTGGGATCATGACCTGAGCCGAAGGCAGTGGCTCAACCGACTGAGCCACCCAGGCATCCCATCGAACATCTTCTCTTTTAAAACAAGGCTCACTCACATAGTAATCTCCTCTAGTCACGTGGCTTATAATGCCCTCTGGGTATCCTAAAGGACTCTCCCCTGTGCTCCATACTCGTATACTCAGCATTTATTCAACACTCACTTGGGCTCTCTATAGGGCATCTACAGCTTCACATGCCCAGGACGGGTCTCCCAGTCTTTACCCCACCCTCTTGCTTCTCCTGCCGTCTTCCTTGTCTCATCTCAAGGATGGCACTGCTCAGAGTCTCCATGGTATGTCTACTGTAGTATGTTGTAAATAATAGTTAATTATATCTAATTGTAATATATTACAAATATAATTAACCAGTTTGCTGGCTTCAGCATTTCTTTGCTATGGTCTGTTTTTAACACTTCACTCACTAATATTGCTAAACATTGGTCTGATCTTATCTTTCCTCTGCACCAAACACTAATGGCTTCCTCACCTAACTTCAAAAAGACTGCAGAATCTGGTACCTTGTTTTTCTCTGACTTTATCTATACTGTTCTCTAGCTTGTGAACTCTCATGGCACTGCCTTCATTCTTGTTCCTTGAGCACACCAGCCTGTTCCCCCTGGAGACCCCTTTGCTACATCAACCTGGTGTCCTTTTTCCCCTACACATCTACATTCTCACTCCCTTACCTCCTTCAGATGTTCATTCAAGTGCAGCTTTCTCAGTGACCACTTACCTAAACAACCTACTGAAAATTTTCACCTGCCCACAGAGCTGCCTGCCACCTTTTACTGCCCTCTTTCTATACTCCTTATTATCATGTATGTTTGGCTCTTATCTTCATTTCTTTTCATTCTCCCTCTCCTAGAATGGAAACCCCTTAGGGGCAAAGATTATCATCTGTTGTTTGTTTGATCCTGTGCCCTAGCTGCTTAATGGTGCTTGACCTATAATAAGCCATCAGTACACAAATAAATGAGTGAAAGCTTTCCAGCAAAATCTGCCTTTTCATGGCCCAAAGTTTCTGTTTTCTATGGTGTTGGTATTTAATGAGAGATATTCCAAGCTTACCAGCAGAAGGAATGGATTTGCTTTTATGCCTTTCTTTAGCAGCACACCAGCCACGTCAGAACACCAATGTGATTTCTCTTGTGTAACTAATCAATGACTTTTCACATAATTACTGTAGTGACCTTATAAATACTCACTTGAAAGTCTTGGACTTGCAAAGATATATGAGAAGCTGGATGCCCCTCAGCTGTCTTCTTAAGGAACCATAACAAAAATATCTAACATTTCCTGAGCATTTCCTCTGGGTTATGTTTTGCTAAATGCTTTTTATTATCTCTCTCTGTCTCTCTCTCCCTCATACACAAACACACACACACCTGTGAGGCAAGTGGGTTTTTTCTCCATTTTGTACATGAAGACCCTGAATTTTAGAGGCTTACTTAACTTGTCAAGTTCAAAGTTTAGCAGGTGGCCAAGTCAGGTGTCTGACCCACTCTGCTCTGCTGGAGACATTGACCCCTCAGGTGATCACTGAGGGTATCTTTCCTCTCTCTCCAGAGGGGTGATTCTGTGTTTTTATGGGGGCCTCGTGCTTGCAGTTGGAAAATCAGTTCCAGCGAGGAGGGTAGAGAGGGGGAAGGGTGAGGATAGTACGTACCCCTTCCTCAAGGGTTAGGAGAGTATGCAATCCATACTCTCAGCTTTGGGGCCCAGATCTGTGCTTCAGGCTGGGGTCATGGGGCCAGGGTGGAGAGGAACATTAGCTAGATAGAAACCCAGATGGAAAAAGGAACCTAGAGTTTCTGTCTTTCCTGGACCGTGGATGTAACTTCCTCTGTCTGGACCAAGAAATTTGGTCTAAATGCATATTCCGCTTTGATAGCCAAAAGTTATTTCTGCTTCCCTAGATCTAAGCCACAGAGAATACCTTGGTGTATTCTGATAACCCAAATCTGAGGATTTTGGAGCTGAAATGGACATTAGAGACTGCTCAGCACTTCTCTTCCCATGTGTGCTCCAGCCGTGACGAAGGCATGCGCGTTCTCCAGCCCGTGGTTCTCATCCTCACCCTGGGCCTTGGCGTGCTCTGTCTTGTCTCCTAGCAAATTTTCCTTCCGTGTTCCATGGCAAACTCAAGTTGCGCTTCAAGAATTAGCCTGGGATGTGGAATACAGTTGAAAATTGGCAATTATTTTTTCTAGAGTAAGTGAGGACAATTAGCAGTATCATGGTTGATTTTTACATTTTCAGTTTATTCCCTGAAACAAAATATCAGTTTGCAGAAGTGATACTCTATGTGCATGCCATCACAGGAAAATTTGGTGCAACTTTTAATCCCTCGTATTTATTACAAGGCAGAATTTAACCATGGATGTGAAACCCTGGCAAGTCAATTTATTAAGGCATGTCAATGGCTTGTAATTAAGGCACAAACTGTTTGGTTAAACAAATTCTTAGATCAATAATAAACAGAAGAATAATTTTTAAAGTATGCCAAGTGTGTATCTCTAGCATAAGGGTGTGACTATATTATATGTATTTATCAATATTATCCTTAGGGAAAAGAGGGGGTTAGGTTATTTTTTAATGAATCCAGATGTCCAGAACTGCATTTTCCCTCAAATTTAAACATACCTCCAGTGGTAGTTTTAAAGCTCGGGCTGTTGAACATGACCGTAGGGATGTTAAGTGAGGTGAGACAGCTGCTTTTGTCTGTGAGGAAACTTAATTTGTGTGACACTTGCCTTCTGTCTTCTAGAAAATTAGCATGCATAGTTTTAAAGCACAGAATGGAGATGCTACAGTGTTTATTAAGCAAATCCTGTTTATGTCTGTGCATATCTGTGGAGGTCTGTGTAAATGGTTTAAGACTATACTACGTATGGCAAATATCTATGCACCTGAGGTGACACTTTTATTTAAAGGGGACTCGTAAGTGGCAGGAGGTGGGCAGTAGGAAGGAAGGGACCTGACATTTATTGAGAGCCTGCTATATGCCTGACGGTGGGTTACATGCATGCTTTGTGCTGGGGGGGGGGGGGGCATTTCTTTCTGAACTCCCAGATCAAAGGTGTTTTTAAGAAGGACAGACTGATGGGGCTGACATCTGGAACACTTCTGGGTAAAATCAGCTCCTGGTGACCTGAACTGATGGGGGAGAACAGCAATTTGGGAACAGTGGCAGGTGATTTCCCAGGACATTTTTGGTTTTCTGAGAGAGGGTCAGGGTAAAAAGCAGAGATGAGGGTAAGGCCCTGGAGGAGGGGTGAGGGCTCACTCTCTTCTCTGTTCTTGCAGGAGGGAGGGAGCACCTGGGAGGTTGCTGGGCAGGCTATCACTCTTTTCTTTTGGAAAGTCGACAGCCTTTACCCTGTGTCTGTTTTCTTTTTTCCTTTCTCTTAATTCAAAAGTAATTCAATTATTTGTTGAAAATTCAGAGACTATAAAGCAGATTGTAATTATCCCCATTACTACCTGACCCTGATGTAACGACTGTTATCATTTTGAAGTGGAGAATAAAATGTTATATAAATGATTTTTTCCTTATCAAATTTGAATATACAGCATGTACCCTTTTACCTTAACATATTAGCTATCAGTTTTCTTAATTGAGCAATTAAAAAGTAATGGCCGGAGAGTGATAGCACCAAAATGGTGAAATACATTGTTCCCGACTTCATTCTGCATCTCAAGAGCAACTAATAACCGTTCAGGAATGTGATACCATTGAGAGAATCTTAGAGCATGGGGGAGGGGGGTAGGCTAAAGGTCCTCACTGTAGACACCCAGACAGACTTCATTAGAAGGTAACAGAAACAGCTTCCCATTGACCACACTGCCCCTCCCCCAAACCAGTGCAGCACCAGGCAAAGAGATGGCCCCCTCCTCCAGGGGAAAAAAAAGAACTGGGGGGGTGGGTGGGACAACCAGCTCCTGGCCTCCAGCATTGGGTTTGCTTTGTGGGAGCCACTACTCCGATCTTGCACCGTGGAGATTGCAGGGGAATCTTCAGGAACAACCACTGGAAATCTGACTGTGACAGAGAAGGGAGGAGAGTGAGAGAAGGGGCACGGCACTTATAACAACCAGCACATGGGTCTTGGCAAATGTGATTCACACCTGAAGTACCCAAGTCGTAATCCCAACCAGTGGTTTTGCTCATATGCAGAACCAAGTTGGGGGCTCACTCTGACCAAGAAATTTGGTGGGGTGCAGATCTGCCTGATTCTGATCCTTGAATAAGTTTTGTCAGCCCTACAACCTGGTTTGTCCACACCCAGACAAGGAGCTGAATTACAGCCTTACCCCGTGTGGAGAGTGTCTTCCAGCCCCATCTTCCACCACAAAGTCTGATGACAACTGGAAGCTGTGTGGCCTGGTGATGATCCAGCCAAGAGGTGGGTGGGTAAAGCTGATCACCCCCAGATCCAAGCTGATAGCAGGCATGGTTGGTCCCTATGTTATGCCCAAGCAAGGGGATTAAATCATAGCCATAGCTGTGGGTAGCTCCCATCCCCTTCCAACCAGAGAGGCTGTTTGGTAAATTGTGACTAGCCTGGAGTGGTCCCTCCATTTTCTTCCCAGGCAGAGAAGCTGAGACAGCCCTATCTTCTGTGGGGAGTTTTGTCCAGCTCCATATGACCAGGAGGGCTGATGACAACTCCTGGAAGCTGTGCAGCCTGGCAGTGTTTCTGAACCCAGGGAAGGGCAGGTGGAGTCAATAGTTTGCAAAGCAAAGCCAGTGACCCTGTTCAGCCAAGGAACTTCGGGTCTGGATTGACTTAAGACAACAAAGACCTTCGCTGGCTTTGGAACAGTTTCTCCCACTGCACCCAGGCAGGGAGTCTAATTTGTAGTCTCACTCATTGCTGAAGACAGCCTTAAGCCTGTCTGACCAGAGAACATAAACAGAGCATATGGGAAGCTGCCCATTCATAATCCTACATACAGTGGCATTTGAACAGACAGCAAAACTCATGGCTTCCCTTATTTGCAAGGCAAAAGTCAGTGATCTCACCTGATCAGGATGTTGAGTACACACTCTAGCCTGATTGGGGCTCCCAAACAGTGAGCTGTATGAGTTCTGGGTCCCATTGTGTTGCCTACTAGAGAAGGGAAGTTAATTCATAGACCTAACTATTGTTGAATATAATACCCAGTTCCAACCATCTAGTAAGCCTGGTCAAAGGATCCATTTTACTGCAAAGCCCATTGTACATCCTCATTTGGGTAGGGAATCAAACCAGCAGTCCTATCCAACCAGCTGTTCTCAGCCAGATGTGCACTCCCCCAACCCCATCCTCAGAATTCAAACAGTTGTCTCACCCCAAAATAGACCATAGTAGCATGTCACACCAGTCCAAGGATGTTACCAACAGACACACTGAGAAACCCAAACCAAGTTGACTGGTGAATCATTGTCTCTGCCAAAGCAAATCTATAATGTCTAAAAGAGGAGTCCGATTACTCATATGCACAAATATCAACATAAGAAATCCGTGATCACAAAAAATTAGGTAAATATGGCATCATCAAAGGAAACAAAGCTCCAATAGCTGACCCTGAAGAAATGGAGATTAGACAAAGAATTCAAAATAATCCTCTAAAGAAAGTTTAATGAACTACAAGGAATACACAGGTAACTTGTGTTTTGGAAAACACAAGGAAGGAGAGGAAATTTGGAAAACAACGTACGAACAAAACAAGAAGTGTGACAAGGAAATAGCAACTATCAAGTAAATAAACAATAACATAGAAATCCTAGTGTTGGAAAAAAAATGAACTGAAGAATACAATAGAGTTTCAAAGATAGACTCAACTACGCAGAAAAAGAATTGGTGACCTGGAAGGTAAGACTTCAGAATAACCGTCAGAGGAACTCATTACACTGAATGGAACCAAAACAAACAAACAAACAACAACAACAACAACAACAACAAAGAGTGGAAAAGCCTCCAGAATTATGGAACACAATGAAAAGAGACAATGTTTGCATTATGGGAATTGGAGAAAGAGAAGAGGAAGTAAATGGACAGAAATTATATATAAAGC
The DNA here is from genome assembly GCF_002288905.1 of Enhydra lutris kenyoni. Taxonomy (NCBI): domain Eukaryota; kingdom Metazoa; phylum Chordata; class Mammalia; order Carnivora; family Mustelidae; genus Enhydra; species Enhydra lutris. The sequence continues at coordinate 8,838,030 of NW_019154121.1, read as the reverse complement.
AAGAGTATCTGAAAATTTTCTTGAGTTTGGGGACAGAAATGAACATCCATTTCTATGAGGCCCAAGGGATGTCAAATATATTAAGCCCAAATAAGGCTGCATCAAGGCATTGTAATTCAGTCGTCAAAAGTCAAAGACCAATAATTTTAAGAACAGCAAGAGAAAAAAGAGAGAAGTTACATACAAGGGAACCCCCACAAGAATACTGGTTGATTTCTCAGCAGAAACTTTTCAGACCTGGAGAGAATGGGATGACATTCAAAATATTGAAAGAAAGTAACCATCAACGAAGAATTCAGTGCCTGGTGAAGCTGTCCTTCAGAAATGAAGGAGGGATACAAACTCCCAAACAGAAGCTGAGGAAGTTCATTACCACTAGACCTGCCTTAGAAGAAATGCTGAAGGGAATTCTTTGAGTGAAGTAAAAGAGCACTAGTCAACATCATAAAAATATTTGAAAAGTATTATAAATCTCACTGTAATGTTAAAGTATAGTCAGAGTTAGATTCTGCAATATATCAGTAGTGGTGCATAATTTATTTACAACTCTAGTTCCAAAGTTTCAAAAAAGAACATAGCAAAAATAACCAATAGCTACAATAATCTGTTATTAGACACGCAAGGTAAAAAATGTAAATTTTAATGGCAGCAACCCAAAATGTGAGGAAAAGGAGAAGTAAAAGTGTAAAATTTATGAATTCTCTGGATGTTATGTAGTTATCAGTTCAAAATAGAGTATTATAAGTTCAAGATATTTTATGTAAGCCCTATGGCTTACCCAGAAGGGAAAATCCTCTAGTAATTACAGAAAAGAATATGATAAAGAATTCAAAGCCTACTGATACCCAAAGACATCAAAACATAAAAATTACAGCAGGATAAGAAGTAAAGAACAATGAATCTACAGAACAGCCAGAAAAAAACTAACAAAATGGCAACAATAAGCCCTTACCTATCAATAATCACTAAGCATAAGACGATTAAATTCCAACAATATTTTGCTTAATAGAGACTCACTTTAGCCTTAAGACAAACATAGAATGAGAGTAAGATGGAAAAAGTTGTGTCAAAGAAATGCTACCAAAGAAAAGTAGGCGTAGCTATACTTAATCAGACAAAATAGACTTTAAACTAAAAATAGTAAAAAGAGACAAAGGTTTTTGTATAATGATAGAGTGGTCAATACATCAAGAAGATACAACATTTGTAAATGTTTATACACCCAACTGCAGAACACCTAAATATATAAAACAAAAACTTTAAAAAGAGAAATAAACACTAATACAATAATAGTTTGGAACTTTAATACCATACTCTCAACAATGGGTAGGTAATCCAGATAGCAGCAGATCAATAAGGAAACAGTGGATTTAAACAACACTGTGGACTAAATGAACCTAGCATACATATATATCATTCTATCTAGCAGCAAAATAAACATTCTTCTCAAGTGCACATAGAATATTTTCTAGGATATGATATGTTAGGCCACAAAACAAGTTTTAGCCAATTCAAAAGAAGATTGAAATCATATTAAGTGTCTTCTCTGACTGCAGTGACATAAAACTTAAAAACAAGAGGAAAACCAGAAAATTCACCAACACATGGAAGTTAAACAATACTCTTCTGAACAACCCCCGATCAAAGAAGATGCTAAAGTAGAAATAAAAGTGTTTCTTGAAACATACAAAAATATGACATACCAGAACCTCTGGATTGAAACAAAAGCAGTTTTTAAAGGAAAGTTCATAATAATAAATACCTACATTAAGAAGCAAGGAAAAATATCAAATAAATAACCTAACTGTATACCTTAGGAACTAGAAAAAGAAGAATAAACAGTCCAAGGTTACCATAAGAAAAGAAATAATACAGATTAAAGCAGAAATAAATGAAATAGAGAACAGAAAGACAGTACAGAAGATGAACCGAACTAGGAATCTTTGAAAGGGTAAACAAAATTGACAAACCCTGAAGTAGGCTAACCAAAATAAAAAGAGAAGGGGCCCAAATCAGCAAAATTATAAATGAAAATGAGGCATTACAACTGATACCATAGAAATTCAAAAGCTTTTAAGAGGCTACTATGAACAACTATATGACAACAAACTAAACAACCTAGAAGAAATGGACAAATTCTTAGAAACATGCAACTATCAAGACTGAATCAGAATGAAATCGAAAATATGATTAGATCAGTTACTAGTAAGGAGAATGAGTCAGTAATTAAAAATCCCCTAAGGTGGGACACCTGGGTGGCTCAGTGGGTTAAAGCTTCTGCCTTCGGCTCAGGTCATGATCCCAGAGTCCTGGGATCGAGCCCCACATCAGGCTCTCTGCTCGGCAAGGAGCCTGCTTCCTCCTCTCTCTCTGCCTGCCTCTCTGCCTACTTGTGATCTCTGTCTGTCAAATAAATAAATAAAATCTTAAAAAAAATAAAAAATAAAAATCCCCTAAGGAACAAACGTCCAGGACCAGATGGCTTCATTGATAAATTTTACCAAACATTTGAAGAATTAACATCAGTCCTTTTCAAACCCTTCAAAAAAATCAAGAAGAAGAGAACACTCCCAAACGCATTTTCCAAGGCCAGCATTATCTGATAACAAAATCAGAAAAGACATTAATAGAAAAGAAAACTATAGGCCAATATTCCTGATGAATATAGATGCAAATTTCTCACTAAAATTCTAGTAGACTAAATTCAGCACATTAAAAGGACCATTCACTGTGGGTTAAATGGGGTTCATTCTGGAATGCACAATAGGTCAACATACCTAAATCAGTCAATATCATACATCACATTAATAGAATGAAAGAAAAGAATCCTGTGGTTATCCCAATAGATACAGAAAAAAACATTTGATAAAATTCAGCATCCATTCATGATAAAAACTCAACAAGTTATATATAGAAAGAATATATCTCAACATAATAAAAGGCACATATGACAAACCCACAGCTAACATCATAGTCAATGTTGAAAAGTGGAAAACTTTTCCTTTAAAATCAGGAGCAAGACAGGATACTCATTCTTATCATTCCAATTCAGCATAATACTGGAAGTCCTAGCTAGACCAATGAGGTAAGAAAAAGAAATAAAAGGTATCAGAGTTGGAAAGAAGAAGTAAAATTGATTCTATTTGTGATGGCATGATTTTATATATAAAAAATCTTTAAGACTCAACCAAAAAAACCCCAAAACTGCTAAATCTATTCAATGAATTGAATAAGGTTTTAGGTACAAAATTAGCATAACAAAAGTCAGTAGTTTTTCTGTACACTAACAACGAATTTTCTGGAAAAGAAATAAAGAACTTCATACCACTTACAATAGCATAAAAAAATGCTAAAATACTCATGAATAAATTAAACTAAGAAAGTGAAAGTTCTCCACTGTAATATATAAGACAGTGAGGAAAGAAATCAAAGAAAACACACAAATGAAAGGTATCTTCTGTTCATGGATTTGAAGAATTTGATATTTTTGTAACATCAGTACTATTAAAAGCCATCTGTAGATTCAATACAATCCCTATCCAGATTCCATCGACAACTTTAAAGAAGGAAAAACACTCTTAAAATTTATACGGAACTACAAAAGACCCTGAATCACCAAAGAAGTTATGAGAAAGAATAACAAAGCAGGAAGCATCACACTTCCTGAATTCAGGCTATACAATAAAGCTTCAGTCATCAATGCAGTATAATATAGACATTAAAAAAGACAAATAGATGAGTGGAACAGAATGGAGAGCCCAGAAATAAGCTAAAGGATATAAGGTTAACTAATTTTGACAAGGAAGGCAAGATCAATCAAAGAAAACATGGTGAAAAGACAACCTCTTCAATAAATAGTGCTAGGATATTGGATATTCACAAGAAGAAGAATGAAACTGAAATAGTATCTTATACCACTCACAAACTCAAAATAGATTAAAGACTTAATTGTAAGACCTGAAACCATGAAAACTTTTAGAAGGAAGTGAAGGAATAAAGCTTGACATGGGGCTTGGTAATGGATGACTACAGTTAACACTGCTGAATGATATGTAAGGAAGTTGTTAAGGGAGTAAAAGCCCATGCGTTCTTATCAGAAGAAGAAAAATTCGTTTCTTCTTAGCTTCCTCTTTATTTCTTTCTTTCATATATTTCTTTATTAAAGTTCTTTTTATTTAATATTTCTTTTATATATGAGAAGATGGATGTTTGCTAAACCTGTGTGACAATTTCACAATAAATGTAAATCAAATCTTCATGCTCTATGTCTTAAATTTATAAAGCAATATATGTCACATGTTTCTCAATAAAATGTGAGAAAATGAACCTTGTTAATAAGCATTTTATTGTTCTTCTTGGGGGGGGAAAAAAAAAAGAATGTGTGGGTAGAGAGGGACCTCCAGAAGAGGATTGGGAGCCATTCAAGTTGTCATGTCTCCTGGAGACTGAGTGTCAAGGCAAATAGGAAAGGGCCATAGCTGTTTATAGCAATAATGCCATACAGCCCTGTGTTCATAGCTTTTTAATACTTCAGAGAGTCTCTGATTCTTGTAGTGTCACTAAGAGTAAATAAAAGAGGTTCTTTCTTGTCCATGTTAGAGATGAGGAAATGAGGTACTGGGCTATAGCCACTTACTTCTAAGTACATAGTTGGATAGAGATATAGGTTTCCAATGAAGGGGCTTTTCCCACTGCATTATTAAGTTCACCAGTTTCCTGCTGTCTTAATCAGCTTGGGCTGCCATAACAAAATATTATAGACAGCAGAAATTACTTTTCTTACAGGTCTGGAGGCTAGAAGTCAAGGTGAAAGTTTGAGGTTTCTGGTGAGAGCCATTTCCTCGCTTGCACCTGGCTGCCTCTCCCTCTGTTCTCACATGAGTGTACATGGAGAGGACAGAGGGGTGACGAGAGGAAAATTGTGAGTTCTTAGTGTCTCTTATAAGAACACTAATTCTACTGGACTGGCCCCACACTTATCATCTCAGTTAAATTCCTTAGAGGCTCCATCTCCAAATATGGCCACGCTGAAGGTTAAGGCTTCAGTGTATGAATTTGAGGAAATACAACATTGAGTCCATGACACTTGTTGAACAAACATTAGGTACCTACTGCTATTGTACCAAGGGGTCACAAGGAAAAAATTTGGAAGGCATAGTATCCATAAACAATTGCTATATTATGCTATAGTGGAATTAAATGTGAACCCATGTAGGAGTATACATTAGGTAGAACATACTGGGAAGTAACATATGAATTACATCTTGAGAGACAAGTAGATCTCGGGCAGAAGAAGGCACAACAATCAAGGGTTGATTCTATATTGCTATCTTCCTCTATCACAAAGAAATAGAACTTAGTTTTATTTTGCCTCTTCTTTCTTTTTTTTTCTTTAATTATTTTTATTAACATATAATGTATTATTTGCCCCAGGGGTACAGATCTGTGAATCATCAGTCTTACACAGTTCATAGCACTCACCATGGCCCATACCCTCCCCAATGTCCATAACCCAAACCACCCTATCCCTTCCCCTCCACCCAGCAACCCTCAGTTTGTTTTGTGAGATTAAGTGTCTCTTATGGTTTGTCTCCCTCCTGATCCCATCTTGTTTCATTTTTTCCTTCCCTACCCCCCACAAGCCCCTACCCTGCCTCTCAAATTCCTCGTATCAGAGAGATTATATGATAATTGTCTTTATCTGATTAACTTATTTTGCTTACCATAATACCCTCTAGTTCCATCCACGTCATCGGAAATGGCAAGATTTCATTTCTTTTGATGGCTGCATAGTATTCCGTTGTATATATATACACCACATCTTCTTTATCCTTTCATCTGTTGATGGACATCTAGGTTCTTTCCATAGTTTGGCTATTGTGGATATTGCTGCTATAAATATTTGGGTGCATGTGCCCCTTCGAATCACTACATTTGTACCCTTAGGTAAATATCCAGCAGTGTGACTGCTGGGTCATAGACTAGCTCTATTTTCAACTTTTTGAGGAACCTCCATACTGTTTTCCAGAGTGGTTGCACCGGCTTGCATTCCCACCAACAGTGTAGGAAGGTTCCCCTTTCTCCGCATTCTTGCCAACATCTGTCCTTTCCTGACTTGTTAGTTTTAGCCATTCTGACTGGTGTGTGGTCATATCTCACTGTGGTTTTGATTTGTATTTCCCTGATGCTCAGTGATGTAGAGCACCTTTTCATGTGTCTGTTGGCCATTTTGATGTCTTCTTTGCAGAAATATCTGCTCATGTCTCCTGCCCATTTCTTGATTGGATTCTTTGTTCGTTGGTGTTGAGTTTGATAAGTTCTTTATATTTTGGAAACTAGCCCTTTATCTGATATGCCATTTACAAATATCTTCTCCCATTCTGTCGGTTGTCTTTTCATTTTGTTGACTGTTTCCTTTGCTGTGCAAAAGCTTTTGATCTTGATGAAGTCCCAACAGTTCATTTTTGCCCTTACTTCCCTTTCCTTTGGTGATATTTCTATGAAGAAGTTGCTGTGGCTGAGGTCAAAGAGGTTGTGTTGCCTGTGTTCTCCTCAAGGATTTTGACGCATTTCTGTCTCACATTGACGTCTTTCATTTATTTTTAGTCTATTTTTGTGTGTGGTGTAAGGAAATGGTCCAGTTCCATTCTTTTGCATGTGGCTGTCCAATTTTCCCAACACCGTTTCTTGAAGAGACTGTCTTTTTTCCTTTGGACATTGTTTCCTACTTTGTTGTAGATTAGTTGAACATAGAGTTGAGGGTCTATTTCTGGGCTCTCTGTTCTGTTCCATTGATCTATATGTCTGTTTTTGTGCCAGTACCATACTGTCTTGATGATTACAGCTTTGTAATAGAGCTTGAAGTCTGGAATTGTGATGCCATCATCTTTGGCTTTCTTTTTCAACATTCCTCTGGCTATTCAGGGTCTTTTGTGGGTCCATATAAATTTTAGGATTATTTGTTCCATTTCTTTGAAAAAAAAAAAGATGGTATTTTGATAGGGATTGCATTACATGTGTAGATTGCTTTAGGTAGCATAGACATTTTCACAATATTTGTTCTTCCAATCCATGGGCATGGAACATTTTTTCCATTTCTTAGTGTCTTCCTCAATTTCTTTCATGAGTACTTTATAGTTTCCTGAGTACAGACTCTTTGTCTGGGACCTAGTGCTCTTTCAGTTTCCACTCCTCCACCACCTTGCTTCCCCTCCCTTATTTTAACATCATCTTTCTGGATTATATAAAATTTTGTAAGTCATGCAAATCCTCTACCTCCCCCCTCCCCAATTTTGGAAAGGTGGAATATTAATTAATAAAATGCAGAGCTTGGAGTTAGGTACTCATCTATGTTAATTCCAGGCAACTACTCCTATCTGTTTCTTTCTTCTAAGTTGGAATATTTAGTAGAGTTAGCGTAATCTTCATCAATCCCTATTGATCCCTTGTAGTGGGTTTGATTGCTTTATTCAGTGGCCATAGGCATGGTTTCTCCTCTCGGGTTCTGATTACCTTGTTAGAAGCAAACCTGAAATCTCAGTTTGGTAAGAAAAAAACATCAGAGAGTTCCTATGAAAAGGACATCAGAGAGCTGGAGATTTTCTCAAAAATGCATTTCCTATGTCATTGTCTCATTTATTCATTCAGTTCACATTTACCAACCATTTACTAGTTGACATAAACTCTTCTAGATGAAACTAGTGGGTACAAAGCAGAATAAAAGAATTCTTCACCTGGATATGTATTTAGGCTAGTCCAGGAATGGAAAATACTGTCCAGCTCATACACAAACTTGGTTCCAAGGCTGCTAGGAACACCTATGTTAAAAGTTGCTGCATTCAGACTTGGCCAGGAGATTGTGCTGGGTTAGTAGGGCCACTGTGAGCCAGGGCATGGAGTTTAGCAGTAGACAGTCATATTGCCTATTTGCCTTCCTGTGCTGGGAAATATCTAAAAGCAGTTCTTTAGCTGAATTTTGGAGCCAAGAAAATGCAAGGTGCCTGGATGGCTCAATAGGTTAAGTGTCTGCCTTTGGCTCAGGTCATGATCTCAAGGCCATGGGAGTGAGTCCTGCATTGGGCTCCCTGCTCAGTGGGGAGTCTGCTTCTCCCTCTCCCTTTTACCCTCCTCACTGCTTGTGCTCTTTCTTTCTCTCTCGAATAAATAAAATCTTAAAAAAAAAAAGAAAGAAAGAAAGAAAAAAATGCCTCCTCTTGGTTGGAAAAGAAGTCTCCCATTATAATCAATTATTTTAACTTTTGGTTAGAAATATATTTTAGTCTTCTGAAAAGTTTTACCTCTATTGCTTTTCCTCCCTTTCCTTTTTAAATTTTAGGTTCCAGTTGGGAAATTGTTCTCTCCTTGAATGAACAATTTATTGTCAGCAGGAATATTTATTAATGTGTTCCACAAAAGCATGAGATGAAGCCAGCTGTTCTGCTGACTGTGGAATGAAGGTGCCTCAAACTCTTGATTTTTTTTTTCTTTTCACACAACAATTACTATTCTTGGATGCACAACAGAATCACTTTAGATAATTTAAAAAACCCAGATCCTACCCCAGAAAGGGAGACTCTTTGGGCACCCCAGAGATGAGATTCTAAAGTGCAGGCAAGATTGAGAACCACCATCTTACCAGATCAAGTTCATCCTCCCCCAGGTTTTGGTTGCCTAGATATTGGTCTGGCGCAGTTGCTCCCAGCAAATGGTGGGGATAGGACAGAAAGAATAGAGGGAGGAGGCCATGTTAGTGGTTTCGCCTGGTTCAGTGGTGAGGGACAAACTCAAAGTATATAAGTATAGTTGAGTTATTTTCATCCAGCTAGACCCACAATTTTGAAAGTGTCCCTTGAGTTAAAGGGTCAGAATTCCAACTCTAATTCCCATGCAGTCTTGGGGAAACAGTATGGAGTTGCGCCTAAGAACATGTGGTTAAGACCATAGGCTTTAGATCTGGAAAGAAGTTAATTCAAATCCTGATCTTTATACTTATAATGTGTGTGGCCTAAGCAAGTTACTTAATGTTATTCTGGCTTAGTTTCTACCTCTAAAAAATAGTGGAGTATTACATGTATTTAAGGGTTGTATAATGGTTAAATGAGACTGTGCCCATAACACTTTATGGTACCAAATACGCAGGGAAGGCTCACTAAACATTGGTTGTCATGGTAGTTACATATGTAGTATGAGGGTCAGCCAAAGATCTTGGACCATGAGTACCGCCATAGCACTAGCAATGCTGGGGTACTACAATCTATCTAATGACCTAGGAATGGTTTAAAGACCCGCTAGTGGTTACTGGCTCATCAGGTCCAACTTGTCATAGCCCATGTATTTCATAGACCTTTAAAAATCAGTGGAATAAATGGATAAAATACTTAGTGGATGTTTCAAAGCCCAGAATGAAATGGAGATTATCTCAGTAGTTAGCCTTTTTTTTCCACCTTGTCACTGACTTCCCTCTTTGTTAGGATGGTGCATGAAGGGATGACTCCATTGCACATGCTGCCCTTAGTAATGACAGTCCCAATGCCATAGTATTCTCCAGGATCAGAACCTGTAAAGAAGGGCTGACTTCTTTCCTGGATTTGAATGTGCTTCCTTTGCTAAATATTTAGACCCCTCATTGACCCAGAGCCATGAGTTTTAAGTGATCTCTAGATTTTGTTTTAGTAATTAAAGACTCTATGTGCATCAAAATTACTCAGACTTCAAATAGGCAACAAAATTGGAGCTCGAATGAATATTAGTTACCTTGCTTCTGCCCTGTTCCCTAGAAACAAGCGAAGCAAAGCATGAGGAGCAACCAAATGCTGGATGGTCGATAGCAATGGAATAGTAGTTGACTGGAGGTAGTTCATCATTAGTAAATCCTTCTCCTACATGAAGCTCTCCTTGAATTCCTATCTTTCAGCCAGATGCAAGAACTTGTTTCCTAAATTCTCCTAATGTTTTGTTGACATTTTGATGCTAGTCTTTCTTTTACTGAAAGTCTTTATGTACATATTTCTACTAGATTCTTATAGGAGAGGCTTTGTATTATTTTTGTATCCCCCTTAATATCTAATATAGAACCTTTTATGTAGTAAGTATTCAGTATTTATCAACTAAAGAGGTATATGCTTTGGACACAATCACAAGAAATGAATGTATACCATCAAGACTCATCACTATAATCCTGACCAGTGAATGACAACTGTTATTTATTCATAAGATATTTAATGGCAATACTGACAATGAAACCTTTCAAGTTCCTTTAGAGAGCCTTTTGTATGTTACTTTTTAAATGTCCATTCTCTAGAAAAAACCATGGCCACAAGCAGTGGAGAGAATCCACCATTGTGTTCTTCCTTCCAATTCACAAGTGGTATATAAGCGTGCATTTGCAAACATACTGTTTTGTGTGTTCTGCTGGTGTTTGAGTGTAGTTATCATTTAGAATTCTTCCACCTGCTTCCAGATGTCAAAGTGGGGAGGTGGATTGCTCTTGAGAGCTCATCAATTCTGCTTCAGTGGACTCTGGAAAGATGCATGATGTAAATTTTCTTTTGAAATCTTAAATTGTTCACAATCTGTGGCAATGCTTGCTTTATTTGAATATGTTGGGACGATGGGGTGGCAGTAATTTGAGTTAGAAATTCTGTCCAGCAGAAGCTGGACATAAAAAATGAGCATATGCCTGCATGGTGGTAAGCTCTTTTTGGAAGAATAAGCTTGTTTTTGTGTGCACAACAAGGAAATGGGGGTGGTGAAGACATCCAGGATAAGACAAGTGGTGATTGACAGCCCAGCTGGTGGAGATGGGTAATTGGAAATTCATGGCACATAAATCTCCCAACACTTATCTTTTAGCACAGGAAGAGAGGAGATCTGAGCATGGGAATGTTTAACTCTTTCAAAAGGATCTAATACTGTAGCAAATCCGTAAGTTCTTCATTTTAAATTTAATTAAATTATGGTTTTTTGTCTTGGAGAGATAAATGCATTCTGCTTAAGGAAATGACTGTTGCGCAGTAAATGGGAATCTATAGAACTGTTAGAGAAGTTCTTCATCTGTTAGTTTACTTAGAATACACAGTCCCTTCCCATGGGTCTCATTCCTTTAAGGAGCAATTGTTTCCTCCTCTCTTCATGGATTTCTGGTTTCTCTGTGTACAGTGATGTCTCCTTTATATGTCTTAGCTTTCTAATTTCCAAACTAGTGTTTTATAAAATGAGGTGGTATTAGATCATTAGCAAGTAACATGGATTAAAAATGGGATAGTATAGGGGACATTTGCCATAGTTGTTGAAGTCTCATGCTTTTTCTGATAATTTGACTTTTGGTTCAATGTCTTGGAGCTAGACAGCTACCTTTCATTATCTTCCTCACGATAACCCATTAGACTATTAAAGATAGTGATTAAGGTCCCTCTTCTAATTTTCTTTTTCTAAGTCAGACAACCCCATATATCATACATGTTTAAAATTTTTTAATCCCCACAGAGTGGAGTGCTTTGGATTCTTCAGGGTATTGAGTGAGATTGGCAACCTCAGAGTGTCCTCTTTGTATCTGAACTTACTCCTTTCTGTAAGTGAGATGGGTCCTTGAAAGGAATGAATTTTTTCAGCTGGGTTTCCACTGTCTCTGCTCTGCTTTTGTTAATATTAAGACACTTACCTAATCTTCGTGTCTTGTATGCTTGAAGATGTGTGACCACATCTGTGTTGTTTCTGGCTGGCAAAGTGTTGTATCTGTTGCAATGCCAGAGTTCCTGCTGGTGAACAGAGCTACACTGTAGGGGGCCAGCTCTCTAGATGACTTCCAAGCTTCCATGAACATACTGCCATGCCATCTGACGGAAGCCTAAAAAGGGAGTATAGATTGGAGAGGTACACAGACAGAAATGAGAGTAATTATCATGGTTGGGTATAGAATGGGTTAATTAATCTGAAGGAATGCATTGAATCTTGGAAATGTTTACTTGTGTTAGGCATCCTTGGAAATACCAAGAAGGACAAACTGTGGTCCCTGCTGACTTGAAGCCAGGAAACCAAAGTTATCATCTGAGCTCTTCTAGGAGCCAACCTAGTTACCTGGATTGCACTAGATTTTTAAGACGAGTTTGGAAAATGTTGAACTAGATAATAAAGTATAGTAGAGACAAAAATGTCATAAACTGTCTTGCCCTTTCCAAAAGCTATTAAGGCTACTTTATGATTCTGATGTGTGGAGAATATGTGATCTCACACAATGCCCCTTGCTGTGCACAGAGGAAGAAGACAATAGATCCATATGGATTGACTGATTCAGTGTGGAACAAGGTAATGGGGGGGGGTGGCGGGGAGTGGTGGGTAACAAGGAATGGCTGAAGACTTATATTTGACAATCACAGCAGGAAACCTTTAGCAGAAGTGATTATCAAGCTTTTAAAACCATGTTTCATGTCTTAAAAAGCACTGTAATTAATATATGTCTCTTCAGTGAAGGAAACAAAAAGCCACATCTTCATTGAAACAACATCAGCGGCAGCTGTCAGCTCTACCAAATATAGACTTTATATGGGAAGGCTCTGGGTTCAGTGGTAGGTTAAGTTCATTTTTGTCATCCTTAAGGTTTATTGTGAATTGTAAAGCCTTTCATGGCCCTCATACCTACAAAAAGAAGTCCAGCTCCATAGCTTGGCATATTTCAACCTTCACAAACTGTCATTAACCTGTCTTTCTACTCCTTATCCCATTAATTCAATAGATACTAACTGACTCTCTGTGCTAGGCCTTGTGCAAGTAGCTGAAGATTCCAATTCAAAGAGATTAAGTTTCCTGTTGTCAATGGATGAACGTTCTAAAAGCAGAGGAAAACATGAAACAAATCCATAAAATTAAGTGCTGAAATGTTGTAAGAGTGATTTCTACAGGGTGCAAATGTGGTTCATAGACATGTCCTACATTTTCAAGGTCCTTTGCTCATTGTGTGCCCTATGCCAAGAATGTTGTTCTCCTTGCAGCAAAATCCAACTTTTCAATCAAGTCCATACTCAAGTCTGAAGGTGACTTTTTAGAAACTGTCATGGACTCTTCCCATTGGTGTTTGCGTGGGAGTGTGGGTGTGCACTTGCTGTGTCACTGGGTTAGTGTTCCCTGCTACATGTGCGGACTTTCATGGCAGAGGATTTGTCTTGTTCACATTTGCGAAGAGTAGGAGCTTAAATGGGAGTTTGCAGGAGTGCAAGCAAGCTGTTGTAGCGGACTTGACAATTGTGTCAAGAGCACAATTGTGTGTCAATTGTGCTCTCTGTCTAGAATACTTCTTCCTAACTCTTTGAATTAATGACTCAGTTTAAGAGAAGCCTCTGACTCCCTTATCTAAAATAGAACATTCTTGGAGTGCCTGGGTGGCTCAGTTAGTTTAGCATCTGACTCTTGATTTCAGCTCAGGTCACGACCTCAGGTCATGGGATCGAGCACCTCTTCGGCTTTAGGCTCCACGTGGAATCTGCTTGAGATTTTTTCTCTCACTCTCCTGCTCTCTCTGCCTCTCTCCAATAAATAAATAAATCCTTAAAATAAAATAAAACAGACTTCTCTTTATCCAAGTTTCTCTTTATTGCTTTGTCAGCTATGTTGTTTCACAGCATGCATCACTATGTGAAAACTATCTCTTATTTTCTTTTCTCTTTTGCTACTAAACGTCCACTCTCTATGAGCAGGGATCTTGCTTGTCTGGGTCACTGCTGAGTTCCTCGCACCTGGAACAGTGACAGACCCATAGAAAGACATTTTTTTTCCTTTTTACCTCGTTTGTGTTTCTGGTCAAGCATATGTTTTTTATCATTAAGAAATGAGCTCTTCACAGTTTTTCATAGTGTTTTCTTCTCTCTCTGGGCTTCAGTTCTTCTGTTTCCTTGAAGATAATGGCAGCCAGATGATATTTCTCTTTGGCCACACTCAGCTCTGTGCCACTGACTTTTCGTGGAGTTTTTCTCAGCTCGTGCCCCACAGAAAATGAGTTCTTTCTGAATCATGGAGGCCTTAACCCTCCCCTCCTGTGCTTTTGGTGGCTGGTGGCCTGGTGGCAAGGTTGGGGTTTTCGAAGCCTTTGTCTTTCTCAGCTGTTTATCTCCCTGGAGTCAGCTGACCAACACTGATACACGTATTACATTTGATAAGGAAGAGAGTAAGTTTCTTCTTTCCTCAAGGACTGCTGACTGCTCCTTAGGGAATAAGGACATGGAGTTGAGGAGAGAGGATGGGTAGATGGCAAAGGGGGAGAGAGTACTGTAGTGGATAAGCATGTGCCTTGGAAATCCTAGGATTCCAACCACTTGAGTGTAGTGAGTGCAAAGGGCCCTGCTCACCTGACTGAAGGTGGCTAGGTGTGGATTTCTCTCTGTGCGCCTGTAGAATTTGCTTCCTCTCCCATAAGGAGGAAGCAAAATGGCCCAATTCTGGGTCTGCAGCTCTCTGCCAACCAGTCATCCTTACTTGGACCACCCTCCTCTATGTAGTCTAAAGATGGGCAATGGGGTAAGGGGTGAGGAACTAGCTTTGCTGGATGCTGAGTCCAGCGCCACTCTTCAGTGAGGGCAGTTATACCTACTGTTCTCAACTTTGGGACTCAACAACTCAATAAGTCAGTTACACTATTATTATTGTATCCTTATACTGAGAGAGCTTATAATGTGTCGCAATTATGGGGGAACAGGGAATCACAACGATCAAAATGTCAGATGTAACCGTATCTTCTTTGTATGCCTCCTAGTTGTTGTGTGTTGTACACACACATGTAGTTTAGGTTAAGCTGTAACTGCAAGACTCCACAAAATTCCCAACCTCTTTCCATAGAGCCCAAAGAAGTGCTAAATCCTTCAGTGTACAGCCAACTGTGGAAACTTCTAGAATTCCATTGGCACATCCTAATGAACTGGCTGTGGGAACTTCTCTAGTCTCTGCTTTGGGGATGGAGATACACAGACACATACACAGATAGATAGATATGTACATACCATAATCCTCTCATCATAAGAAAATATGGTGGCCTTGTTTTTCACTGGTGATCATTAGCATATGTGGTACAAACTGCCTAACAAAAGACTAAAGTATTTTTCTGTGAAGTTTTAAAATACTATTGGAGAGTATTCAGACGCCCTGGTGGTTTTATGTCACAGAAACTGAAATTCTAAGGAAGAAATGGCTTTTGTCTGTAGCATGGCTACATAATGAACTACAGTAGCATTTAGTCAGCTGAAAAACTCTGGCAGTTTATTGTGTAGATGTAAATTATAATTATCTACTGAGTCTTTTCTCATGGTAAGCTTATTATTGAAAAGGTTGTTTTATTTCCTATTTTTTCTATAGTCTTGGCACCATGTATGTGTATATTAAGTTCAATTTAGGGAAAAGAAGAAAAAATTGCTAAAACCAATTGTTAGAAATCACCCCTTTATAGAATATTATCTAACCTCCATAGTAGCATAGAAGGCACCACATTTACAAACAGTCTCTAACATTTATAAACATTTTTTTTTTTTAATGCTGGCAGGAAAATCCAAACAGAGCTCATAGACCTACTTTGAATGAGAAATAGTCTCAAGTTGGAATTTATTATTATAATCACTGTTTTTATTAATCATTTAACAATTGTATAGTGTTGATTAATTTTCTGGCAGCGTTATGTTAATAAGATTTCAGGGAAGGGAAAGAAGTCATTTCTTGTATGTGGGTTTAGTTTAATTTTATTCACCAAAATGGTATTTACTTAATAACAACTATGGAAATAAGCACAGATTCGGGCTTTGTCATCTTCTGTTTTAGTGCAGAGCTAATGAACAGAGTGGGTGCTTGTGGAAAAAGAGGTCGGTAGAGCTAAACAGGGTATGAGTCACAGGGGTGCATTCTGGCCTCATTAGAGGGTTTGCAGTTTGGATCAAAGATGTTTGGCTTCTACCAGAGTGTGATGTGTCCATGGATGCTTGGTCGAAGTGAAGTAATAAGGAGGATTGAGAGCCCCTGTAATTTTAAATTTGGGCTGATACTTAATGCACTGATGAGGAAACCCCTTTAAGTGGAAATCAGTTTACTGAGGAATTTATTTATAAATTTGGAGGTAAAAATTTTATTTATTTATTAGATTTTTATTTATTTATTTGACCAAGAGAGGGACAGCGAGAAAGGGAACACAAACAGGGGGAGTGGGGAGGGAGAAGCAGGCTTCCCGCCCAGCAGGGAGCCTGATGTGGGGCTGGATCCCAAGACCCTGGGATCATGACCTGAGCTGAAGGCAGACAGTTCACGACTGGGCCATCCAGGTGCCCCTAAAAATTCATTTTGAAACTCAAATTGATCTGGTGGTGCTAGTTTTTAAATTGTTGTGTTGTTCAGTGTTCCATTTTTTCCCTCTCTTTATTGAATGACGATGTTTTATTTTGGTTTATTTATTTATTTATTTATTTATTTTACCTATTTGTCAGAATGAAGATCTAGATCTCTCATACCAGCCCTTGGGGGTATGTATTGTGAATATCTTAAAATAAGTACCATGTGCGGGTGCTTGAGTGGCTCAGTTGGTTAAGTGACTGACTCTTGGTTTTCGGCTGAGGTCATGATCCCATGGGAGTCCAACTCCACAGTCAGC
Source organism: Enhydra lutris kenyoni (assembly GCF_002288905.1). NCBI lineage: Eukaryota > Metazoa > Chordata > Mammalia > Carnivora > Mustelidae > Enhydra > Enhydra lutris. The sequence continues at coordinate 8,821,418 of NW_019154121.1, read as the reverse complement.
GGGGAGTCTGCTTGATGATTCTCTTCTTCTGCCCCTCCCCCCACTCTCTCCATCTCTTTCTCTCTCTCTCTCTCTCTCTCTCAAATAAATAAATAAATAAATGTTTTTAAAAAATAAATACCATCTGGATATTTAATGCTTTGAGGGACTAATACAGTCTCGATCATTCTAGGTTGTGAGGAATTGAGTCCTATACATTGAACTAAGTGGCAGGCATTGCTTAAGTATTTTGCTCTTAGAGTCTAGATAGATTTTGAAAATCTGTCCATAAAAAGAAATTTAAGAATAATAAAGTTATTGTTTACCTCAAAGTTCCTGTAATAGGTCTTAGGTACTGTACTACCTTTCTAATTTTTCTTCCTTTATGAAATACTTATAATTTGGGTTGATGGGCAGAGGAACAATGGTATTGTAACTGGGAGGGGCTGGATTGACATTATCACACAATTATTTCATTTTGGATTAAAATTTCACAACTGATGGAGCAAACCTTGAATAAACATTGACAGCCCATTAAAGTGTAGTTTAGAGAGTTTCAGCTTCCAATAATAAATAAAAAATATATAGACTTTTTTTTTAGCAATTGCATGGTTATGTAAAGATTTCAATTGAAAGCGCATGGGATTTGATGTTATACTCTGGTGTTTTAGTGATTTTAAAGGGTGTTTGTAGAGTATTTATCTGGGAAGTAAGGGAGCTGTGTAATGTGGCTTTCCAGCCATCTCTAACCTTTTTCTCATAAGGTATTTTCCCTCCTTAATCCTCTCCAGGGTTTTCTGGTCCTCTGAGCCATGCCTGCTTGAGGAGTATGCCTCAGTATAGATCTCCATCAGTGCTCAGAAAGGGTCCAGGTAGCTCCTTTGTTGGTCTCCTGCTTTCTTCCTGCGTAATAAATCAGGGTTCTGTCTGGGTTGGAATGTCAATTCCACAATGACTTCTCTGGGAAGTGACTGAACCTGTTTTGGTTCTTAGCAGAGTGTGATAGAGGCCACAGACCTCAGGGCCTGCCCCTCTGCTTTATAGATGTGGGGACAAAGGATTGGTGAAGACTTGGGCACCCGCTGAGAATGTGCCCTGGTGTTGGTAACAGTGTTATCACTGGTTACCATAGGTCTTGGTAACTCTTTCTAGAGTGAATATCTACCCTCTGTCTCACAGAATTTACCCTTGGTTGAGTTTATTTGTATTCGTGTCATTTGCCTGACTGAAATATCAGTCTCCCGCTAGTATGTTAGAGCAGTTGTCCCTGCTGTTTGGAGATGCAAATGGGCAAAGATGGCTAGGATCTGGGTCCACCTGTGATTGGGACACACTACGGTGGCAAAGATGAGGTCTGTCCTGTTCGAACTGGGAGGACATTATTAGAAGAAGGAAAGTTAAGAAGAGGACAGCATCATCCTGAGACTTGCATTGACCTGGAAGGGGTGAGGTGAGGCGGGGCCCAGAGGAAGCATGCACATGGAGGTCGCAAGTGCACAGGGAACTGATCAGCAGATATGAGCTGTCAGTAGTGGCCATCCTGTGGGTCCTTTTGTCAGGACAGATGCACCGTGCTGACTGATCCTTTCAGTGGGTCAGACCAACCCAGGCATGACACCTAAATGCAGTGTGGTTGCTGAATTCAATTCTGGACCAGAAAAAAAAGACATAAATGGTACATATTGGCTAAGTTTGCTTCATAGACATTTGTAAGAAAAGTTACCCATTTGTTTCAAAGTTCTCTCATTATAAGCCATAGTAGCTACAGGGAAACTGATGGCATTTCTGTGTCCTGTCATTCTCTGTGCCCTCTTTTTTACTGCAGTGGAGCTGCTGGAGAATCTTGAAATGCCACCAGAATGTTGAAAGAGAAGGGTTCAGAATTTTCATATCATCAAAAAGTCAGTTGGCCCCTCTAGAGAGGTGTTATTTTATAGTTAAACCAACTGTGTCGATTTGGGGGTAACTCAATTTTTATAAGTTTTTTTTTCTTTTAAACGTCCCTATTCCAGAAGGGACAGTTTCTTCTTACTGTAGCATTCAGAGTAATAAATATAGAAGGAATAATGGAAAGAGAAAATTACCATTTAGCAAACTCCACAGCAGTAATTGTCATAGGCAAGAGTTACCAATGGGTGCTAAAATTCGTGGGTAAAAGTATGATAAGAAACAGTATATTTGCATAGTTCCAAAGTATCTCCCCACAAGAAATCTCTAAGTTAAAGAGCGAAAAGAGTTATTGTATAGTGGAGAAACCTAGTAGCTATCATTTTTACCAAATGATCAAAATTAATATCACCAGTAATGGGACATATCGGTATCATATACCTCTTGATAGGATGCAGGAGAAAGGAGAACATCATTTCCATGACATTCTTTCCGAAAATGCACATCCTAAATTAATCACGAGAAGACATTGATAAACCCAAATTGAGAGCCCTTTTACAGTGTAACTAGCTAGTACTCTCCAATAGCAAGGTCATGAAAGACAAAGGAAGATTGAGGAAATGTCACAGATGACAGGAGACTTAGGGAGACCTGACAACTAAATGCGTGGGTTCTTGAACTGGGTTCTGGACCAGCAAAAGGACATACCTGGGATAGTCAGCAAAAAATGAGTAGTCTGTTGATTAGTTAATAGTATAGCATCACTGTTAATTTCCTGCCATTGGTATATGGTTGTATAAGATGTCAACATCTGGAAAAGCTGCGTGACAACTATATGCAAACTCTTTGAACTAGTTTTTCACTTATTTTTAGTAACCTTGAAATTATTTTTTTTTAAAAAACAAGATTCTCCTTTCTTTAAGAGACCTTAAGCTTTACTGAATTAATGGATTCATTAACTCCCTCCTATCTTGTCTCTGCACACACACAGTCACCTTGCTGAGAAAATAAAATCACGTGGACAATTCCCTTTGATGTTATCATTTTGAATATTCAGACTGCATTTTTTAGCTTCTCAGAAGCACCCTGTCCTCTTATTGCAACCAGTAGGAAAAGGCGCAGCTCCACTGTAGGCGGAAGGAAGTGCTAGCTTTGCCCAACACCTGGGTCTTCCCACCCTTCACGGTCTGTTTAGGGGGGCACTGAGAGCAGCCATATTTGCCGTGAAGTAACTGACTCTTACGCTTCAGATCCCTTCATTCTCGGGGGCTTCTTCCACACTCTCTACTTAGTTTTTGAACTCATAATTTTATACTCCCTTTTTAAAAGAGAACCCTCCAAATGGACTAAGTGTCAGGCCCTAGGGTATACCTAGAGTCCTTCTACCTAACGGGAATTATTTTGCCCGAGACAGCCCCTTTTAAGACAACACGCCCATTTGCATGCTGGCTCCTATTTCAAAACTGCAGAGAAGAAAACAAAAAGCAGAAGCTAGGATAGAATATTTCCAAAGTTGCCCTTTGTTTGATTTGGCACACTACCTGGCCAGGCAAAATCACAATCAAATAAAGCCAAAGTAAACGCTCATGGAAAGCGTCCTTGTAAGCTGTCTGAGATGGGGGCACATTTAGTCAGAAGACCAGCTTTGCCGCATCTAAAAAGGTCACTGTGTAAAGAGGACCCTCTGGGACACTTGGAAGCAACATTGCTTAGACTGTGACTCAAGTTGCGGCTGTAAACATACCTAATGCTAGCAAGGGCCCACCAGCTCACCCCCAGCGAGGCCACCAGCAAGGTCACCAGCTCACCCCTCTGCCTTATATCTCTCAGATACGCTAGCAGCCCAGGCTTCTTTCCCCTCTCATTTTAAAGTAGCAGACCTCACAAGAAGAGTCCAGTTATTCGTATGCAGAAATCTGTGTTAAATAAAATACGGGATCAAGCCAAGGAGCATGAAATTTGGAGTTGGTGTTGACAGCCCCTCATTCCTGCCGTATTAATTTTATTTCCCTCCTCAGCTTGTGTCGTTGCCTATAAATTATTTAAACACAGGTTTTCATATTCTGTGATTTAACTCTTTAAGACCTTTTGTAACACAGGGGAATTAATGATCTCTTTCTCTAGGAACAGTTTAAATTGAGCTTATTCTTATGGAAATGTGATCTTTAGTAATTTGATTAAAGGATTTTTTTTTTTTTTTTTGCTAGCTGTAAATCTAGCTATTCCAGTCCTGCATTTATCACAGACATTTTTATTTTTCTAGTCACGCACTTCTGAAATCAGAAGTTTGGAGTTACAACACCAGAAACAACGCACTTATTTTGAAGTTGACCTCTTGTTTCCCCGACTTTCACAGTTTTTGTGTGTGTGTGTGTGTGTGTGTGTGTGTGTGTGTGTGTGTGTATGTTTGGAAAGTTTTACCACCATCTCTTTCTTTCACAAGTTGGTTGAATTTGTTTCCAGAATAAGCAGAGGACAGACTGTAGAAGTGGTTTGAAATAAAAAATTAAACTAGTTGCACCAGAAAGGAAATATTGTTAAATGAAGAATTGCCGGGGTGGAAACCCCACTTGAGAATGATCCCCCTCCCCATTTCTTTTAATGAAATAATTAAATCTAGCCTTGTCAATTTTGATATTGTTTTAACTCTGGGCTTTGGGGAAAAACACACACACACACACACACACACACACACACACAAAACCCAGTTTGATAATAAAATGAAATCCGAACTGGAGAGAATACCATTTTTAAGAAAGACGTGCTATGAAAGTTACTGGAGGAAACCAAGTCAGGTTTACCAGGCAAGAGTCTCCAAAGTGTGCATGAGCGAGTCAAATGCCAGAGCATCAGAATTATGTTATGAAGAACCCAGCAATCATGAAAGTCCCTTGGGAGTTAAAGCCTAGAAAACCTCACAGGAGAAACAGCTTGCTGGCCATCAAAGACCTGAAGATCCAGGAGACATGATTTCACTGACTTCAGAGGTCTGTTATACTTAAGGTTTTAAAATATGTTCAATCAAGTCATCCTGCCCTTCCCTGCACTCACTTCATCTCTGATCTGCGTGTGGCTCCCGCCACCCCTAGCCTCCCCAATTTGGCTGTCACTCTACAGAGGATATAAAAAAGCAGCAGACCCAGTTTCCTGGCGGTTTTATTTTATGGAGATGCTAAAAGGCAGCTTATTTCATATTGATCATACCAGCAAGCTAGCCAAGTATGGTGTTAATTGGGTCCTCTGGAATTCTAAACCCCTGGGACCAAAAGCTTTCTAGGAAGGAGGGGAAAAAACCCATAAGCTGCATAAAAATGAAATCCAGGAGCCCACAATGTCCCAGTTGCTGGTGATTTGGCCAGCTCATTTTGTATCCAGTCTCTTATTTCAATTAGCTTGTTTTGTGTTATGTTTCCCCACACCCCCCTTTCCTGCAAAGCCGTGAAGCCTTGTTTTGAAAACTGCTGCCCCAGAGTGCACTGGTTTGGCTGTCCTGTCCTCATTGTTCTAATGCTCATTCCATATGTGGGTCACATACTAGCGCTCTCCCCCACACCCCTCCACCTCCCTCTTATCCCTCCAGCCACCTCCCCTTCCCTTCCCTTCCCTGTCCATGCATTGGTTCTCTAGCTCTCATTCTCCTCCCCCCTCAATCTCTCTCTCCCTCTCTCAGACTCAAACACACACACACACACACACACACACACACACACACACACACACACTTTTCTCCTCTCAAGAGGCAGAAGTAGGGGCCAGATTTTCTCAGGAGCTTTGCAAGCAGAACCATTCAAACTTAAAAAGCTATTGCTGTGCATTTAGTTTATGGCAAACAGCACTTCACCTTTGTGAAAGTAATTATTCTGTTCACCCTTTTTCCCTCTTCCCACCCCTTGCTCTTTTCCTCTCCTTTTCCAGGACAAAAGTTTTTAAGAAACTAAGATTGCTGCTTCCTTCTGCCCTCTCTTGTTACCGTGGTAGCCAGTATCTCAGACAGTGAAGGATGGAGCCAGCAGGCTGGGGTTTTATGTACAGATCTTTGAGGGCTACTGAAGGAGTCCACTGAGAAATGTGGATTGCGGGCATGCTTGCTGAGTTTATTATGCCGGTTTTCTGTCACTTTCTCTGACTAAAAGGTAAGGGCTCCCGTAATTTGCGGCGGCAGAGAATTGGTACATTGTTCTCTTTCTAAGACCTTCAACTAATTGGCTCTTGAGAGAAGACTGGAATGGGACTTTTTGCTTGACTTCTGTAAGTTATCCTTTTAGAATTCTCTGATTTTTGAACATCTGAAGGAAAGATAATTTGGGCAATTTTATGGTTATTGATGGATTGTCCATGTATATGTCTTCAAGGAAAAAAAAAATTCCTACTTTTGATTCCATGATGTTTCTTTCTTTACATTTAAAACTTTTCATTTGCCAGTGAAAAGATGTGATATATATGTGGTCAATATTTTCAATGATTTTTGTAAACTTTGAGATATCATCCTAAGCAAGATAAGAATATTTTAATTCAGCAGGTTGCATTATTACCAATGAAAAATTATAGTGCATTTGAGTAGTACGTAAGTAAGGAAGGAAAGCTTGAGACTATTTAGATGAGTATTAACATTTACAAGGATTGGTCAGTTACTCTAGGATGGATAAATACATATTGATAAACATAAATCACCATTTATGCTTCTTGTTTTATGTATGTTAGAGGAAATTTTCTGCATCTGTTTAGAATTCTGACTGAACTACAAGCAAAAGAATCTTAGTAATAAGAACTTCATTAAAGTATATAGACCCTTTTTTAAAAAAAAGATTTGTTTATTTTATTTTAGAGAGGGAGGGAGGGGAAGTAGGAGAGGGAGAAAGAGAACCTCAAGCAGATTCCCCGCTGATTGTAGAGCCCTGTGAGGGACTTGATCTCATGACCCTGAGATCATGACCTGAGCTGTAATCATGAGTCAAATGCTCAACCGACTGAGGCACCCAGACACTCCAAAAATGTATGTAGACTTTAAGTTTATGTTTTCAAACTCACCTACTTAAACTAATTGAAACTAGAGTATCAGTTGCTTGTTATCTCTGGGAAGAATTTGCCGTTCGTTAAGAAGCATAATTTCAAAAACAGATTGTACATCACTATGGAACTTATACCATTGGAAACCAGCTGAGCTTTGTTGAAAAAAAATGATTACACTTTATTTTCTTAATGGCAGTAATTCATGAAGACACTTCAGTAGGAGTGTAGGAGGTAATTTGTTGGAGATGGAGGATCCCTTTAATGGTATTTTCCTTTATGGCTGCTGCTCAGAATATGCAGTGGGTGGGTTGGGATCTAGTTCTGCTTATCAGTCTCTCTTACAAGCCATACATGAGGGAAGGTGTCTTTTTGGATAATCAATTTAAGTCATCTTATTCTGTTTATTACTGTATGCAATTTGGGTCAAAGAACACGGGGGAAATTTTTTTTTTTTTTCCCAAAAGGACATATGGATGTATCTGCTTCAATAACCTAGTGATATTAGCAAAACAAACTGGACTTTTTCCACTGATTCGACCTTGAGAATATACCAGAAGCAATGTGGATACTGAGGCAAGATGTTATCTATGAAGGGAAGAAGCTTTATCTCTTTGGCCCTGATTCAAAAGTTCTCACTGAGTATGTAGGTAGAATAGGTCCTAGATTAGGGTCTGTTTCTCTCCCACAGATACCCATCACCCACAACCCCTGTTACCTAGTGTCTGTCATCACGTCGCCCTGGTTTCTTTATGTGTCAACAAGATGGCTTTCCATTCCTTTCAAAATCAGTAGGAGATAGTTCAGATGAGCACATACTCAGGGAGATCTTAAAAGTTTTCCTCCCCTGTTTTATCCCACACATCTCCTTCTTAATACAAAGGAAAAATAAGCAAGGAAAGAAAAGCACACCAAATACTTCTTCATAGGCAATTTCTCCTCTCTTCCCACTTTCCAAACTTTCTAAAATTTCAATTGGATTTATCCCTTACATAAAATATAAAACCTTTCCATGTGTTAAATTGGTGACTATCAACCAAGGGGGTGTTTAAAGGACTACCTGTGAAGGATTTAAATAATTCAGGCTCTAGCTGCCACCCCCAGGGAGTTTATTCTGGAAGTCTGTATCTGAGCCTGGCCACATGATAGGAGTTCAGTAATAGTCTCTGAATGTTAATTACTGAAACGGTTTCCAAGTAGATTCTAACAGGCCACATTAGATAAGACACTGCCAGATCTTTTCCTCTTCCTCTTTAGTGGAAATTGGAGAGGGGCACTTCCTGAGTTCTGTGCTTCCTACCTGTTTATAGAGAAAAGCGGGGCCTGTTTTTGAAAGGATGGGCTTCTTTTGCAGATGTTTTCAAAACTCTGAAAGTAAATGAATCACCCTTAAAAAGGCTAGTAGGGTCCTCTAATAATTTTCCACTACCCATACAAATAGTCCTATAGCAGTGATACTAATGACAGCATTCTTAGAAATTACTGTGTACCCCAGTCCCATGACTGTCTTATGAATCTCAAAATGATATAATGGAGAGAATTAACAGATTCAACACTTTGTCTTCTCACAGGTATGTTTTAAAGTTAGGTGTATTTTCTCACTTAAACCAGTAGGAATGTGTTTCTTGAATACTAATTATTATATGTCTCTTAAACAGCTCTTAAGGCACCCAGGTTGACATTGCATATCAGATGAGGGACTGTATCCATGGATCTGGAATTGGTCTGTGTCCTAAGCCTTGGTTTTTCCTATCAAAGCTCCTCTCCTTTATCTTCTCTAACTTAGATGGAGTCTTAAAAAATTATTAGAACCTAAGCTATAGGAGCAACACGTTTATTTATTTATTTTTTTTAAAGATTGTATTTATTCATTAGAGAGAGAGCTAGAGAGTACCAGCAGGGGGAGCAGGAGAAGGAGAAGCAGGCTCCCTGCAGAGCAGGCTACCCCTCTCTCACCTCCGACATGGGGCTCTCTTCCAGCATTTGGGGATCATGACCTGAGCTGAACCCAGATGCTTAATTGATTGAGCCGCCAGGTGCCCCAGCAGCAAGACCTTTAAAAAAGAGAGAGTTCAGCACACTTCTGTTTATTGCAGCATTGTTTACAATAACGAAGACACAGAAGCAACCCAAATGTCCATTGATAGATGAATGGATAAAGACAATATAATATTATATACGATGGAATATTTACACAGCCATAAAAAGAATGAGATCTTGCCATTTGAGACGACATGAATGGACCTTGAAAGTATTATGCTAAATGAAGTCAGATAGTGGAAGACAAATATCACATGATATTACTTATATATGGAATCTTTTTTTTTTTTTAGATAGTTAAAATTTATTTATTTTAGAGAGCTTGAGAGAGAGAGCTAGTACGAGTGGGGGTGGCACAGGGAGAGGGAGAGAGAGAACCTCAAACAGACTCCGCACTGAGTACAGAACCTGACACAGGGCTTGATCCCATAACTCTGAGATGATGATCTGAGCCAAAATTGAGTTCGACACTTAACCAACTGAGCCACTCTAGTGCCCCATATGTGTGGAAGTTAAAAAACAAAATGAAATAAACATGCACCAAAAAAATAGAAACAGACTCATAAATACAGAGGACAAACTAGTGGTTGCCAGAAGGAAGGAAGATTGAGGGATGGACGAAATAGGTGAAGGGATTTAAGAGGTACAAACTTCCAATGATAAAATAAGTCACAAGGGTGAAAAGTGCAGCTTAGGGAATATAATGTATAATACCATAATATTGTATGGTGACAGATGGTAGCTGTACTTATCACGGTGATTATGGTGCAATGTTTAAATTGTCTAATCACTGTATTGTACACATGAAACTAATACACTGTCACCTATACTTCCTTAATAACAAAATAAAGAGTAAATTTTTTAAGAAAGAAAATTCAAATAAGATACTCTTAATTTTGTCTGTAATATAAGGACTTGAATTAGAATAGATGATCCTTAAATCATTCCTTGATTTCTAATCTGTGAATTTTAGTCTATATTTCTTTTATAAGTTTAATCAGCTCTCAGTAGAGTCAATTCTGCTATAATACTTATTTTGAAAATGAGAATTTTTATTATAGATTATATATATAACATATATTAGAGAACAAACATAAAACAAATGATGCATTTGCTTATGTCCATTTCTTTCTAGAGAAACATTAGATAAATGCAGAAAAGCGCAGCCAGCTGAAAACCACTTAGAACTACCCAGAATGCACACGTGTACACATCCCAGTCACTCATAGACTTAATTTATCCATGCATTATGAGCCGTACCTATTCACGTTTGGTGTTACAACTTTCTGATTGATATCAGATCACCCTCGTACCATGCTTCACAAGAACTCATAAGATGCATCCCTTTCTGCACCCAGTTCTAGGTAAACCCTAGGTTTTTTTATGAGGTAAAGTGCCATACTGATTGTAGTTTTGATGTATATCTTAAGCATTTAACCCCTATAAAACTGCTGCCATTTTTATTAAGCTCCTGCTTTAAAAAATAATTATTATTAGTATCCTTTTGGAGTACTGTACCCATAACTACATGTTTCCCAAAAACCTTTTGGTTTTTATCACGTGATTGGTGTAGCATAGAGATTTTTAGGAACACATATGTTTTGTTGTAGCTGAACTGGCTCTAATGGATTTTGGCATGATAAAATTCTTGGAGGCAAGGTGCAGAGAACATTTGGCATATCCTAGGATTGTTTTCTGTGAATGTTGTCAGCCTAGCATGCTTCTTCCTACTTTGCATTTTTCCAGTGGCTCTGTAGGATTGCCTTGGACTAATCATTTCTCAAACCTCAAAATCTTAGGGAAAGGTATATGACGGATTCTAAGGTTCAGATTAAAACATGGAGATGGTGGCATAACCCAGCTGGCTCAGTCAGTAGACCATGTGACTCTTGATCTCGGGTTGTGACTTCAACCCCCAGGTGTGGTGTGGAGTTTATTGAACAGTTTTTTTAAATTAAAAAAAAAAAAACAACAGGGCGCCTGGGTGGCTCAGTTGGTTAAGCGACTGCCTTCAGCTCAGGTCATGATCCTGGAGTCCCGGGATCGAGTCCCGCATCAGGCTCCCAGCTCCACGGGGAGTCTGCTTCTCCCTCTGACCTTCTCCTCACTCATGCTCTCTCTCACTGTCTCTATTCTCTCAAATAAATAAAATGTTAAAAAAAAAAAAAACATGGAGATAGTATCATACTGTTTTGGTTATTATAAAACTTTGTCAAATGATTCCAAACGTGATCATTTTTATATTATATGAAACCAGGAAGAATGCTGGTCTGGTTTGGCAGAAGGGAAAGGAGATTTTAATCTTCAGAAGTGGTAGGTAGTATATACTGCAAGCTTGTTTGTTTGTTCTTTGTGACTGCTTATTGTGGGCCTGGGAACTGGAGTTTGCGTTTTTGTTTCTGATTCTCCTTGGGCTTCTGACTTTTGGCCACAGCAGTTCCAGCTGATGCTGTTCTGGGTATCCTCCTGCTACTCCCTGCTGGGGTGATGTTTGTTTCACCACTGAATGTGCGCTCCAGAACACTGTGTAAGTCCTCCAGAGAGTGGAGCATGATTGGGTGGGAGTTTGGAGCTGAGCTGGGGCTGAGCTGTCCTAGGGTACCTGCTGGTTTCTAGCTGTGTTATCTGTCAGGCCACATGCCAAAATCTTTTGTCCCAAGTTGTAAAACAGAGCTCCTCTCTAGCTCCTTCACTAGATTTTTCCCTTTAAATCGTAGCCAGTTGAAAGCTTCCTGGGCACATTGAGGTAGTTAGGGAAGGTCAGATGATCATGCTCAGAACTTACTCACTTGGCTGGTACCCTGAGCATTATATTTCCTTAAATCGTGTTTATTCTTTTTTGTTTGTTTAAATAGAGGGAGGCAGGGGAAGGACCGAGTTAGAGGGACAAAGAGAATCCCAAGCATACTCCATGCCCAGCACAGAGCCCATCTCGGAGCTTGATCTCACAACCCTGAGATCACAACCTGAGCCAAAATCAAGAGTCAGATGCTTAACTGAGCCACCAGGCACCCCAAACCCATGTTTATTCTTAAACATATAGTTAGGGACTCTGTACTCCTCAAATTCATATGTTGAAGTTCTACCACCTGATGTGACTATTCGTGGAGACAGGGCCAGTGAAGAGATTGGTAAAAGTTAAGTGAACTCATAAGCATGGAGTTCAAATTCCACAGGGATCATGTCCTTCTAAAAAGGGGAAGAGACACCAGAGATCTCTTTCTCTTCATGTGAGGACACAGTGAAAAGCCTGTAGCTGTCTGCAAGCCCCGAAGAGAGTGGAAATGGCCTGCACTTTGATCTTGAACTCCCTGTCCTCTAGAACCCCAAGAAACAAATTTCTATTGTTCAAGCCACCCAGCCGTGGCATTTTGTTAGTGTAGCCCAAGCATACTCATACACCTACACAGTTTCTTTTATAACCTTAATGGAGTTCTGATCGAAGAGAGGAAACCTATGAAACATTAATGTTGGAATACAAATGTTAACTAGGAGCATGAAATAAAAATCTTGCTAATAACCTCAGATTGTCCTGGGCAGATAGATCCTAAAGCTGAGTTGATTAGGGTTCTCATATTGCATATCAGTTACTAAAAATATGAAATACAGTCTCTACTCCATCTGCTTAGGTCCTTTATTTACTGAGAATAAAATTATTCATACCCACTGTATAGTTTATTTGTCAAGATGTGTAAACAAATAGAAACCTGAAACCATGAAAATTACCAAAAAAAAGTTGTTTAAGCATACAATGCAAACATTTCACCTATCAGATCAAAAAATTAGTTTGCTAATTTTTGAAATAATATTTTGTAGTTAAACCTCAAAGTATATGTTCATATGTGCTTGATCCTAAAATAAAGTGTGTATAATGTTATTTTTTCCCACAATTGATCACTTATTTATCTCATATTACACACAGAATAATAGTAATAATACTACTACAACCAAAATAAGAGTTAATTTTTTTTTTAAAGATTTTATTTATTTATTTATTTGACAGATCACAAGTAGGCAGAGAGGCAGAAGAGAGAGAGGAGAAGCAGGCTCTCTACTGAGCAGAGAACCCAATGCGGGGCTCAATCCCAAGACCCTGAGATCATGACCTGAGCCAAAGGCAGAGGCTTAACCCACTGAGCCACCCGGGCACCCCGAGAAGAGTTAATTTTTTAATTTTGTTTATGATCTTCCCGAAATCTTTTATACTTGGAGTTGCACACTACATGTCTTATTCTGTCTCTTTTAAGCCCCATTTAATTTTAGCTGTACGAGTAATAATATGTTTTATGCCCACACAAGTCCTTACGTTGTCTTCTTGGTTGTCTGAAACTTATTCTATAGTAGATTCTTAGAAAGACATCATTGTTAGGGACGCCTGGATGGCTCAGTCAAAGCATCTGACACTTGGTTTCTCTCAGGTCCTGATCTCAGGGTTGTGAGATCACGCCCTGACTTGGGCTCCATGCTCAGCGGGAAGTCTGCTTGTCCCTCTGCCTCTGTTCCCTCCCTGCTTACTTGCACTCTCTCACTCTAGAATAAAAAAATAAATAAAATCTTTTAAAAGAAAAGATTTCATTGTAACAGTATTTCCTGAGTTATGAACTTTGTGAACTTTATACTTGTTAGTAATTTCTGTGAGATATTAACTCCTTGGTCCACATTTTTTTCATTGACTACCTTAAACATAATACTCCATTTTTGATCTGTAATAAAGCATTCCTGTCAAAGAGCTTAATGATAACTTAATTTTCTTTTGTTTGTAATTCACTGCTATTCCTGCCTAAATATCCGCCTTCTGAAATTTTTTTTTCTTGTTCTTAAAGGCCAGTAATTTTGTCAAAATAGGTATTGAAATAGGCTTTTCTACTTCAGTATTCTCATACGAAGCATGTGGTATGCTCTTTTTTTTTTTTAAATTTTGATTTCAGGACTGTTTCTTACAATTATATTTTTAGCATTAGTTATTTTTTTTAATTATATTTCTTTTCATATTATGTTTTACAGTGTTATATTAGTTTTGGGTGTACCATATGGTGATTCAGCAATTCCAAACATTGCCCAGTGCTTATCACAACAAATGCATTCCAATCTCCATCACCTAGTTCACCCCTACCCCCACCCCTGGTAACCATCAGGTTTGTTCCCTATAATTAAGAGTCTGTCTCTTGGTTTGTCTCTCTCTCTTTTTTCCCATTGCTTGTTTGTTTTGTTTCTTAAATTCCGCATATGAGAGACATCATGTGGTATTCGTCTTTCTCTGATTGACTTATTTAGCTTAGCATTATACTCTTAGCTCCATCCATGTCATTGCAAATGGCAAGATTTCATTCTTTTTTATGGCTGAATCATATTCTGTTGGATTTATATACAACATTTTTATCCATTTATCTGTCGATGGACACTTGGGCTGCTTCCATGTTCTTGGCTATTGCATATAATGGTATAATAAAGATGGGGTGCACATACCCCTTTGAATCAGTATTTTTGTATTCTTTGGTTAAGTACCCAGTAATGCTGTTCCTGGATTGTAGAGTAGCTTTATTTTTAACTTTGAGGAACCTCCATTCTATTTTTCCATGGTGACTGCACCAGTTTGTGCTCCCACAGTGCAGGAGGGCTCCTTTTTCTCCATATCCTCACTAACACCTGTTGTTTCTTGTGATGATGATTTTAGCCATTCCAACAGGTGTGAGTTGATTTCTCATTGTTGTTTTGATTTGCATTTCCCTGATGATGAGTGATGCTGAGCATATTTTCATGTTATCTTCTGGCCATCTGTATTTCTTCTTCGGAGAAATGTCTGGTCATGTCTTCTGGCCACTTTAATAGGATTAATTGTTTTTTGGGTATTGGGATGTACAGGTTCTTTATGTTTTGGATACTAACCCTTTATTGGATTTGTCATTTGCAAATATCTTCTCTCATTCAGTAGGTTGCCTTTTAGTTTTGTTGATTGTTTCCTTCACTGTACAGACGCTTTTTGATGTTGCCCCAGTAGTTTATTTTTGCTTTTGTTTGTCTTGCTTCAGGAGACAGTTCTAGAAAAAACGGTTGATTTCAAAGAGGTTACTGCCTGTGCTCTCTTCTAGGATTTTAATGGTTTCCTGTCTCATATTTAGTCTTTAATCCATTTTGAATTTATTTTCCTGTGTGGTGTGATAAATTGGTCCAGTTTTTGTCTTCTGCCTGTTACTGTCCAGTTTTCCCAACACCATTTGTTGAAGAGACTGTGTTTTATGCACTGCATATTCTTTCCTTTTTTGTTGAAGATTAATTGACCATATAGTTGTCAGCTAATTTCTGGGTTTTCTATTCTGTTTTATTAATCTATGTGTCTGTTTTTGTGCTAGTGCCATACTGTTCTGATTACTACACCTTTGTAATATGTATGTAACTTTTAAATTTAAATTTAAAGTAAATTAAACAGCGTGTATCATTAATTAAATGGCGAAGGTTTGAAATTTGTCTTTGTACATAATGAATATTATTAAAATTATATTAAACGAACTTTATGATAAAATCTTTAATAATGTATTGATCTCAAATGAATGCTTTATTTTAAATCCCTTATCATACACCATGCAAAGAGGATGGAATGATTTAAAGATTTCCTAAGGGGTTTCCAGTGATTATACATGATGGTGAAAAAAGGGTTTCTGAGTAAAATATGAATGCACAATGCTAGGCTGAAAGATTCCCGAAGGCCTCTCTGTAGAGGCTACAGTTCTCAGTTATCTCTTGAACAAAACAGATTTAGAAATACAAAAATGGATAGGAAGAAGAGACTACTTAGGAAGTGTAAACAAGACACTCCACTTGGAGCTCAGTAAGTACAGAAGGCCTCATTTAGCTGAAAAAGAGTGAGGTTTCAGTTTTCAGACACAGTCTGCCTCATAAGATAACATGCTTGTTGGCAGCAGTAGACCTGTTGGTTTTTGAAGAAATATATACAAAATACATATTTATTAGTTGCTTTGATTAAAAACAAAACTAAATGTCTTTCTATTTACAAGGGTCCTCTTAATGTCATGCCAAAAATATGCCCCAGCTATCCATGCTTCCCAGGTTCAAATGGAGATGGTTTACATCTTGAGTACTTCACAATTAACTGCTTTGGTTAGTCTTGGCAAATTACATAACCAAATTATTGATCTGTTTTCTAATGCCTCTACAAAATTATGCTGACAAAATGCATACAAAGGAAATTGCAGCTGGAATTGCAGGGTACCCATGTTCTCTTTGTGTTGAGGGGGGAAGTGATTACATCACTTTTTGGGAATCATTCTATTTCAATCAACTTTTTGATCGTAGGTCTAGTTAGGGGTTAGTATGTGGGACCTATATGCTGCTGTGTCCTGAGCCGAGTGACTAATTAATAGCCTCATTGGAGCTTTCAGGCAATGATTTCCCACACTGCAGTCTTTCTCCACTCAGGAACGAGGCTTCTTGGGAAAAGGGAGACCCAGGGTTTCATCTGCATAAGGACGGAATTAACAGTCATCATTCCCCTAGGCATAGGGAAGATAGAGCTGTGCTACCAAGAAGGTAGCAGCTGAGGAATTGGGATGTCTGTGCTGAAGATTCTGAAGATAAACTGGTGGGTGGGAAGGAAGGAAGAGAGGATGGATGGAAGGATAGACAGATTAAGAAAATTTAGAGCTTGCAAGTTCAAAATGCTTTCCCTCTTCTTTCTCCACACAGAGGGGACACAGAGATTCAGGTAAACTTCTTCCCTCCTTTAGCTGTATGCTTTTGTTCTAAGGAATATAATGGTATTTATTTATTTCCTTAAATGTAAGTTCTTTCATTCTGCCTGCTACAGCTGAGTGACCTTAGGCTATTTAGCTTGAAAACCAAAGGATTTGGTTGTTTGAAAGGCATTAGCATCAGAAAGGAAGGTTGCCCGGTGTGCTGGAGAAGGTAACCTTGCAGAAAGAGGCTGGGCTGGTGGTGAGGGAATTTCAGAGTGCTAGAGAGTCTTTGTTCCATTGTTGAGCAATAAAGAAATAAAGCCGTGCTCTCCAGTATTGCTGACTATCGAGTTCTCTTTCTTGAATTGGAGTGAAGTCTTTTGCAAGTGTCTGTGGCTTCTTCATGGTTGTCAGTAAATGGGTGCCTGAGCCCAGCTAGTGATGCCTTCTACTTTTGTAGTCATCACAACTTCTTCAAATCTTTTCCTGTCTTCAGGCTAGAATTACGTGATGCATAAGCTGTGTGGGAGATACGGTGGAAGAAAGAGTTCTGGCCAGAGTCGGGAGACTGGCCTTTGGGTGCCATCACTACTCTTAATGGACTGCTCCTGAGTAGTTCCCTTTCCCTAAGTGACCTCAGCCTCATTAAGCTTTAAAATATGGTGCCTTGATTCTAATAGTCCTTACTTTTCTGCTTGCATTTGTTAAGTACAAAAGCTCCTGCCTGTGATGGAAGTAGGCCCGAAGTGACTGGAGGGAAGGAGTATTCCAAGACATCTGCCCCTGCTGGGATGCTTTTTAGTTAAGAGCAATTGTTTGCCTTTACCTTGAAAATACTTTGCAAACCCCTAACGCATATAAAGATCCTATAGTATAGAAGAGACACCATACTGGGCACTGATTTCTAGAAATGGGCAATCTGAGATAGAGTCAGGTAGTGTGGCAGTCTTAATGTCTCATCCCCAAGTGACCTGCTGGTGAGGTAGGAAGCAGTCTCCTCTCTGAGGTTGCAGAAGAAAAGTTAGCATTTCCCTAGGAATGATGACATGGCCTTTTGTGCCTCCACTCCTTATCTTTCCCCATTCCTCTCCTCCTTTTCCTTTCATTTAGTCATTTATAAGCATTCTCTCAATTTTGCAGCTCTAACATTACGAGTATTGTCCTTAACAATGGTGGTGTATTTTGAAAATAAGGGATATACAGAGAGAGGAAGTCATGGAGAGACTTAATCCAGTGAGATTTGTATTTCAGGGTGTATATAATTGTAAAAGAAAGGATTCCTCTTTTTTTTTCTTTCAGGTGGTTTATTTTAGCCCTAATTATCTATTTCCCCTTCACTCCTTAGACTCCTGGTAGGTAAGCTCCCTGAAGAAAAAGTCCAGCTTATGGAGAAAAATTCCTTTGCTCAGAGAATGAGGACATTGTAGTTTCTTGGAGTTGAAAGAGCCATAAAGTAAAAGCATTATTTTTCTTTTCTTTTCTTTTTTTAAAGATTTTATTTATTATTTATTTGACAGCGATTAAGAGAGAACAAGTGCACAGTGAAGGAGGGCAGAGGGAGAGGGAGAAGCAGACTCCTAGCTGAGCAGTGAGACCGATGAGGAACTCAATCCCTGGACCCTGAGATCATGAGCTGAGCTGAAGGCAGATGCCCAACCAACTGAGCTACCCAGGCGCCTGAAGCACTGTTGTTCATAGAGGTATTCAACACCTGTGACCAATGCATAAATCTTTCCTGAATGAACAAAAGCTGTGTGAGGTCTCAGTGGAGGCTCAATGTCTGGGGACACCGCTGGGAGATCTGGTAGTCTCAAATATTGATTAGCCAGGAAAAAAGGACTGTGGTAAAAGCAGGCCAAGGAGGTGGGTATTGGGTCTCTGCAACCACATCCCCAGCAAGTGCATGGGACCAGTGTGGCAATTCCTTAATTCACTGATCTGTTCCCCATGGTTTGTGGAGCTCTATGCTGGCTCTCTCCTACTACTGGAATCGCTCCATCAGTCAACAAAACAGACCTCCTCCTCTCTTGGGAATTCATTCTAGTGGGAGAACTGGAGAACTTTGGTCACTTGCATATATATGCACACACACACACACACACACACACACACACAAAGTCTGAAACAGGATGTCCTCTAAATGGTTACTGGACACCTTGATTAAAAATACTGGGCAAGGAAAATAGGATCTTTGCCCTCATGTAAGCAGAATGTTTCACAAATAAGGGGTAGACTAGGGATGCCTGGGTGGCTCAGATGGCTAAGCATCTGACTTTGGTTTGGGTCCTGGGTAGAGTCCCACATCCAGCTCTCTGCACAGTGGGGGGAGTCTGCTTCTCCCTCTGCCTGCTGCTCTGCCTGCTTGCTCTCTCTCTGACAAATAAAGAAAATCTTAAAAAAAAAAAATAAGGGGTAGACTATCAAAAATATCTTCCTCTGGGTATGTGTTAATTTTCTTTCTCCCTTCCTTGATAGGGTATAATTGGTTAATAATTTGGAATGGATCGGGGCAGCAAGTGAACCATACACATTCAACTGGTGGCATGAAATGATGGGAAAAATATGAAGTTGTAGTCCCCGTACATTCTTTGTGTTGCCTGAGATTTTAGGCAATGATGAACCATTTGTGCTTTAACTCACACTGTTTAAAAAAGTCTGTAAACTGCTTTAATCCTGTGTTCAGTAAGTGTAATATTGTGAATCTTCCTTTTAACAGCTCTAGCAACAAACACGGATTCATTTCATACCCTGTGCAAAGTGCTGCTGATACAAAAATAAATAAGAAATGATTCCTAACATTAAGGGTTTAGTTTGTGTAGCTCTGTAGGTGTAGGTGTAGGAGATGGGGAAACTGAGCTCTGAATATGAACCACCCAGTATATATCCAGGGCATCCTTTTCCAATAAATTTCAACTATAAACATGTCTACTAGTGCTTAGTTACCATTTCTAAGCAAGTATATATATATATATATATATAAATGAGATTCTGAGAATATTGAGTCTTATGGAAACACTGGATTTGCTTATATTAGTGTTTTCTGGAGTTTATTCAGTGAGAAAATGTTGAAGGTTATGGGGGAGGGGGAGAAAGTGGGAGGCGAGAAGGCATTTCTATGTCAAGTGAGTTTGGCAAACATTGGACCAAATGAAGGAAGCAGGATTTTTAATGTGGATTTTCCATAATCTTTGATTTGCTGGTATACATTGTGAAT
Organism: Enhydra lutris kenyoni; assembly: GCF_002288905.1. Taxonomy (NCBI): domain Eukaryota; kingdom Metazoa; phylum Chordata; class Mammalia; order Carnivora; family Mustelidae; genus Enhydra; species Enhydra lutris. The sequence continues at coordinate 8,801,600 of NW_019154121.1, read as the reverse complement.
CTCCAGCATGGGTTTTAGCAGTAGTTTCCAAGTCAGGTATCCTAATCACAAATTCCTGGGCTCCACAGGTTCAGTGAATCCCAATTTGGGGAGGTGGGGCACTGGGGAATTTAATGTAAAATACATTTTGGAGAGTACCTTGAGGCAGGGAATTCCTTTGTTCCAGCATTGGACTGAGGCACCTTTAAAGTGTGGGATGCAGCCCTCCCCTGCTTATTCAATACCAGAACTCCTTTTATCCAAGAAATACATGTTGACATTTATGGAACTAACAGTTTAGAAAATGCTGGCCCACGCATTCTCTCACTAAAGGCTGAAAGAAAAAAAATGATCCTTTGCAAGTTTATTGGTTTGGGACTTTCCTTTGAGCTGGATATTTCCCTTGTGGTGGTGGTTCCGATAGCACTAAAGATCAAGCCTGTTTTCTGAACCCACACTGATGTGTTACTTAGTTTTTCCAGTGGCACTTATTTCATTAAATTATCCTTAGACTTTTTTTTTTTTCTGTTTTCCAACAGACATTTCCAGAGAGGTTGAATGCAACATGCAACATGCAACAAAGCTCTCACTTTGCTAGGGAATAATGCTTTTAAAAGTTTCATTCATAAAACCCAAATCCCCAGAGATAGGAAAATTGGTAATGAAGGAGTATTTGCTAGTTTTGTCATTAAATAGATGCGTCTTCAAAGAGAGGAGAGAGTGGAGTATCTCATTTTTAAAATCTGATTGTTTTGGGGACTGGATTCTAGATTGTTAATTTATTATGCTGTGAGGGTAACAGTGGCATAATTAAAGTGATAAAAGTAGGCAAATATCATATGAAAAATGCCAGTCCTGAAAAGAAGATAATTTTCCTGGGGGGGGGGGGAGCGGGAAAGCCCTCCACAGAGGCTTACCTTTCTCTTCACACACACCTGATGCCGCGTTTGGGAACGTGGCTGTGGAGCGTCCGTGCTCTCTGCAGACTTCCGGGTGTGTGTTGGCTGCCACCATGGCGGGGGGCGTGGCTGTATGTGGGGCGGTGATGAGAAACTCCAGTGGTCACCCTAGTCTCAGGCATCAGCCTCAGGCTAAACCTAAATACAACTTGCTTTTTGTTTTGAGTGTTCTTCCTTGTGGGAAACTTTTTAGCAACCCCCCATGAGAGTTTCGGCTCCCTTCCTTCCAAGACAAGGTAAACCAGATGACCCTGTGGTTCGAGCGACTGGACCCCGAGATCATAGGTGGATGAAAGGACTGTGAAAGTTGCTGTGCAGTCGTCAGAAACCTAAATTGCTCAAGCGCAGATTCAGGCTGAATGTAGGCCTCGCTTTCAGGCCCGAGGAGGCCATGTGAATGTCAGAGAACACAGTACCCTGAGTCCATGAACGGTGGCCTCGAACCCGTGTCCTAATGATTATAATTGATCCAAAGAGCCTCTGAAGAAAGGCCAGTCGTGCAGGCTGGTTCTCTGGGTAGGTTAGACGGAGGCCCTCATGGAAGACCGCCACCAGGAATCGGAAGATGGTTCTCGCAGAGGTATTTTAGGAACCGGGACCTTTAATCTGCTAACCTTTAAAACCCATTTCGGGCGGGAAAAATAAATAAATAAATAAATAAATAAATAAATAAATAAATGAATGAAACCCATTTTGGGCTTGTTCGGTAAGTTATGGCAAGGCTCTGGGGAGGTGTCTCTGGAATCTGAACATTCTCTGGGGATTGTTGTCTGACATTTGGAGCAGGTGACAGTCCTACACCTTGAGAAGTCATTAAGGTGCAGTTAGGACAGACTTGACTTGATCTTTTCTGATTTGCTTGCCAGCCCTGACAGCTCCAAACAGCTGTAGGGACCCGAAGACACTTCTTCCCTAGCTCCTTGTAGCACAAACAGTGAAAATATTCTGCTCCCTGTGGCTAACGCTGCTTGAAAGAAATTTTTTTGCTGAGAAACGACAGAAGGCCCTCAGGTTGACGACTGTACTTAAAGTCAGAAGCCTGGGCCCTATTATCTATGACTCCCTAGGTGTACAGAATGGGTATAATTCCTTTTCTTCTTCTTCTTTTTTTTTTTTTTCCCCTCTTTTTACTTGTGCTTTAATTGAAGGCAGACATTTTCTCATCCTTGACAGGTAACCCCTTATCTTAGCTTTCATTTGACATGTGGCTAAAATGGCACTTCTGGAATGCAGGACTATGGCGTGTCTGCAGCTGCTCGAGTGACATAGATTAAGGGTCATTCTTTATTTGTGGGGATGTGTCCATTTCTTTTGTGCATGCTTAAGCCTTTTGAAACTTAGGGTCTGGATTCCAAGCCATATCCATTGTTGGCAAAATAGTTTATTTAAAATTTTTTTAAAGATGTATTTATTTCAGAAAGAGAGGGAATGAGAGAGAAAGAGAGAGTGGAAGGGAGCGGCAGAGGGAGAGGGAGAGAGAATGCTCTAGCAGACTCTCCACTAAGCACAGAGCCAGATTTGGGGTTCAATCCCAGGACCCTGAGATCATGACGTGAGCTGAAATCAAGAGCCTGAGCCATCCAGGCGCCCTGGCAAAATATTTTAAAACAAAACAGTGCTTCTCGAGTGGGCAATGTAATATTATCGTGATCACTGAGCACAGGGTCACACAGGTCCATCATAACTAACTATGTGATTTAGAACAAGTAATTTAGCTTGTAAACCTCAGTTTCCCCATCTGCCCATCTGAGAAAACTGGCTAGTTATACCTACCCCGTAGGGTGAGCTTAAGATGGAATGAGAGTGATTTTAAAACACCAGTGTCAGGTACATAATAAGTACTTTATAAATGATACTATAATTACTACTTGCAATTAACTGTACTAACATAAAATATATGTATATATATTTTCTATCTTCTTGGAAAACAGGGGTTTTTTATTGACTTCCTTTGTGATAAATGATACAAATATGAACACAGACTAGAATTTCTGAATTAACGCATCTGCTCTCAGGAAATTATCTTATGTTGCTGGCTATGATTGAAAACAGAATAAAGATGGGTTCCTGGGTGGTTCAGTCGGTTAGGAGTTTGCCTGTGGCTCAGGTCCTGATCTCAGGGATCCTGGGATGGAGCCTCACATCAGGGTCCCTGCTCAGTGGGGAGTCTGCTTCTACCTCTCCCTTTGACCCCCCCTCCTGCTTGTGTCCTCACTGCTCTCTCTCTCTCTCTCAAATGAACAAATTAAAAAAAAAAAAAAAAAAGAAGCAATAGAAAGATTGGCACTTGTCACATAAGCCAGGTTTAAATTACTGGAGGGTTTATATTCTTAAGTCTTCGGTATTACATGGGGCGCCTGGAGCGCCTGGATGGCTCAGTGGGTTAAGCCTCCGCCTTCGGCTCAGGTCATGATCTCAGGGTCCTAGGATCGAGTCCCACATCGGGCTCTCTGCTCAGCGGGGAGCCTGCTTCCCTTCCTCTCTCTCTGCCTGCCTCTCTGCTTATTTGTGATCTCCGTCTGCCAAATAAATAAATAAAATCTTTAAAAAAAAAAGTCTTCTGTATTCCTTAACTTCCCTTTTTGACTTTGGTTATTATTAGAGTTCTTTTCCTACTTAGTTATATACAGATATATTTTATCTAATGCCTCATTTTGTAAGAAGATAGAAAACATTTGTGTTCTTTAGAAATGCATTTGGCAACAAGTAACAGAAAACCCAACTACAACATTTTAAACATTTAGAGGTTTATCATTCTAACTTACCAATTGTCCAGAAAGGAGAGGTTGCTAGCTTTGGTTCAGGGCCTCAGCAGTATTATGGCTAATGTTTCTGTGATTGTTGTACATTCCCGTCATTTTTTTTCTCTACACGGTTGCAAAATGGCGGCTGCATTCCGGATATCACATCCCCATTCAAGGCAGGAAGAAGGAAAGCAGTGGGGAGGGCCATGCTTTCTGTTACCTAGTATCTGAAAAACAGAAAATTTCACACCCTCCCCTCTGTCATCCATATTTCTGCCAGTTTCATTGACCTAAACTGCATCACAGCCTAGCTGCAAAGGAGAACAATAATTATCATCACCAGGGATTGGACATATGCTATCAAAAGATATATGCATGGTGTTCTTTAAGCAGCAGTAGGACAATGAACATTGATTGGGTAGACAAAAAATAGTCACAATACTGAAGACCCCAGCTTAGTTTTTTGCAGACTACCTTCTGAATTGGAGAGTGTAAATGCCAGGGGAAATGGCTAATCTCAATCCTTCCAGCCTCCCTTCATGTGAACCGAACATGCTCAATGTCTATTATTTATTTGGTGCAATGAGCAAAAAGGAAATGTTTGAACCAGCCAGTTGCCCTGCCCACCCCCCACCCCCGGTCTCCATCTTTGGCTTCAGCATGATTTCTTTTCCCTTCATCACATCTATCAGGATGGTTATAGTTGGTGATGGGTATAATGGATGTGATGTTGGACCGTGTTCGATGATGGCTGGGTGCTCACCAAAAGGTATCTAAACAAACAAGCGTGAAGTCTGTTTTTCTTAACCCAAACCCTTGGGACCAGGCACAGGCCCTGATGTGTTCTCCTTGCATCGTCTGTATTCATCAAGACGAGAGCCCACCCATCCCCATCCCTACTCCCTCCCTTTTCCCCCATCCCCTTTGCACCTGCACCTCTCCCCACCTTGCGCCCCTACCCTTACTTCATCAGAAACTGGGAACTTATTTCCTATTGGCTTATTTGCCCCCAAGACTCACTTAGAAATAGGAACCTGTATTGACTTAATTGATATCTAGATTCATGAATCAAAGTTGAATAATTCTGTAATATTTTTATGGACTAAAGCTTTCTTTGAATCAGCAAGGATTGGCCCAGTACAAAGTAGCTGCTTCCTTATCCTGATATTGTATTTGAAAAGCAAACTTGAAGTTCACTTTCCTTTACTCAGTCATTGTTCAAGCTGAAATAGGTATAACCAAAACTTTCAGATATCCCTTGTGCAGTGCAGATAGCTTTCCAATAATATTTATGAAAAGAAATGGAGTTGCTTTTGCTTATCATGCAGTTTGCTACTGACTTTTTCTTTTCTGCATAAAAAGAAAAAAAAAAAGACTTCTGTAAGCTTCCTATTAAAAGGCACCTAGGCTGAATGGAAGATTTCCTTTTATTTAGTATTTCTTCTACCTCCAAAGCCAGAAGTCAAAACCATAGAATCAGAGAATTTAAGTTTCTTTATAGTTCAAGCAGAGGCAAGCAGGGAATGGACAGAAATAGGTCACATTGTGTTTTCAAGACCAGGACAATGAGGAATTTCTTGGAGTGGTCAGACTCTGAGGGATTCTTCTTTGGGGGAAGAATGTTTCGGAAAAGTCAGAAGCCAAGATATGTAGTGTATGACAGCCTGCAGAACACTTTTTCCCAGTAAAAGGAAATTATTTGGCAATTTTTAAAAAGCGTTTGTCAAAAAGAGCCAGGTGGCTTTTGCCAGGATTGTTAGAAGGTGGGTTAAACATGTCCCTGAAGCTGCACACAGCCCTTGAGTGATTTTGAGCCATCACAAGCTCCTACCTGCTCAGGACAGGGAGACAGCAGCAGTGCCCTCAGCCCGGAGTCCTAGCCACTAGTTTTGCTAGTTATGTTACCAGCCATTTGGCAGTGACTTTGAGGAAGGCACTTCACCTGAAAGTTTTCACCAATAAAATAGTGGGGCTATTGGGTCTCTTCAACATCTAAAATCAGGGTTTTCTTTCTCTGTGGGATGTGAGATTTCAGGATAATCTCGGAACTCTTGGGTTATTGCTCTGGTCCTGACCAGAGAGTAAAAACGGGGAGAGAAACAGGGGAAGCTTCCTTGGGTCCCTGTCTCTACCTTTCTTTTCTTCTTTCCCACAGGAGGACAGGGTGTTACCCAGGAAGGCGTTATTTTCAATCTGTCATGGTCTCAGTGTGCTAGGGACCCCAGTTCCTGTCTCCTTCTTGCTGTCTCTCTATCTGGGATTTAGGGACATTTTTCCCTCTCTCTATCTTCTAAATTCTGCCCAGAGATGAAGTGCTTTGAACTCCTCTAACCCACCCAGACATGCCCTCCTGCTGGAAATCTCTCTCTCTCTCTCTCTCTCTCTCTCACACACACACACACACACACACCAGCAGCTTCTCCACTCTCTGGACACCAAGCCAAAATCAGCTAGTTGCCAGGTTATTTGATGAAAGTGATGGCCATTAGGTTGTCAGATGGTGCTGAACATCAGCACGGATATTTGCCTTTTATTTTTTTGAAGGATTTTATTTATTTGAGAAAGGGAATGAGCAGGGGGGTGAGGGGCAGTAGGAGAGGGTGAGGGAGAAGCAGACTCCGCTGATCAGGGAGCCGGATATGAGGTCTCTATCCCAGGACTCCGGGATCATGACCTGAGTCAAAGACAGATGCTTAACCAACTGAGCCACCCAGGTGCCCCAGAATTTACCTTTTTAAAGAGCACCATGTTCTCCTGAAAAGGATCTCCAGTTGAGATATGTGGAAGAGATGAGAATAACACCCTGTAGTATAATGCTAAGTGAAATAAATCAGTAAGAGAAAGGCAAATACCATATGATTTCCCTCAGATGTGGAATTTAAGAAACTAAACAAAGGAAAAAGAGACGCCCCCAGAAAAAAATGAAGCAAAACAAAACCAAACCTAACCAGATTCTTCACTATAGAGAACAAACTGATGGTTACCAGAGAGGAGGTAGGTGGGGGGGAATGGATGAAACAGGTGATGGAGATTAAGAGTACATTTATCATGATGAGCCCTGAGTAATATATAGAATTGTTAAATCACTATATTGTACCCCGAGGCTAATATTACACTGTATGTTAATTATACTTGAATTACTGAAAAAAAAAAAAAAGAATAATGCTTTATCCACTGCAAAGGTTTTCACATTCATCATCACATTTATCACAATCCTCACACCCCTTTGGGATTTTATCTATTTTAACCATTGAGACTCAGAGAAGTTGAGCAGGAATTGTTCAAAGTCATCTGGCTACAAAGTGAAAAATCAAGAGCTTGCATCAAGTCTTCCCATCTAGGGCTCTGGCTTCCATGGGAGCCACCTCTTCACAAGCGTCACTTCCTACTCCTCATCTTCTCTTTCCCTGTCGAGTCAAGTGTACTGGCCCCAGGACCACTATGAATTTCATAGACCTACTGACTTTAGAAGATGACTACTGACTTAGACCTAGCTCAGCTCTATGTAGGCTCAGCTTTGCAGCAATAAAACATCTGTGATCATCCCCTTTTTTTGGCTTTCCCCATCTTTTAGAAGTGGACTCAGTGAGGACAGGTGTAGAACTGTATGGCAGAGACAAGGGAGGACATCTTACACCATGACCTGGGCAGTTGTCCGCCTGCTGACAGTATTTAATGTGACAAAGAAGGACAGTTTGGTGGGGTGGTGCAGGACCAGCACCTGTCTTCATGCTTTAGAAGACTGTGTTTAAATCACTAGGTCATAAATGACAATTCTTCTTTCAAATAGTATCCTTCAAATAATTCTTTATTCTTCAAACAACAGAGAATAGAAAAAAAAATGTAAAATCTCTTTCTTACCCCATTCAGATTCCTCTCTTTGGGATTACTTTTGAGTGCATAATCTTCCATATCTTTTTCTCTACCATGCAGATGTATGAATGTATGTCCATATTTTAAATAACAAATCCTAGTTGCTTTGAAAAAAGATCTTTCCTTGTTGGTAAAAGGAGACTTGTTTGGTTCTTTTTAATGGGTACCTGATGTTCATTGGATGGCCTCATGGAAAGGCATTTGCCTTTTCTTTACGGAAAAGCATTTAGGTTGTCTAAAGTTCATCTCTATTATAAATAATCTTGTAAAATGTATTATGAGGGCTGCCTGGGTGGCTCAGTTGGTTAAGCGTCTGACTCTTGGTGTCAGCTCAGGTCGTGATCTTGGGTGGTGAGATCACGCCCTGTGTTGGGCCCTGTGCTCAGCACGGAGTCTGCTTCTGCTTAAGAGTCTCACTCCCTTTCCATCTGCCCTTCCCATTCGTACTCTCTCTTGCTAAAATAAGTAAATCAGAAAATTAAGGTATGAAAGTATTTCTATAGGTAGGGTCAAAGAAGTGAAATTGCAGTGTTAAAGCCCATGTTCCATTTAAATTTTTAATAAGAGCTACTCAATTATTCTTCGAAACTATCATTCCAAATTCTTCTCTTCTAGCAGTGTTTGAGTGTGCCGATTTCCCCTCACCATCACCAACACTGAGGAATATGAGCCTTATAGTATCTTTTGCTGCTCAGAGGCTTTTAATTTGTATGTGGTCAAATATGTTAATCTTTCCTCAATGGCTTCTAAGCATTGAATCATCTTTAAGGAGGATGATAGAAATATTATAAAATATTTTTTCTAGTACTTTTAAATTTTTTGTTTTTTTAAACGTTTGTTTGTTAGATTCCTGATTCATGTGTGACTCCAGGGAGACTTCTAATTTAACTCTGAAGTCCTTAAACTGGATTATTTTAGGGAATAAACTAAGATACACAATTCACCAAAAAGTCAAGTGAACTCTTGGTGGCTCAGGATCTGGAGAACTGTTCAGGGGGGATTTGGGGATCCAAGTCACCCACAAAGGGCCAAAATCCCATGATGTCATTTCCCCACTGAGATCTCAAGATATTGTAGACTATCTCCTGGCCCCTATTTTAAATCCATTAAGGCATATTTTTGTACTGTTCATGGGTTTAGTGACTGGTGAGAGATAGCAAGTCAGTCATTTGAACTGGTTCCTTTGAAGACAGTGTAAAAGAACAGCCTTGATGACCAAGAAAATACTTGGCAGAGGAAACTCTTTGAGATGAAGGAGAAAATTAACTGGAGTGCTGCATTTAAGCTAGATTGCAGAATTTCCATTTCATTTCAAAACCCTGCCAATAAGCAGATGCGTTGTTGACCATGCAGGATGGGAAGCCAGCTGAATTCATGGAAAATGTGGTACAGATAATGTGAGTGCCTAGTGGCTTAGGGAACATACATAGATGATTGGCCTAGAGGATTGTTTGTAGAGGTAATGGGCTCAGGAAGAGGTCCATGTGGCAGGACTTTATCCTCAGCAAGGCTTTCTTAAAAATACAGAAACCAGATCTTGGGTTAGGGTGGTCGGCTGCAAGGTAGTTGAAGATCATTTGTGATATTTTGGACTATTTTGACTCCCCTTCTCCTTGAGATACCTTTAGATCCATAAAAGAACAAAAAAGGGATTAAGGATGTGATAGACATGTTCATCCCAAAGGTCAGAGGGGAGCAGGGAGAAACCCAGGAATGTCACCTTGCCTCTGTCAGAGTGGAACAGCCACACACAGATGTGTGGTAATCACAGAAGGACATTCAAAATTTTTCTTAAGCGAGATTTCCCACAGTTAAATTTTCACTAAACCAATTATGATGTCAACTAAAATCTATTGAAGAAAATGTAACCTTCTTCATGAATTAATGCTTGTCTTTTCTGTCTCGAAGCATAGCGGAAATTATTTATTGATCTGTTTATTTTTTTTGGAGTCTATAATAATTGTGGCCATTCTAAGGCAAGAACCCAGGATGTTAAGTCCTTGCTTAGGGCCCTAGGGGCTCAACTGATTTGCCCAAGTCACTTAACCTCCTGTGAGCCTCAGCTTCCCCACCTTAAAAGGAGAAATAATGCCAGCTTCAGAGAGTTGCTGTGGAGAAAAAGCTAGAAATTCCTGTGCAGAGGGAAAGGTTATAAAACATACTAGTGCTCTCAATGGTTGTGAACCTTTTTTGGACATCTTTCTGATACAGGTCAAGTTTTCTTCTGATGTAAGTAAAATATTTCTCTTGACTCATTGCTCCCTGAAGCATCTGGCAGTATAAACACATTTTAAAGAAATGTGACGTTAGAAGGGAAATTTGAATTGTATTTTCTGTGCTGTAAAGGAGGGTGTGGTGAATTAAGCTTTCTGGGACAAAGTTCCCATTGTCTACTTTTGTTTATCCCTCAGTGTCCAGCCGGTATCGTGCTGTGTCCATAGAAGATGCTAAAGAGAGGTTTAGCAATGGTCGCAGATCATCACTGACCTCTGCCTCAAATTTACCTGCAACAGGAGCATTGAGGTATAGATACCCCTGCTGGAGCTCAAATGAATATGCTGGAATTCCAGATGGATTGTCAAAAAGGGTCCCTCTGTCTCTCATTTGGGGGAGAGGAGGGGCTAATTAGAACCAGGCACTAGAGCACCCATCCAGACTTTGGTACCTTCTCAGCTCCCTGCCACAAAGACCTATGATGCCTCATTTGCTCCAGAGCTCACATTTCCAAAAACTAGACCTTGGAGAACTATCTTTGCAGGCAACTTCTGAATGGGTCCTAGTCTTTTCAACTTCTGCTTTGAGCCATTCTTAAGAATTATTCATACCTAACATAATCTTGACAGTTAAAACTTCAAGCCATCTAAGCTGTGAGGATTCAGGGAGTTGCTGGGGGTGGAAAAATGCCTGTTTGCGAACTTGTTTAACTTAAGCGGGAAGTTGGGGGCTGACCGAATTCTTCCTGCTGTGCTTCTGTTGCTGGGCACCTATCTCCCTTTGTTTCTTGTCCGAGACAGTAAACAGAGGGTAGTGGTTGCACAAGCATCCAGTTCTTTTGTAATAGCCTGGGAGCTTCATGCAAGGAGTTCTGAACAGGTTGCAAAAGGGAGCTATTGTTGAATAAAACAAAACAGAACAGAACAAAACAAAACAACAAAAAACCACCACACACACAAAAAGCCACACACACACACAAAAACCCTTAAAAAAAAAAACAAATTAAAACAAAACAAAACAAAACCATGAAAAACAAAAAACCTTTCCTGTTCTAGCTTGTTAGTTTTTTTTTCCAAGCCTTTTTATGCCTTACTTATCAGCAAGTTAGAACCTTGACAGTTTCTGCAGTAATAAACTGCTGGGTAGGATTGAAACTTGTATGCTTGGTGATTTTGTAGGCAGTTCCTACCTGTACTTAATAAATTTCAGCTTCATTTGAACATATTTTTTGCAGTTGCTAGACGTCAGGCATGCTCTGGAAGTCACACATTAAAATAGCTTTGTACTCTTAATGTTTTAGAGCAAAGGTTGAAAATTCTCAGCATGAGAAGAAAACTAACAGACAAATCCAAAAGCAGTTGTAGTGTAGAGGAGAGAGAACTGAAGGAAAAAGTAGAAGACCTGAATTATTTTCCTAGAGACCACTTAAGACCTTTAGTTTACCTAAACATGGAAAGATCATGATGTATTTCCTGTCTGTAAAGCAGAATAGAATGCAGTTTTTCAGAAATCTCACAAGACTCCATGTATGTTGAAATTAAAATAAATATTTCTAGATAGTATGATTACAGAATTTGGCATGAACTCATGGAAGCCACTGTCTCCCCATCTCTGCTTTGTTGATGTCCTGACAATCTTGAGTCTGCCCGTATGGGAATCTACAGCTATCTTGGCTCTGTTGCCATCTGGCTTTTGTTTCTGGGCAAGACGTTTCTCTTGTCCTTAGCCTCCTTATCAGTGCAATGCAAGAGAGTTTATGTATTAAATTTTAAGGTGCTTTTGGATACAGGATTTCATAATAGCATCTGAAGTAGGTGAAGAAGAACGAAGTCAAAGAGTAAAGGAAACATTTTTTTTTTTAAACATTGAGGTATGATTGACCTATATTATTGTATTAGTTACAGGTGTACAACATAATGATTTGATATTTGTATACACTATAAAATAATCACAATAAGTGTAGTTACCACCAGTCACTATATGGTTACAATAATTTTTCTCCTGAGGAGAACTCTTAGGATTTACTTTCTTGGCAACTTTAAGATATGCACTACAGTATTTTTGACCATAGTCATCAGACTGTCTATTACATCCCCACGACTTACGTATTTTATAATTGGAAGTATCTACCTCTTGATCCCCTTCACTGTTGTGCCCAAAACCCATCCTTCCTCTGTTTAAGCAACTGCCATTCTCTGGACCTATGAGTTTTCTTTTAGTTTATTTGTTCATTTGTTTTGTTCTTTGGATTCCAAATATATGGTATTTGTCCTTCTCTGTCTGACTCATCTCACTTAGTGTAATTCCCTCAAAGTCCATCCATGTTGTCACAAGTGACAAAATTTTATTCTTTTTATGGCTGAATAGTATTCCATAGTGTGTGTGTGTGTGTGTGTGTGTGTGTGTGTGTGTGTATGTGTGTATCACATCTTCTTTATTCATTCTTCAATGGACACATATGTTGTTTCCACATCTTAGCTATTAGGATAATGAAGCAGTTAACATAATGAATGTATCATTTGAATTAGTGTTTTCATTTTTGGAACTGCTGGATTACATTGTAGTTCTATTTTTAATTTTCTGAAGAACTACGTTACTGTCTTCCATTGTGGTTACAACAATTTACATTCCCACCAACAGTGCAGAAGGATCCTCTTTTCTCCACATCGTTGCCAACACTTGTTATTTCTTGTCTTTTTGATGATAGTCCTTCTAACGGGTGTGAGATGGTATCTCCCTGTGGTTTTGAGTTGTGTTTCCCTGGTGATTAGTGATGTTGAACATCTTTTTATGTGCCTGTTGGGCAGCTGTATGTCTTCTTTGGAAAAACATTTATTTAGTTCCTCCGCCTGTTTTCTAATTGGATTTTTTTTGCTAGAGTTTTATGAGTTCTTATATATTTTGGTTATTAACCCCTTAACATATGTAAATGATTTGCAAATATTTTCATTCATTCAGTAGGTTGCCTTTTAATTTTGTTGATAGTTTTTGTTTGCCATTCAGAAACTTTTTAGTTTGATGTAGAGAATATAGACAGTACTTGACATTGGTCTTGGTGATGATTTTTTTTGACCCCGGCTCCCAAAACAAAGGCAACAAAAGCAAAAATAAACACATGAGGGTTGAAACGTGTTGTCCAGGGTTGGAAGGCGAATAGGACTACAACTTACATTTACTTTCTAAATTCAGTTCTTCAGCTCCACTGCTTTCCTGGGGTTTATGATAAACAATAAGGATATGACATTGGGTAATGGACAAAAATATGCAAATAAATGGAATATTTTATTGCTTGTTATTTGGGTAAATATTCATTTGAATGTTGCTATTATGCTTCCAAATGTGTAATTGTTTTATTATTGAAAACATTAGCACTTTTGGAAGGAAGGCTTTAAATATCTGATAAACATAGCAAATATTGAATAATGTGAAGTATTTTAATGAGTTTCCATTGACTTTAGTTTGCAAATTATGGTAATGTAGTAAAAGAAGGGATATATTGTTAGCAGGACTGACAGGAGTACAGTGTGTGTGTGTGTGTGTGTGTGTGTGTGTGTGTATGTGTGTAAAACATGTATAACTACATTTACCAGCTCCTCAGATGTTGTTACTGAACACTATACACAGTTGTGTAAATAAATTAAGAAAATAAAGCCAGTAATAAAATACTTTTTCATGTCATATAAAATGTATACTTAGGGGAAAAAAATGTATACTTAGGAGTGCTGTTTGAGATAAGTTTTCAGCCTATCTCAAGATGTTGTAGATCATGAGTAATTTAACATTATTTAGCACTCCTGTTGCACAGTTAAACATTATCTATGGTTGAATGGATAATGAAATGCAGTGCACATAAGGTATGTTTTCTTTCTTCCCTTTTTTTCTAAATGAGAGTTCCATTGAAACCTCTCTAAGATATTAAAAGTCCTTCTCTGATCTGAATAAATATTTTCTGTCCAGGCAGGTCATATATTATAGTTTGTTTAACAAAATAAAAGCTTGTGGCAGAGACATATGAAATGCAGAAAATGGTAAAATAGCAGTGGACATTGCTCCCCAGGGCAGGTGCAGAGTGTTATTTTAGCAGTAAACCCCTCCTTATTAAAGTCACTGTCACAGGGCTTTAGAAACAGCTGATGTTCTTTTGAACCAAAGTGGCCGTAAAAACTACATCCCCACTTCTTTGCCTTCATCATGGGCTGAGATACTCCGGTAGCGAGATGCTAACTTTCTTGTTTTCAGCTTTGTCAAATTCATAATGTAATGAATACCAAGTAAGTGAAAAACTGAATTTGAACTGTGCTTTAAAAAAAGGAATTTTCTACCCCTTATTTTTCAGACTTAGTCATTTTTTAATTTGAGGATTAAAGAAGGTATTGAAATCTAACAAGGGGGATGGACAATTGGAAAAATAATACATTAAGCAATACTGTATATAGAAAATACTAAAGGTGGGATGCATTAACTTGACTAATGGCCATTATCTTTTCTTAAGATGGTCTTTTCCTAGTTTGTTATTGCATATCAGACTTCCCTGCCTCTTATCTATCTGCTCAATTATATCCCTAAGCATTAGCTACAATGCTATAATTTTCCTGAAGCAGCTCATTCATCATAAAGCTTCCATGGTCAACAAAACAGGGCAGGGAGTGGGTTCCAGAATTGCCTCTGAGTAAAGTTCATGGTCTTCAGGTTGATATTTAAGGTTTGAAGATCTACCTTTGAAACATTGTATACCTCTTTCCTCATTGTATCCTTGTGCTCCCTCCTAGCAGGCTCCTGGGTCCCTGATTCAGTGGCCTCGTACTCTCCCACATCTGTGTTTTTGCTTCCTTTGTTCCCTCTGGAGTTGGGACTGCAAAGATTCCAGTCATTCATTAGAATTTTTTCCCCCTTCTGTGACCCACCTCAGATGAGTGTATAAATACCATGATGGGTGAGAGCCTGGGCATTGAAGTTAGACACACCCAGTTGGAATCGGTGCTCCGTCATAAGTGAGTAAGAACAGGAGCAAGAACCTTGAACTCTGGAAACCTCAGTTTCCTCATCTGTAAAATGAACATAGTGATACTTTATGAATTTATTGTAAGAATAAAATAAAATAATATATGTAAAGCATATATGATCACAGTGCCTGGCATTTATTAGGCACTCAGTAAGATATTATTAAACACCTCCTCCTCTCTGATGTTTCTCTGTTTTCCTACACCTACACAGCAATTAGTGCTCCCTGTGCCGGACCCTGACCTCTTGTATCCTTACTCTGTATCACTTGCCACGTTCTATTCCTTTTTTTTTTTCTTGAAGTTTCTCTCTGCTAGGTTTTTCACAAATGTCACTGAATAAGTTGAGTTGCTACAACAGTGTACTTAATGACAGTGGTTTTTCAATTATTTCATTATTAAAAAATGAGGTATTTTAGATAATTAATGGCCCTAGGTTACACCCCAAACTCAAGAATCATATTTTTACAGTACAATAACTGGAAATTGAAAATAAAAAAGAATTGAAGGCCAGATGCTTAAATTAGAAAGAGCTGGGAGATCTGTAGAGATCAAATAGCAGACAGGAAGTCATTCAACTTGCAAACGTGTCAGGGGTGTTTGGACTTCTTCATCACTGGTTTGAGCTGCATCCTTTTTAAAGTCACAAGGAGTGGGGCTCCTGGGTGTCTCAGTGGGTTAAAGCCTCTGCTTTTGGCTCAGGTCATGATCTTAGAGTCCCAGGATCAAACCCCACATCAGGCTCCCTGCTCAGGGAGCCTGCCTCCCCCACCACCGACCCCCTGCCTGCCTCTCTGCCTACTTGTGATCTCTCTCTCTCTAATGAATGAATAAAATCTTTGAAAAAAAAAATTTAAAAAAAAATAGTCACAAGGATTTATTATAACAGCGATTTCTCTGTGTTTTAGATTCTCATTATAGCATATGAGCAATGTTAACTTTCTATTAACCATAACTGTTGGCTTACCTGAATCATTGAAATTGTACGTAAGTAAGGCAGGCAGTAGTTGGCACCTGTGACCAGGAAAAGGTGTAGTGAGTGCTCAGTGTCTGGCGGACCCTCTGTGCCTTTCCTCCTCCTCTTTACGTGGATGTGATTTCTCTCTAAATCCCCTTATCCCATGGGGAGTTTAGAGCCACCAGTCCTAGAACATAATCAGAATTCTCCAGAATTCTTACCTTGAAGTATCAAAGACAAGGAAAGCCATGAAAGTTTCTTTCCAACTTCACTTGTGTCACCCTCCCTACTTCTACCTCATAAACATATGTCCTAATGTAACAGTATTTTTACTCCACTGAGGCAGCAGTGAGATAGTTTTGAAGACAGGACAAGATGTTGGGAGTGTTCCCTAGTTATAGTTCATACAATTGAGCTACAAAGCTTTAATACTCTTCCTAAAGAGTATCTCTTTAATCATGACCCTTCCCTGGCTCCCTTTCCCTCTCAAAAACAGTGAAAAGGGAGAAAAACTTTACTTTTGCCCCCAGTTAAGGAGATTATAATTGGTAAGAGACTGAGGTTCAAAGTTGAGTTTCTAAGCAAAGTAGTTGACCAATATTCCAGCATTTACATATTGCCTTTTCTTCTTGTTTTGAGTGACCTCATGCAGACAGGAGAGTCATAACTTTTATTTGGTTGTGAGACCTGTCTTATGAATGCCCTGTGACCTTTTCAGGACCCACTTTTAGTGTGATTCATTTTATACCCCCACATAAGAGGCTTATCTGTCACCGATGATTTTCTTTTTCTGTTTTTTTAATTTCAGTCCTCTCTAGAGGGATTCTAGAGAGTGCTTTTGATAAAGGCATGATTCTTTTTGTGAGTTAGGAGGGCACAGCCTATGTTCAAATAATGCCATTCGTCTTGAGCTTATAATTCTTTCCCTGGTAGAATATGAAAACACCACCTTGAGGAGAAAAGATAGTGGCTTCTATTATGGAAAGACTTTGAAACTGCCCCAGGCGAGCATTTGTGAAACCTGTTCAGAGCTCCTCTCTTCTGTCAGTGAAGAGCTAACTCAGATAAGAATTGGTCACAATTAAATTAGGTTTATGTGAGGGAATGTCAAGCTGGAGGGACTGCCCTGTATGTTCGCCATTGATTAGACCTGTGGAAATTCGTATCCTGAAGGGACTATGTGCCAGGATCTTGATGAACTCTGCATATATTAGAAAGGAGAAGCGCTTACCACAGTAAAAGTCTGATGATGCCACAGCGGGAGCATTAGACACAAAGCCATTTCTGTCATCTGCTTTGAATATCCCCGAGAGAGTTTCCCGTTTCCTCCTGTCTGTGTGCTGGATCCATGTTCGGTTGATCTACAGACTTGTTTTTGGTAAAAAAAAAAAAAAAAAAGGCACAAAGTCCCCGAATGCCTTCCTCCCCACTCAAACACTGAATGTATGCAAAATTCCCAAATGACTTGAAATTGAAGGTTACTCTACTTGAAATTATTATTTAGGTTTAAGTAGTTGATTATGGTTTGCTTGACAGGCAGGAGAGTTTTGAAATGGATCGGATGATGGACAGAAGGTGATGTACGGTAGTTCCTGTGTGCTTCCTGGGGCCTGAGTATGGTAACTGTTCACAATTATGTAGTCTGCAATAATTACTCTCTCACCCCTCCAAAAAAATTGTGGCTTTGCTGAAAATCTCAAATATTTTCAATTGTATGCCAGCATATAAATCTGATATAAAAAAACATAAAAGCCCTGATCTTGAAGAAGGCCAGTGTTTTTTTAAAGTATTTTATTTTAAATTGTGATAAATAACATGTAGCATAAAATTTACCATTTTATCCATTTTTAAGTGTCGTGTTCAGTAGTGTTAAGTAGTGTTGAGTTCAGTAATGTTAAGTATATTCACAGTTTTCCAATTGTAGGCTAATGGTTTTGGGGAGGTCCTGGTGCAGAATCCAGTGGACACACTGTGCCATGTGAGTTGTGAATGTGAGGTAGGAAAAAAATTGTTTGGGACTGAAATTAAAGTTGAATCAATGGAGAAGGAAGGAGTATTTAGAGAAACAAGGTCATTCCCAAATATCCAAAATGAGATAGACACAAAGTTTCAAAAGAGCATTGATATGTGTTGAATCATATGGGTGTATGTTCTATATAATCTGTACATGGACTGTGAAGGGCAAAATTACACAAATAATTTATTCATTTGCCTCACTTTTACTTAGTGGAGGGATTTTGATGGTGTAGACGAGAGCTAATTTTTTTTGTTTGTTTGTTTTTTTGCCATTTTTTATAAAGTCAAATAACCAGAGGTGCCTGGGTGGCTTAGTTAGTTGGGCGTGTGACTCTTGATTTCAGTTCAGGTCATGATCTCAGGGTCCTGGAATCAAGCCCTGCATCTGGCTCCACACTTAGTGGGGAGTCTGCTTGAGATACTCTCTCTCTCCTTCTCCTCCGACCCCTGTTCTCTTTGTCTCTCTCAAATCAATCAATCAATCAATCAATCTTTTTTTTTTTTTTTAATATTTATTTGACAGAGAGAGAGATCACAAGTAGGCAGAGAGGCAGGCAGAGAGAGAGGGGGAAGCGGGCCTCCTGCTGAGCAGAGAGCCCGATGTGGGGCTCGATCCCAGGACCCTGAGATCATCAATCAATCAATCTTTTAAAAATAAGATAAAATAACCAGTAACTATTCAGATGCAAAGCCACATAATCTTAAACTACTAAATTACATTTTCTGATTGCTTCCTAGTGGTGTGTGGAATCCAAGTAAACTCTTGAGTGGGAGAGGTAGGGTCATAAACTCTAGGACGTTCATCAAAGATTCTATGAGAGTATGGTAAATAAGCATTCTCTTTGTACTTCCAGAAACTTATTTTTAAAATATAATGGTATTTTAACTGTTGTTTTCGGTCTGAAGTTTGTGTTCTCTTCCTGGTCCTGTTATTAGCTAGCCTGTGGGGTGAGTACTGAGTTCTGAGTAGCATTGTTCAACCGTCCATGGCAAGACCACTGGACTGAACTACTTCTGAAATCCCTTCCTTTTCATTTCCCTAACTCTGGAAACATCAGCCTTCAAGTCACCTGAGATAACATAGCCATACACCAGGTCTGGCAATAGGGTGAGCGCTCCTTCTACATTCACTATTACTCCCCATTCAACGAGCATTGATTGAAGGAATGGTTTTGATCTTGCAGATTACATGTGAGGCAAAGGGTAGGTTGATGCCTAAAATTCTGGTTAGGGATCTTTAATCCAAGTCATTTTTCACTAATCGTACCATTTGTTCTTTCACCTAAAAACACAGAAGAAATAGAAGGATGATATTGTTACTCTCATGAGGTGGAGAACTAATTAGTTCTCTCTCTCTCTCATTTCTTTCTGTTTATTTATGTGTTTATTTGAGAGAGAGAGAGAGAGCGTGCGCATGTAGAATAAGGGCACAAGCAGGGAGGAGGAGCAGAGAAGCAAGCTCCCTGCTAGCAGCAAGCCGGACATGGGGCTCAATCCCCGGATCCCAGGACCCCGGGATCATGACCTGAGCCGAAGGCAGATGCTTAACTGACTGAGACAGCCAGGCACCCCAGCATCTTTCTTTTTGACATGAAAGACAGAAGTTCTTAAAAACAGCCATGTAGGCTAGTGGATTCTTGAAGCTCAGAACTTAAAGTGCCTGGTATACAGACTTTTCTGTTGCTAAATTCTTTGTGAAGCATGTTTACTCCTACCTGTTAGCATTTCCTAACAACATGGACCCTGAAAAGCAGACTTTGGAACTTACATTTGGAATAGCGAAATGACATTTGCTCATAATGGTCAAACCACGAGGGCTTCTTTCTTTGGTTTAAAAAAAAAGGGGCGGGGGAGTGGAAAAGGCTTGTTCAGCACAATGGTAGAAATCTGTTCAAAAGGAAAATGCAGATCTGAACCCCTTAGATGGAATGGCTTGGTAAAGGTTAAACAAACCTTCTCTCGCCCTTGTGGGACTTAAAATAAATTTCATCTACATTCTCGTCAGCTTCCCTGTACAGCAGTCCCTAAACATCTGCTGTGGATGCTCAGAATGGCTGCTTCCCCCTTTCACAGTTTACATATGCTTGTGTAAACTATTTATTTGTAATACATAATTAGTGGCAAAGTCTACTTGGTTCTTAACTACGTATACTCAGGGGTGGACTAGAGAAAACTCTGTGTACGTGGAATCAGAGGATTCGGTTTAAGGCTCGTCGGAGTAACAATCACGTTTGCCTGCCAGGAGCTGTGGATATTAAGGGACGTTTAAAAATCTGTGTAGGTTCTTGTAGCTCGTGGCCCAGCTCTGGGAGCTGTGATGCTTGGGCTCTTGATCCAGGGCGGGGTCTAGAGCTCTGCCTTGTACACCAGGCTGCGGAGGAAAATGATTCCCCCAAAGCCATGGAAGAGGTGAAAGACTGTTTGAATACTTGGGAGGCTGTGGTCTTAGTAGCCATGCAGAGAAAATTATGTAAACCTCTAGAGAAGTGGCCCTCTATTGACCTGGAAAGATCAATCTTGCGGGGTCTTGATTTTGTTGGCAGAATAAATGCTTCCGTAAAGAGTGAGATCCAAGTTAGGGTGGTGGAAAAGACTGGAGAACATTAGTCCTTGGGAGCAATCAGGGGTTCTAGCTGTCAGGGTGACTGATGGCCTTGCCACACGTGAATACTTCCTGGAGAAATCAGGTGACATGGCTCTACCATGGAAAGGTGAAGGTTTCTTCATTCCGTGTTGCAGATGGGGAGCTCACAATGTAGCCAGGGTCATATTGTGGGGGTAGAAGCCTTCCCAGCCCTAGAGGAGGGGAACCCAGTTCTTAGCACCAAATACCCACTGCTCAACTCCCTGGGCCTTATTTGGGGACCATCTCCGTGGCACCAGAGGAACTCTGAGCAGTGTCTTGGCTGTGAACCATGCTCCTTGGGAAACACTTCTTTCTACATACTTGCCTCTGCCCTTCTCGAAAGAATTGCCCTAGTTTCTGTAATCCAAGCGCGACTTCAGCACTATTGACATTTTAGACCAGGCAATTCTTTGCTTGGGATGCTCTCTTGTGCCTTATAGGATGTTTACCTGCATTCTATCAGCCTGTACCCACTAGATGCCAGTAGTCACCCTCTCCTTATAGTGACAACACAATATATCTGCAGACACTGCCAGATGTCCTCTGTTGGGGACAGTTAGGAATCACTGCTTTAATTCTACATTTTTGGGGGGCAGAACAACAATGGTGACCATTGGAGACAGTCCCTTCCTTCAGATAGTTTTACTCAGGTCGGAATCACAGATAGTAATCGAATCGTCTTGCTAAAATATAATGAAAATGGTAATAAGTGCAAGAAGGAAATGTTCCGGATGCCGTAAGAACATATCACGAGAGGCCATAGCTAGTGTTGGGGATCAGAGGCCGTAAGAACATATCACGAGAGGCCATAGCTAGTGTTGGGGATCAGAGACATGTGCACCAAAGGATACAGAAACTGGGATTACTGACCTCGTGCGTGTGTTTCTGTGATAAGGAACCAGGAACGGGAAGAGAGCGAAGCTGAGGTGAAAGAGCAGGAGGGGAACACCTGATTTGAAAAGGAAAGTGTGGCTGCAAGGGAGAGTGGTTAGAGATGACAGGAAAGCAGTCAGGGCCAAGTCTGGCAGAACCTTCTCCATGTTGACAGTTTTGGTCTTTGTTCTCCTGAAAACACAGGGAAAACACATGTTGCAGTGTCTCTGAAGGGTTAGGAGATCGCCAGGTTTTAGGTATGTGATGGGCTGTTTGTAGTAGAATGGTGTGGGGGGCCAAGCATGATGTGTCAGGCTTGTCAGGAGGTTGACGCTACAGGGTTCCTGTCATCTCTTCACAGATAGCCAGCACCTAGAGTTCAGTGAAACCCTCCTTTTCCTCATTAGCCATGCACTTTGATCAACTCCACCTCCAGAAAGTCCGGGATCGGAACTCGCCAAGTTCTTACACATTCATTTTCTTTTTGAACCTAGTACATTTGGCTTCTTTCTTGGGTCTGGCTTTCAGTTTCCAAAGAGATATCGGGATTCCAAGAAGGAGGATTGAGGGAGTACCTTGGGAAGCCACCTCTTGAGCCACACCCACCACACTGGCTTCTAATTCAGTCACAGTTGCTGGGTGTGGGAGTAGTCAGAGAGGTGCGGAAAGTCCGTCAGCATCTCAGACTGAGCTCACTTGATCAGCGTCGTCCGGGTAGGCTTGGCAGGTATTCTTCAGAGATGACTAGGCTATGGCCTTGGCATTGGACTTTTCTCTGTGGCAGCACCTCTCAGGGCCAGAGCTCTTGTTAGGCAGGCCCTGATGCACTGAGTAGTCTCCCACTTAATCCATTTAGGGCTGCTTTGGGAGAGGAAGCCTGTTCTTGGACCTCGTAGAAAGAGCTCAGGGTGGTTATGCTGAGAATTACTAACTCCTCAGAGGTTCTTTGATCACTCCTTCATCCTGTATCTACAGAAATGTCTCCGAATGTCTTTTGCCCCTCTCAACAAATCTGTTTTCTTAAGTGAATATCAAGACCCCACTGAGATCTGCTCACCAGTTCTTGTTGACCTGCTCTCAGGAGTAGACCTGTGTGTAGCCCCCTGTGGGATTGAACCTGCCACCCTGGTCTCATTAGCACAGGGAACTAATCCAGGCCACGTCAGCATAAACCCATCAGTCAATAATAAATAGCCGTAATGGGGAGTGTGGGAGAGCTGAAGGAACCCAATTTGCATTTTTGCCTTGTTTGCTAAGACACAGTTGTCAGTGATGGCTATGTGAGGAGACGTGACTGACAAGATTTCTGGGCTGTCAGCAAACTTCCAGACTGCATTTCTTGACCCACATGTGAGCTCCTAGAAATCCTGACAACGCTTATTGTTGCCTAGCCCCAAATAATCTTCTTTACTTCCTCCTGTAATGTAATTCCTACCTCTCTCCATAGTGCATTCCTCTTCCGAATGTCAGACTGTTTTGTTCTTTCCTCTCCTTTTTGAACTTATCAGGATCACTGCCCAAGATACTTTCTTCAGTTCTCACCAATTTCCTGATCTATTGTTTCCTTCTATCTTGCACCCCTATTCCTTGTATTCTTTTCCCCCATCCTTATCTGCCCTTTGCCCAGCCTTCACGAGGTGACCCATCAGTATTAACCTGTTGTACAGAGACATTCAGCCAAACACAGACATTTCCAGAACTGCCGTCTGGAGCTTGTGATCCACTTTGTCCAGAGTAAGACCTGGTCCCACGTGTAATTTTGGAGAAATTTGGAATTGAATTATATTCTCCCAAAAGTCATCCTCAGTCTTGAGGATGTTTGGTCATTTATCATATCTTCCTTTGGCCGTTCAGCTCTTCTGGAAAAGGGAAGCCTGATACATCCTTTCCCTCATTTAGGTCCTGGAGCCCTGTGTACAGTCCCCCCACCACAGCCCTTTCACAACTGCATTCACTCCCTCTTGCCCTGACATTACCACCACTTACCAGAGCGGGAGAGGGATGTGCTGAGGGAGGCTCCCCCTCATTCTTGACCCGATTCCTGGTTTTATGGATGTAGAATAGCCTTTAGCTGGAAGGAGAATCACTTTTAAAGATTTTATTTATTTATTTGACAGAGACACAGAGAGAGAGTGAACACAACCAGGGGGAGCGGGAGAGAAAGAAGCAGTCTTCCCGCTGAGCAGGGAGCCCGATGTGGGCCTCGATCCCAGGACCCTGGGATCATGACCTGAGCCGAAGGCAGCCGCTTAAAGGCTGAGCCACCCAGGCGCCCGAGAATCACTTTTAAAGGAGAATGGCCATCGGGATGGCTAAAAGGATGTTAACGTTTGGAAATAGGACAGGCTGAGGGGACTTGGCACAGCAGTAAATGTGGAATTGTATCAGAAGGTCGCAAGCAGAGGGCAGCTTTTTCCCTCACCTGAATTCTGCCCTCCTGACTCTTGGATTGAACACTGTTTAAAGACATTGTTCTGTTTGAAACTGTTTTGGTTTTGTTCTCCTTCAGGCAGTTTTTCCATAGTAAATACAGTTATTCGGAAAAGGTTTGTTTTTTGTTTTTTGTTTTTTTTTCTCCCCATTGCTTTTCTTTTCTTTTTCTTTCTTTCTTTCTTTCTTTTTTTTTTTTTTTTCAAGAAATCTTGAGCATAAGTGAATACTAATGTATTTACCCTTTGGTTTCTGTCAGCAAGGCCCACCAGAGAAAAATTGAAATCATGCATTTTTCTGGAACATTTTCTTAGACAGCCAAGCATAGGAGCAAATTATATCCTCTCCATACATTTTTTTTTTCTTTTACCCCATGATGAATTTCTTTCTCCAGAGGGAGAAATGATTTTTTAAAAGGCTTGAACAACATGCTAATCTTTCCTTCTGATAGCCCCTGGTTGAATTACCCCTGAATTTGAAGCATTTACTGATGAAATGATACTTGACATTAACCAGTGTTGTATGGAAATATTTCTAGCACCTGGGGAGAAAATAAAGGAGGGTATTCATAACACTGCCGCTGTGTGGCTGAATCTTCCATTTTTTTCTCAGAACCACTGTGAATTATACTCGCTTCATGCTGATTGACTTTTCTCCTGAGAGACACTTTTAGACAATGGAAAGATTTGCACCACTGGAAAAAAAATTAGAATTTACAGTATTATTATAATGAAAGAGGTTGGGTTTGGGTAATGGTCTGCTTGGCTGGTTGGCAGAACCAACTGGAGGCTTTGGTTTGGGATTTTTGTCCTTGTTTATACTGACAGGAGGTGATATCATATCTTTGTCGATGAAATGCTCTTTTTGCTTGTAAAGCTCTGCTTAGAATTGGGGCTCAGGCAGTCAAGCAGGATTTTCCAGGGAGGAGTGAAAAATGAACTTGCTTTTAGGTTTTACATCTCAAGAGTATTTTGGATTTGGCAAACTGCTTTTCACCGTTGACCTTAGTGAAAATAGATAACAAAAACTACGAGACCATGTGGGTGATTATTTAACATTAATAACGTTCTTCCCCTCATGCCTCATGCTGGTCTTTGTTATTTATAGTCCTTGAAACTTCTGGGGTTTTGTTTAAAGATTTTATTTTTGAGTAATCTCTCTGCCCAGCATGGGGCTGGAACTCAGGACCCCAAGATCAAGAGTCACACGCTGCACCGACTGAGTCAGCCAGGAACCCGTTTGTTTGTCTTTTTAACAAGAAAAGAGAAGAGCATAACCAGCTATGGAACAGTTGTCTCATTCTTCAGTTAGAACACAGAGATGTGTTTATATAACAAGTATTGAAGCCATTTCTTCAGGGATAACTCCCAGCTTAGTTGAAATGAGAATCCATACCCAGTGATATGCTGTAGGAGGAATACTGAGCTTGTCTGAAGAATCCTGGGATTATATCCCACCTCCAAAGCTTTCCAGGTAGCTGTTTGACCTGTCTGGGCCATAGCGTCTAGCTTGGACTCAATCAGTGTCTCCGTAGCTGTATTCCAGAAAATACTCTTTCTTCTCCTACAGGTGGCTATTGTGAGGGTTGGGGGGTGGGGAGGAAATTCGTGATGAAATAGATTTTGGAAGTTGCACATGTTATTATATACCTTAGAATCACAATTCACATAGTATATTTTTGTGTGCAACAGGTATTCACTGAGTCCTGACCACGTGCCAGGGAACTTCACTTCTGCTAGTGGAGGTAGACAGCAGACACCGTGCTTTCATAAGGAGGCAACAGAGTGGGATAAATTATTAGAGGTGACTAAGGACGGGACAGGAAGAATGTTTCTTTTGGAGCATACAAAAGGCTCCAGGAAGTTCTAAAGTGACAAATCTATTTACCTTTATTCAACCTGTATTTCCTAAAATGTTGTTTTAGTTGCACACATATTCCTATGTCATAAAGTAATGTGCCATGGGACATGGTTTGGGAAATGGTAGACTAGCTATTTACCCGGGGTCCATAAGTTTTATAATCATAATTCCTGATTTGTCTGACAGTTCATTTAGATCTTCTCTCTGGAGCATGTTATAGAGTTACAGTGGATGCTGACCGGACCAATTTTACTTCACAAACATTCATCAGATTTTTGTCTTTTCTAAGCACTTTGTTAGATAGATACTGTGAGAAGAAGAAATAAGGGAGATTATTGTCCAGTATGTAATTTGAAAACACACATAAGTAACTTTATTTTTTTTAATTTTTAAAGATTTTACTTATTTTTTTTATTAGAGATAGAGTGAGAGAGAGCATGAGTGGGTGCTGGGGGGACAGAGGGAGAGGGAGAAGTAGGCTTCCCACTGAGCAGGGAGCCCAACATGGGGCTCCATCCCAGGACCCCGGGATGATGACCTGAACCGAAGGTGGACTCTTCACCGACTGAGCCACCCAGGTGCCCCCATAAGTAACTTTTTAATACAAGGAAGAAAGTGCTATCTGAGAAGAACATATAGATAAAATATAGACAAGTTCAGAGCAGTGGTTTTCAGAGTATGGTTGTGCCAGGACCAGCATCTCCTGGGAGCTTGCTAGAATTATAAAGTCTCTGCCAACTGATCCAGAAACTCTGGAATGGAGCCCAGCCCTACTGTGATTCTGATGTTCACTAAAACTTAATAATCACAGCTATTGGACTGGAGCTCACTTTGGGGTACCTGGGTGGCTCAGTTGGTTGAGTGACCAACTCTTGATTTTGGCTCGGGTCATGATCTCAGGGCCGTGTGCGGGGCTCTGTGCTCAGATTGAAAGTCTCACCTTCTTCCTCTCCCTCTACTCTTCCCCCAACTCATTCTCATTCTCTCTCTCTCCCTCTCTCTCTCTCTCAAATAAAATCTTTTAAAAAAGGACTGGAGCTCACTTTTGAACAGAAATCTCTGGGATGGTGGCATTTTAGTTAGATCTGAGAAGATGAGTAACATTTGGGAGATGAACAAGCAGAGACATGTATTCTTAAATGAGGCAGCAGCAGTGAGTCGCATTCACAGGAGAGACCTGAGGTCCGATGTTTGCTTTTTCCCCCAGGCAAGCTGTGTGACCCTGTCCAAATCACTTAACCTTTCCCAATGTGTTCCCTCCACTTTAAAATGAGGGTTTTGGATTAGACAACTTTACGATCCTTTTGACTATAAAACTCAGTGAATTCACATGGCCCTGGTTCCGTATATCATGATATAATCTGAATAATGGCATGGCATGAATTATTTGTGACCTGAATGCCTAGTAGATTATCCTCTGCACTCTCTAGCTACAATGGTTTGTATAAAGAAAACCACAGAGTAAACATTTTTTCTTCTCATCAGACAGCCATTAGCATCAGCCAGAGAGTAAAACTTTATCCCCAAATGTGTCACACAGACCGTCTATAACTGATTTCAGGAGCAAGAGCCCAGAACATAAAGTAGTGCCACTAGAATGATAATTGGAGCAGTATCAGAGTTGGTTGTTTTGGGAGATAGGGTTTTGCAGTTCCTGGCTGTTCTGGGACTCATCACGGCCAAGGGGAAATCCTGCTAGAACCCCTCAGGAATTAAATGCCAGGTCTGAGAAGTAGCTCCCTAATGTGGCTCTAGTTTCCTGAGTTGTGAAATATTCCTTATAGGTGTTGGAGTCAGCTACAGAGCTGTGGCCACAGCCCCTGACCCATGCCACCAGGCACACCCCTTTTTGGGCACTGACCCCAACCTGGGCGGATGCAGGGGGAAGTGAGTCTGGGTTTCATGAAAGGGTGGCTTTCCTGTTAGGGTGGGGCTACCCCACAGAGGGTCTACCTCTTGACCCTTTATTCTTAGCCCAGTTTTCATTTGTTTTCCATTTTGTATCTCTTCTTCTGAACGCCTTCATAATTTTAATGTCAGTTAATATTTATGGAACGTTTGCTGTGTACCAGACACACTTGTAAGCCTGTTATGTGACAGTGGGAGCTCTTATAATCCCTAAGGTGAGACTTAAAAAGGTTTAAGTATTATCCCAATGTCACCCAGCCAGTCAGTGACAAAGCCTGGATTCAAGTCCGATTTCTCTGAACTTTGGGTCTACTGTAGTAATCATCTGTTTCAATAAAGAAAAGATAACTTTTCCTTCACTTTTGATGTGCCTTTTGCTACTGGAAAAGGAACTTTCAGAGGACATTGTAAACCTCCATGATCCCTATCTTGTGACTCACAGATTTTGTTTTCTTCTCTAAAAACTGCCTTAATGATATTAATAGCTAGCAACTTTATATTTACTGTGTGACATGAACTGTTTTAAATGCTTTCTCTTTATTAACTCAAAAATCTTAATTGGGTAGGCCTTATCATTCCCATTTGCGAGCAGAAGAAACTGAGGCACAGAGAGGTTAAGTAACCTGCCTGACATAACACAACTAGGAAATGGCAGAGCTGGGATTCAAACTCAGGCAGTCCGGTACCAGACCACATGTCCGGAAATCATCCCGCATACAGCCAGTGTGTCACTGAGCAGCTTCTGACACAAGTTGTCTTCATCAAGGGAGCCAGGGAAGAGGAGGCCCTTCAGAGACTGATTTTGTTCTTTGTTTTACCGCCTATCATAGCACATTTCCCAAGCACCCTTTCTGTCTGCCAGTAAAACCCTCTCAAAATACACAAGATAAGAAGAGATGGAGTGAAAATAGAATGTTCTTGCAAGATGCCATTTCTAACGTTCAGAAATCCCAGTGATTTAAGGAGGTCCATTTAATGATGGCAGAAAAGAGCTTCCCCAGGTTACCCAAGCAAGCAGAGGCCCCCTGCCGAGTCCAGGCTCACCCAGAGAGGTGGCCTTTGTAAGAGCTGGGAGCTGCCCCTGAGGTCACCCGTATTTATTCATCCCTGGAAAGAAAAATCTGCATGCCCTTCTGAGTTGAAGGCTAGGATCCACTCTCTCTCAGGCCTCCCAGGGCAGGATGGGGGAGGCCCAGCCCACTGCTCTGAAAAATAAATGTCTCCAAGATTGATGGCTTGATGATTTCTTTGGAGATTATATCAAAAAATATTGATTATGTTGCTAAGTCATAGAAAATAGGCTCTGAGGTTGGGAACTAAGTGCTTTGTTTAATCCAGAAGCAGTAGAATAAATCAATGTGTAGAGCATCTAAAACACCGTAACTATCATATTGGCTTCACAAATAGCTTGGCTTCAGTGTGGAAAAGCACACTGTTTTGTTTTTTTTTAAACAGCTTAACAGTTGTCTTAGCATGCTAAAAAAAGAAGGAGCCAAAATCTTATTCTAGTGTTTACTTTGCAGAATTTTACAGAATTCCTCACTTTTAGCACTCACTTATTTTCTAAGTCAATGGAAAAATCTGCAGGTTTTTAAAAAATAGTTGGTGCCAGATAGGACTTTTTTCCCCCCCAAAATAAAGATACCAAAATTTGATGACATATTTTGGTCTCCACAACTGAAGCTGACAAGCTTAGTCCTGCTCAGGTTTTTGGAGTTAAATCCAAATTTCTGTACACAGCAATACTGTGCCATTTCAGCGTGGATTGTAGTTTTTCTCTACTTGCAGATAAGATTCCATTTCATAAGGAAAACATCGTAGCAAAGACTCAGTATGCAAAGTTTCCAACTTTTGAAGGGCTAAATCGAATGATGGTTTTTTTCATATTATGACAGCATTCTGCGTTATGAAGGATTCACCGGAAGGGTTTTTAGAAGTAACTGTCCCCCAGGGCACTTAAATGTTTACTTACAGTTAGCTGCTTAGAGGTGGGAGTAGCACCAGGGAGATTAACAAAGTGTCAGAAGACGAAGATCCCTGCAAAGCCATGATAAACCACAGCCCTCAAATTGTTACATAACTCAAAGAGAAACTAATTCAGTTGATGCAGTGTTTCCACGTAGTATCAGCTCTGAACCTGGCAGTCCTGAGACCTGGCCTTAGTGAGTCTCTTTATTCTTATGGGTCTTGGTGTCCTTATCTGTAAACCCAGGAAATCAAACCTGATGATCTTTAAGGCTTCTGTGAGTTCATGTAATTTCTTGAGTCTGTTTCCGGAAGTGAGATGTGTGTACTTTCTGGGGTTTGGAAACAGAGCATGTGAAAGGCCTCTGGGCCCCCAGTTCCATCGGTACCTTGATGTCCTGTGTGTCTCGTGTGGGCCGGGTGATGCTGGTCATAGATTGAGGCACAGACACAGCTCCTCTCTTCAGTCAGGGGTGAAGATGGGGTACAAGATAGATTAAGAAAGGTTCATCTGAGATGAATTTACCATCAGGGTTGTTTTCTTCCTTGATGACCAGAGAGGGGATACCTGGGTGGCTCAGTTGGTTAAGTGTCTGCCTTTGGGTCAGGTCATGATCTTAGGGTACTGGGATGGAGCCCGGCATAGGGCTCCTTGCTCAGCGGGGAGTCTACTTCTCCTTCTGCCTGCCGCTCTCCCTGTTGTGCTCTCTCTCTCACTCTCTGACAAGTAAATAAATAAATAAATAAATAAATCTTTTAAGGAAAAAAAAAAAAAAGATTTTCTCTGATGACCACAGAGTCTGGACTCTGTGGGCAAAGTATCAGCAAAATCATGCTTGTAGGCTGTGCCCTTGGCGTAGAAGAGCCAATGCGAGGCAGAATCTGAATTTGTATTTCTTTGGAGATGCTGGGAGTATCCCCAGTTTTCTCCACTGAGAGACTATCCATGGCTTCTGGTCATTCCCTGTAAGAGCGTTGTCTCATTCCATTCCATTCAGAGTGGAAACCTAAAAATCTCTCCTCTACTTTGGAACATTCTCAGATGATGAAGTAAGAGTCTATTGAATTGCATGCGGTATTAATAAAGCTTCTGCTGGTTTGTATCTGTGGTCCCTAGAGAGGGCCCTGTCATGCCCAAGTGTTAGCCGAGTGTGCTCCACAAAGAGGCAGCTCTAAATGCACTGGTCCCATGGGGCCCTCCATTCTTTGGGGGAGGATATTTGAGCCTACTAAGCTGACTTACTGCTTCGCACACTTAGCATGTGGGCCGCTGTCTAAGGACGGGCAACCAAAGCAATTACATGTGAAATTAACTTCTTTCCTTTTATAAAAAGTTATCTCATCTTTCCACTGTTCATTTGTACTATCTATTCTGTTTATGATATCCCTCTATTAAACTGTAGTCTTTAAACTTACTACTCCCGTTTCCTGAGTTGCTTCAACAGATGACGCCAACAAGGCGTATTTCATCTTCGGTTGGAACCAGGCAAACACATGCCCAGAAATTGGCTTTAGAGTCTTCTGTAAGGCAGAGTTGGAAAAAAGAAATGAGAAAGCCTTGGGGGTGGCCTGAGGGCTTGGGTTCTAATCCTGACTCTACCACTAGGAGAATGACATTGTTTAGTCTCATCTACAAAAAGGGTATAAGAACATGTGCCTTGCCAACCCTGGCTATGAAAGTGTTTTATAAAGTACAAAAACAATTGATAATATTTTTTAAAAGATTTTATTTGTTTTATTTGACAGGCAGAGATCACAAGTAGGCAGAGACGCAGGCAGAGAGAGAGAGAGAGGAAGAGGAAGCAGAGAGCCCAATGTGGGGCTCGATCCCAGGACCCCGAGATCATGACCTGAGCCGAAGGCAGAGGCTTTAACCCACTGAGCCACCCAGGCGCCCTACAATTGATAATATTTTAAGATGTTAAACTTAACATGATTGTTCAGCTGATAGCTGATAATTGGAACTAGTTTGAAACCAGAAAGGAGATAACCATGTGGAGATGCCATAAATTTATCATTTATTAATGATAAATGGTGATTACGTCAACAGAATTAAATTATGTCGTATGTGTTTCTAGGGGGCCTGAATTCTCAGCCTCACGATATTGTATTCTGTATAAATCTTGATCAGTTTTAAAGTCAGCACAACAAAAAATGACTATGATACCTGGTAAGAATTTCTTTAAAAGTTCATAGTTATAAATGTAATCATATAACCATTGGTGAATAGTGTTACTTGGAAAAATATCAGAAAAACAAATAGTCCTCCAGATTCCACACACAGTTAATCCTTTTTAAATGTAAAATTGCAGTTGTGCATTGAAATGTTTAAATACTAATACAATCATAACCACCCATACTGTTTTATGATCTTTTTTGCACTCTGTATTGTATCTTACCACATTTGAAAATGTACATTTGAAAAATAATTATTTTTAATGGTTGTGTAGTATTTCATTTTATGAATGCACCGAAAATTATTTGATTCTTGATTGATAGACATCTAGTTTCTTTTCAGTTCTTTTGTCTTTTAATCTGTACATTAAATGTACACTTGTCTAGTTACTTTTGTCTTTTAATCTGTACATTAAATGTACACTTGTCTAGTTACTTCCACTGGATAATTGCCTTGAAGATAATTCTAAGTGAAAGGTAGATGCATTTTTTTAAGGCTTCTAGGGATATCTCTAAACTGACCTTCAGAATGGAAGGAATCTTGTACCAGTGAAGAATTCCAGCAGCACTATAAAAGTGTGATTTAAAAAGCTCAAACTATGTAAAGTTAAACCTTAGTGATTTTGAACTCCTTGCCATCTAGTATGATGAGGTCTCTAATTTTTTTTTTTTTTCACACTGATGTTTGGTAAGAAGATTTTATAATAAAGTTTTTAAAAAGCACCATTTCATCGCAGCGAGTTCCTACATTTTCTCCCACTTTCCCGTAGATTAATTTATTTTTCTCTCTCTTTCTCCCCCCCTTCCAGGATGGAGGTATGATGCGATGGATATAACTATGGGATACTGTGTGGGTACAAGGCCTCCCCCTTCTTGCCTCATCCTCCTGCTTCTCAAGCTTCTGGCCACAGTGTCCCAGGGGCTGCCAGGGATGGGGCCCCTGGGCTTCCACTTCACTCACCCTGTGTACAATGCTACCGTGTGTGAGAACTCAGCCGCAAGGACCTACGTCCACAGCCAGGGTAGGATGGGCATCACCTTAATGGATCTGTCCTGGGATGTCAAATACAGAATTGTATCTGGAGATGAGGAAGGCTTCTTCAAAGCAGAGGAAGTCATCATTGCAGACTTCTGTTTCCTCAGAATAAGAACTAAAGGTGGCAATTCGGCCATATTGAATCGGGAGATTCAGGACAATTATTTATTGATAGTCAAAGGTTCTGTTAGAGGAGAGGATCTGGAAACATGGACCAAAGTGAACATACAGGTTTTAGATATGAATGACCTGCGACCCTTGTTTTCACCCACAACATACTCTGTTACAATAGCAGAAAGCACCCCTTTAAGGACTAGTGTTGCCCAGGTGACTGCCACAGACGCCGATATAGGCTCCAATGGAGAATTTTACTACTACTTTAAAAACAAAGTTGATCTCTTTTCAGTCCACCCCACAAGTGGTGTCATCTCTTTAAGCGGGCGGTTAAATTATGATGAAAAGAATAGGTACGATCTGGAGATTTTGGCTGTGGACCGGGGGATGAAACTCTATGGAAACAACGGAGTGAGCAGTACTGCGAAGCTTTATGTTCACATTGAACGTGTAAATGAACACGCCCCAACTCTCCATGTGGTCACTCATGTTCCTTTCTCGCTGGACAAAGAGCCGACATACGCGGTGGTGACAGTCGATGACCTAGATGAGGGGGCCAATGGAGAAATTGAGTCTGTTTCCATTGTGGCTGGGGATCCTTTAGATCAGTTCTTCCTGGCTAAGGAAGGCAGGTGGATGAATGAATACAAGATTAAGGAGAGAAAGAAGGTCGACTGGGGGAGTTTTCCTTATGGCTACAACCTCACTCTTCAAGCAAAAGATAAGGGGTCCCCCCAGAAATTTTCAGCAGCGAAGATCGTCCACATTGCCAATCCCCAAAGAGACACTGTCCCAGTTAGATTTGAAAAAGAAACGTATGATGTGAGCATTAGTGAATTCTCCCCTCCTGGTGTCGTGGTTGCTATAGTAAAATTAAGTCCCGAACCTCTCGATGTGGAATACAAATTATCTCCTGGTGAGGATGCACAGTACTTCAAAATTAATCCTCGGTCTGGTCTGATTGTCACAGCACAGCCACTGAATACTGTTAAGAAGGAGGTTTATAAGCTGGGAGTGACAAACAAGGAAGGAGATTTAAAAGCACAAGTCACTGTTGGCATAGAAGATGCGAATGACCACACCCCAGAATTTCAGCAAGCGCTGTACGATGCTTTTGTGAATGAAAGCGTCCCAGTGGGCACAAGCGTTCTGATGGTTTCAGCTTCTGATAAGGATAAAGGAGAAAATGGGTACATCACATATAGTATTGCCAGTCTGAATTTGTTACCATTTGCCATTAACCAGTTTACAGGTGTTATTAGCACAACTGAAGAATTGGATTTTGAATCCTCCCCAGAGACTTACAGGTTCATCGTAAGAGCCTCCGACTGGGGTTCGCCATACCGCCATGAAAGTGAAGTAAATGTGACTATTCGAATAGGAAATGTCAATGACAACAGCCCTCTCTTTGAGAAAGTGGCTTGCCAGGGAGTTATTTCCTATGACTTTCCAGTCGGGGGTCACATCACAGCTGTCTCTGCAATTGATATTGATGAACTTGAACTTGTAAAGTACAAAATCATCTCTGGAAATGAACTTGGTTTCTTTTATTTAAACCCGGACTCCGGGGTTTTACAGCTTAAAAAGTCACTGATGAATTCTGGCATCAAAAATGGTAATTTTGCCCTCAGGATTACAGCAACCGATGGAGAGAATTTTGCGGACCCCATGTCTATTAACATTTCAGTCCTACATGGGAAGGTGTCTTCAAAGAGCTTTAGTTGCAGAGAAACTCATGTGGCTCAAAAGCTGGCAGAGAAACTGCTCATTAAGGCAAAAGCAAACGGGAAACTGAACCTGGAAGACGGATTTCTTGACTTTTATTCAGTTAATAGGCAAGGACCACATTTTGACAAGTCATTTCCTTCTGATGTGGCTGTGAAGGAGAATCTGCCTGTTGGTGCCGACATCCTGAAGATTAAAGCCTATGACGCTGACTCTGGCTTCAATGGAAAGGTGCTATTTACGATATCTGATGGGAACACGGACAGTTGCTTTAATATCAACATGGAGACTGGGCAACTTAAAGTCCTTCTGCCAATGGACCGAGAGCACACAGACCTCTATCTCCTTAATATCACCATCTATGACTTAGGCAATCCACAAAAATCTTCATGGAGGTTGCTGACCATCAATGTGGAGGATGCGAATGACAACAGCCCAATTTTTCTCCAAGACAGTTACTCAGTTAACATTCTTGAAAGTTCAAGTATTGGAACTGAGATAATTCAAGTGGAAGCCAGAGACAAAGACTTGGGTTCTAATGGGGAAGTAACTTACTCAGTGTTGACAGATACACAGCAGTTTGCTATCAACAGCTCAACTGGAATTGTCTATGTAGCCGACCAGTTGGACCGGGAATCTAAAGCAAACTACTCTTTAAAAATAGAAGCTCGAGACAGGGCAGAAAGTGGCCAGCAGCTGTTTTCCGTTGTCACCCTTAAGGTTTTTTTGGATGATGTCAATGACTGTTCCCCGGCTTTCATTCCCAGTAGCTATAGTGTGAAGGTTCTGGAAGATCTCCCCGTTGGCACTGTCATTGCTTGGCTGGAGACCCATGATCCGGATCTTGGGCTAGGGGGTCAAGTGCGCTATTCTTTGGTCAATGACTATAATGGGAGATTTGAAATAGATAAAGCAAGTGGTGCCATTCGCTTGAGCAAAGAGCTGGACTATGAAAAGCAACAATTCTATAACCTCACGGTTCGGGCCAAAGACAAAGGGCGACCGGTCTCCTTGTCTTCTGTTTCCTTTGTTGAGGTGGAGGTGGTGGATGTCAATGAAAACCTCCACACTCCCTACTTCCCAGACTTTGCTGTCGTTGGATCTGTAAAAGAAAACTCACGCATCGGAACAAGTGTGCTGCAGGTGGCTGCCCAAGATGACGACTCTGGGAGGGATGGAGAGATCCAGTACTCCATCAGGGATGGCAGTGGTCTCGGAAGGTTCAATATAGATGACGAGAGTGGTAAGTTTACTAGTTTGTGCCCAAGTGTCGTTTCCCGTCTCACGAACTGTAACATTGGAGAAGAAAAGGAATCTTCTCCCACGGAAAAAGAATGACAAGTGAGTTTGCATTTGGTACAGAGATGACTCAAGTGAAAGCTTTCTGTCAGAATGCATTGGTTTGTGAGAGGGCATGTTTTATACAGTGGTTCTAACCGTGGTTTTCAATGGGAGTCCTGTTTCCTGTTTTTTGTTTTTCTTGTTCAGCACTATTACCAGGTTATCTTTTGATAAGCATAGGCAATTTTCACCTCTGTTGATTGCACTTCTGACCTTCACGAAATTAAGGGCCCTGATAAAGTAAATTATATTTGAATTGGCTTTAAATTATAAGTGTGAAGTGGATTTTGGAATGGGTCTTCTACACGGATCTTTCCCTTGCTAGTACAGCTTTGCTGAAATGGTTTTGCAGCATTGCCTGGCCTTTGATGTTTCTCAGGGCACATCTGGCCTTTGAATGACAGGGATTTGCACTGGAAATACTTAATTAACATATGGCAGTGTGTTTCTACAAATGTTTTCATGAGAGGCTGGAGGGGGCATGTTGTGGATTGTACTCAGAAGAAATGGTTTTTCAGACTTTATTTGTAAGAATTGATTGTTTTATAGAAACATTTTAAAATATGGGGAATAATTGCCCCAATATTTTCATTGTCGCCCACCTTTTTATTTACTTTTCATTATAGATACAGATACACACACACACACACACATTTTTCTGTTCTTGTTATTGTTGTTACTTTTCTTTAAATGGACATGTGCCTGGACATGTGCATGTGTGTGTGTTCCTTGATTAGCACTGTGTGTTTTCTATGGGTTGTATCATCTCAAGACAGGCCTCTGTCTTCTCTGTTCTCAAATAAATGGTAATATTAGCTGTTCACAGTTTTCAAGGTACACTTATATATATTAACTCATTTTCTGCAACACTCACAGAGTGCTTTGTTCCCAGTAATAATGATGATAATTAAAACAGGTCGTGGGGGGTGTTATTATAGTGGTGGAAAAAGGACTTGAGAAATTGTATTAACTACTGGATAGAAGTTACAAAACTCTATGTATCATCACAAATTTAAACTGTAATTTTTATATACACGGGCTCTAATTATGGCCAATGTAAATGGTAAAATTGGTCTCCATAGCCATAATGAAGGAAAAGACAAATGTCAAGGAAATTAAATTCTGATTTATCTACACACTGTATTTTATTGTGTATCATTTTTCATTCAACTGGAATATATTTTCATCATTGAAATACAGAATGAGAAGGGGAGTATGTTTACTGAGTGTCTACTCTGTGCTATTACTTTGCTACCACTAATGAACTCATAGAGTCCTTAAGGTGGGCACAACACTATGTGAAGGATTTTATAATAGGGTCTTCTTTAATGATCCCAACTGCCCCATGAGGTAGAAATAATAATCATCAAGTCGTGAACTGATATGCAGAGAAGACTGATAACTTGGAGCCTCATTTCAAGCTCAGCTCTAAGTTAACTGCTGTATAGTATGCTGTCTCGTGCCTAAAGACACATATGGGCTTCCTCATGTTTCCAGATATACTTGAATTTGGTGTTGATTCAAAATCTATCAGGCAGTAAGTGTTAAACCGTTTTCAAAGTCCTTGTAGCCCTGGGTTCATTGACTGATGGCACTGGCCATTAGTCACCCTTCCTTTTTCCTCCTTGTCTCATTGTCTGTGGCTCTCCAGTGAAAGAAGCTTCTCCTTGGGACTCAGATGGAGGTGGGTACGGTAGGCCAAACGGGAAGGTGTCAGGTGGAATCATTAGCCACTGCTACGTGGAGGACTGCTTCAGCCACGTTGAGTTGGTTTTGTTTGGAAGTTTCATGCTGGTGTAGCTTGGTGCGGGAAGAGCAGGAGTATGCTGGTGAAAGTGGCGTAGCTTTCCCTTATTTGTTCCATGTTGATTGTTCTCATCTTGGGTGTGATTTCAGAAAATGTGTGTATAGTTTCATCTGATGGTATAGCTTACCTCACAATTCTTGATGCCAAGAGTTTGTTGTCCTTTGTCTCTGTTAAAACAAAACAAACAAGCAAACAAAACCCCTCATTGCTCTGACTTTATTCTAGTATATTCTGGACTGTATAAAATAAATTTTGCCATGGATCATAATAACACTACTTACATTTGGACATTGCTTTGTGACTTAAGATGCTTATTCCAAAAACATTAAGTCTTTTAGGTTAAAGCATAGCTAAGTTAGTTAGGTGAGGTAATATCTGGAGGACATAGATGTATCTAGAATCCACCTGTCTCTCCATTTTAACTGGGTGCCCTTTTTTTTTGCATTCACTACACCTTCTGCTTTACTTCTCCAGAGAATTTTTAATTTTAAAACTATAGTAGCATTTTTTTTACCCCCTTCACATATCATTTTTACCTTCTCTTAGAAAGCAAAACTGTTTTTCTCTAGGTATATTATAGGACTGGATGTTGATATTGTTTATGAATTTAGAATTTCTGTGTAATAATATCCTGAACCATCTAATTTCCTCCCCTCTCACCTTCTGAATGTGTTAATTTGCAAGCCCAGGAAACTGACGAAGAATGATTGCCAAGACTTGTGCCGGCAAGATGCTGGGGTTGAGGAGAGCTTTGGCAAATGTGTGTCCAACAGGAGAAGGCATTACCATGGTGCTGTTGGGTTTGCATTACTGTGGAGGCATCCATCAGCTCTTTGCCTCCAAGTGCTAAAAAATGTGGCTTGACCTGCTGGCAGAAGGAATGGCTGTTTAGCCCCGCAGCTGTTACTGAATCTCAAGTCCAGACTCTGTTGTCTTAGTTTGGTCCTTTGGCATAGAATGGACTAAACTTGTTTGG
Source organism: Enhydra lutris kenyoni (assembly GCF_002288905.1). NCBI lineage: Eukaryota > Metazoa > Chordata > Mammalia > Carnivora > Mustelidae > Enhydra > Enhydra lutris. Next base: position 8,763,021 of record NW_019154121.1, on the reverse strand, counting down.
GTGGGGTTTTTTTTGTTTTTTTTGTTTTTGTTTTTTGGTCTTTCAAGAACCTTTAAGTCAGCTGCCAAAGGCTATTTAATGGCTTTCATTGTCTAGTTGTTCTCAAATTTAGCAGTGCACATGAATCTGGGAGAGTTTGTTAACAGATGCAGATTCCTGGGCCCTTCCCCCAAAGATTCCATATCACTAGGTGTGGGGTAGCAGCCCCAGGGGATCTTCCTTTAAGCCCTCCAAGCATTCCTTCTATACATGGCTCAGAAACACCAGCCTGAATCTTACTTGGGCTCCTTAGAGAATGTCTCCCAGATTAGATCTTTCCTGTAAAGCCCTTTTCCTTCTTCTTTTGAAAGGCAGGAAATTGAGCTCGTATTTTAGATAAATTTCTTTTCTAGACCAGTTTTACAATCCAAATAAATCTTCTATTATTCATTAGCGGTGATCACTTTCTGAATGCATTCCCAATGGATCAAAAATCTATTTCTGTGGTTTGGTAATTGCCGTGCTTGTGTTTTGTAAAACTGCATATACTGGGAGTAGTTGATCCATTTAGTAGTTTTATGCTCTTGATCTTTTTTTGGGGGGGGGGTGCTCAGTGAACAAAACCTTACCTTTGAATTTTTTTTTTTAACCATGCACCGGCGTTTAATAAATGTTTAATAATGTTCACAGTAAATGGATTAAGTGGGAGGCCCCCAGCTACAGTGGGTTTGATCACAATTTAAATTACTAGTCTGGAAGATGCAATTTAATCATTTTTCCTTCACAAAGAATGCATTCTTATTGTCTGACACAACAGGAATTCATATTCTTGACTACTCAGAAGTTTTAGAAGGTTTAGAAAGAGCACGTTGTATTTTTTAAAACTGTGATTTTTTTGTTAGAGTCCTTCGTAAGCTGCAAACTAGAGCAGTGATTTCATTGTTTTATTTATTTGAAGTTAAAAAATATTTTAATTGGGATAAGCAGCTTCTAGTTCAGCACATGCATGGGAAGCTATTTTGGCTGTCCATTACTGCTACTTATATCATTTCTTTCTTCACCAGATATCTGTTAGGTGCCAGGCACTGTGCTAGGTGCTTTGTGGGTGATGTTTCTAATTGTTACAGGAATCCAGAAGGTGGGGTTTCATGAGGCTTGTTCAATCAGGGTCAGTTTCTGGGAGTTCTCAGAGCTGGGACTGAAACTGAGCACAATAGACTCCAGATCTCACGTGAGTTCCCTGCCTTTGCCACCCAAGCGTGCCATAGTAACTTTGTTGAGCACATGTAATATTTCGGCATAACAAACAACCACAAAATCTTAGTGGCTTATGGAAACAGTTTTTCTCCTTGCTCCCAAGTCTGGGAGAACAGTTAAAGATGCAACTGTAGGTTGAACCGTAGCCTGCCTCACAGGCCTACCAATTCCAGGATCTGGGCTGAAGGAGTACCCTCTGTCTGGGACATGCTACCGTTCTCAGGGGAGAGGTGAGAAGCTCAGGAGGGCTGATGGAAGTCTGTGGTGCCTCTTAAAACCCCTGCTCAGACCCAGCCCGCATTCCATTAGCTGAAGTGGGCCATGGGTCCATGCTCAACATTGAGGTGGGCACAGAATATTTCTCTTAGAAGAATGGCGAAGAATGAAGAGTTACTGTGTACTCGCACAGCCCGGCAGAGTGCACATTTATATTTATCTTTCTTTAAATTGAAGCTGCAGCCGGTATCCCTCTAACACACGTAAGCATGGGTGCTCTCTTTATTTTTAAATATTTTGGTACAATTGGCAGAAGCTTAGGAGACCTAAAGTACATTTGGGTTCACACAGACTCCCAAAAGAAACATCTCACACTTACTAAACACTGTAAAGCGAATTATTATTTTCAGTGAACATATATTCTAATAACAAATGAATATAACTTTATGATTGTGTTCAGTATCTGTACTAGCTCTCTCCCTTTGACCTCTCCAGATCCATTTCCCACCGTTCTTTCTGCTACTTGTGGCCAGATACCTGAGTTCCTTGGCCTGCGGGCTCCTTTGTTTCCTGATATCTGTCAGTCCTGCCTCTGGGAATGTAGAGAAGAGAATTAGGTCAGGATATGTATCCCTTTGATTCTTTCCATACTGGTTACTGTGGCTTGGCTATACCCTCTTAGGGGTGGAAACAGCTCCCCACTGTTTTCAACCCTGTAATGCTGCATTATTTTCTCTAAACCCTGCTTATGCCTTTGTAAATAGTCTGTTTATTACATGCTTCTCAATGACCCGGTTGGGAGTGTGCCGTCTCTTTTCTGTCAGGACGCTGCCTGATAAAATATTTTTTTATGTAGGTATTTTTAAAACATACTTTTAGGTTTCAAAATATTTCAAAGGCTGATGTTTTTCAGCAAATCCTATTAACTCCAATTTCTGCAGTGCTGCCATGTGTATTGGCACATTCCACTGGAGGCCAGGAAGAAGAGTAGAGAGGTCATAATTATCTATTGCTTTCATTTTGCAAGAAAAAAGAAAGTGAAACTAGGGGACTTTGTGTCCCTATCTAGTTTATATTTCCATGTGTTGTGTACAACGAGAAGATAATTTTTGCTTTCCTGAAGACCCTCTCCCACCAGACGTGGGAAGAAGAGGGATTTGGATGGATGGTGTGGTATTGAGATTTCAGGTTTTCAAATGTTGTGATGCTGTACCTTGATCTTCTACAGGGAGAGGGACACACTTCTGCTAGTGGCCAAGGAAAAGAATAAAGTCCTATAACTGAGTAGCTTTTATTTAAGTTAGTTCAACTGAAGAGTTGTTTGCTAGCACGAGTGCTCAGTCTAATACTCTTTTATCTGAAGTCTCTATCATCAGAGAATCAAGGGGGGTTGGTAAATGAAAACTAGGAACAGGAAAATCTGTGTTGTGGGAAAAATGAGGAGTTTTCTGTTATTACAGAAGCTGTTAGTGCTAGCCCAGGTATTTAACGGAGTGAGTGATTCCCATAGTAGCACGTATCTTACATAATATAATAATATACAAGCTTCCTTTTTCTTATATTCAGAGATGCCAGACATCCTATTTTTTTTTTTAAAGATTTTATTTATTTATTTGACAGAGAGATCACAAGTAGACGGAGAGGCAGGCAGAGAGAGAGAGAGAGGAGGAAGCAGGCTTCCTGCTGCCACTGGATAATTGCCTTGAAGATAATTCTAAGTGAAAGGTAGATGCATTTTTTTAAGGCTTCTAGGGATATCTCTAAACTGACCTTCAGAATGGAAGGAATCTTGTACCAGTGAAGAATTCCAGCAGCACTATAAAAGTGTGATTTAAAAAGCTCAAACTATGTAAAGTTAAACCTTAGTGATTTTGAACTCCTTGCCATCTAGTATGATGAGGTCTCTAATTTTTTTTTTTTTTCACACTGATGTTTGGTAAGAAGATTTTATAATAAAGTTTTTAAAAAGCACCATTTCATCGCAGCGAGTTCCTACATTTTCTCCCACTTTCCCGTAGATTAATTTATTTTTCTCTCTCTTTCTCCCCCCCTTCCAGGATGGAGGTATGATGCGATGGATATAACTATGGGATACTGTGTGGGTACAAGGCCTCCCCCTTCTTGCCTCATCCTCCTGCTTCTCAAGCTTCTGGCCACAGTGTCCCAGGGGCTGCCAGGGATGGGGCCCCTGGGCTTCCACTTCACTCACCCTGTGTACAATGCTACCGTGTGTGAGAACTCAGCCGCAAGGACCTACGTCCACAGCCAGGGTAGGATGGGCATCACCTTAATGGATCTGTCCTGGGATGTCAAATACAGAATTGTATCTGGAGATGAGGAAGGCTTCTTCAAAGCAGAGGAAGTCATCATTGCAGACTTCTGTTTCCTCAGAATAAGAACTAAAGGTGGCAATTCGGCCATATTGAATCGGGAGATTCAGGACAATTATTTATTGATAGTCAAAGGTTCTGTTAGAGGAGAGGATCTGGAAGCATGGACCAAAGTGAACATACAGGTTTTAGATATGAATGACCTGCGACCCTTGTTTTCACCCACAACATACTCTGTTACAATAGCAGAAAGCACCCCTTTAAGGACTAGTGTTGCCCAGGTGACTGCCACAGACGCCGATATAGGCTCCAATGGAGAATTTTACTACTACTTTAAAAACAAAGTTGATCTCTTTTCAGTCCACCCCACAAGTGGTGTCATCTCTTTAAGCGGGCGGTTAAATTATGATGAAAAGAATAGGTACGATCTGGAGATTTTGGCTGTGGACCGGGGGATGAAACTCTATGGAAACAACGGAGTGAGCAGTACTGCGAAGCTTTATGTTCACATTGAACGTGTAAATGAACACGCCCCAACTCTCCATGTGGTCACTCATGTTCCTTTCTCGCTGGACAAAGAGCCGACATACGCGGTGGTGACAGTCGATGACCTAGATGAGGGGGCCAATGGAGAAATTGAGTCTGTTTCCATTGTGGCTGGGGATCCTTTAGATCAGTTCTTCCTGGCTAAGGAAGGCAGGTGGATGAATGAATACAAGATTAAGGAGAGAAAGAAGGTCGACTGGGGGAGTTTTCCTTATGGCTACAACCTCACTCTTCAAGCAAAAGATAAGGGGTCCCCCCAGAAATTTTCAGCAGCGAAGATCGTCCACATTGCCAATCCCCAAAGAGACACTGTCCCAGTTAGATTTGAAAAAGAAACGTATGATGTGAGCATTAGTGAATTCTCCCCTCCTGGTGTCGTGGTTGCTATAGTAAAATTAAGTCCCGAACCTCTCGATGTGGAATACAAATTATCTCCTGGTGAGGATGCACAGTACTTCAAAATTAATCCTCGGTCTGGTCTGATTGTCACAGCACAGCCACTGAATACTGTTAAGAAGGAGGTTTATAAGCTGGGAGTGACAAACAAGGAAGGAGATTTAAAAGCACAAGTCACTGTTGGCATAGAAGATGCGAATGACCACACCCCAGAATTTCAGCAAGCGCTGTACGATGCTTTTGTGAATGAAAGCGTCCCAGTGGGCACAAGCGTTCTGATGGTTTCAGCTTCTGATAAGGATAAAGGAGAAAATGGGTACATCACATATAGTATTGCCAGTCTGAATTTGTTACCATTTGCCATTAACCAGTTTACAGGTGTTATTAGCACAACTGAAGAATTGGATTTTGAATCCTCCCCAGAGACTTACAGGTTCATCGTAAGAGCCTCCGACTGGGGTTCGCCATACCGCCATGAAAGTGAAGTAAATGTGACTATTCGAATAGGAAATGTCAATGACAACAGCCCTCTCTTTGAGAAAGTGGCTTGCCAGGGAGTTATTTCCTATGACTTTCCAGTCGGGGGTCACATCACAGCTGTCTCTGCAATTGATATTGATGAACTTGAACTTGTAAAGTACAAAATCATCTCTGGAAATGAACTTGGTTTCTTTTATTTAAACCCGGACTCCGGGGTTTTACAGCTTAAAAAGTCACTGATGAATTCTGGCATCAAAAATGGTAATTTTGCCCTCAGGATTACAGCAACCGATGGAGAGAATTTTGCGGACCCCATGTCTATTAACATTTCAGTCCTACATGGGAAGGTGTCTTCAAAGAGCTTTAGTTGCAGAGAAACTCATGTGGCTCAAAAGCTGGCAGAGAAACTGCTCATTAAGGCAAAAGCAAACGGGAAACTGAACCTGGAAGACGGATTTCTTGACTTTTATTCAGTTAATAGGCAAGGACCACATTTTGACAAGTCATTTCCTTCTGATGTGGCTGTGAAGGAGAATCTGCCTGTTGGTGCCGACATCCTGAAGATTAAAGCCTATGACGCTGACTCTGGCTTCAATGGAAAGGTGCTATTTACGATATCTGATGGGAACACGGACAGTTGCTTTAATATCAACATGGAGACTGGGCAACTTAAAGTCCTTCTGCCAATGGACCGAGAGCACACAGACCTCTATCTCCTTAATATCACCATCTATGACTTAGGCAATCCACAAAAATCTTCATGGAGGTTGCTGACCATCAATGTGGAGGATGCGAATGACAACAGCCCAATTTTTCTCCAAGACAGTTACTCAGTTAACATTCTTGAAAGTTCAAGTATTGGAACTGAGATAATTCAAGTGGAAGCCAGAGACAAAGACTTGGGTTCTAATGGGGAAGTAACTTACTCAGTGTTGACAGATACACAGCAGTTTGCTATCAACAGCTCAACTGGAATTGTCTATGTAGCCGACCAGTTGGACCGGGAATCTAAAGCAAACTACTCTTTAAAAATAGAAGCTCGAGACAGGGCAGAAAGTGGCCAGCAGCTGTTTTCCGTTGTCACCCTTAAGGTTTTTTTGGATGATGTCAATGACTGTTCCCCGGCTTTCATTCCCAGTAGCTATAGTGTGAAGGTTCTGGAAGATCTCCCCGTTGGCACTGTCATTGCTTGGCTGGAGACCCATGATCCGGATCTTGGGCTAGGGGGTCAAGTGCGCTATTCTTTGGTCAATGACTATAATGGGAGATTTGAAATAGATAAAGCAAGTGGTGCCATTCGCTTGAGCAAAGAGCTGGACTATGAAAAGCAACAATTCTATAACCTCACGGTTCGGGCCAAAGACAAAGGGCGACCGGTCTCCTTGTCTTCTGTTTCCTTTGTTGAGGTGGAGGTGGTGGATGTCAATGAAAACCTCCACACTCCCTACTTCCCAGACTTTGCTGTCGTTGGATCTGTAAAAGAAAACTCACGCATCGGAACAAGTGTGCTGCAGGTGGCTGCCCAAGATGACGACTCTGGGAGGGATGGAGAGATCCAGTACTCCATCAGGGATGGCAGTGGTCTCGGAAGGTTCAATATAGATGACGAGAGTGGTAAGTTTACTAGTTTGTGCCCAAGTGTCGTTTCCCGTCTCACGAACTGTAACATTGGAGAAGAAAAGGAATCTTCTCCCACGGAAAAAGAATGACAAGTGAGTTTGCATTTGGTACAGAGATGACTCAAGTGAAAGCTTTCTGTCAGAATGCATTGGTTTGTGAGAGGGCATGTTTTATACAGTGGTTCTAACCGTGGTTTTCAATGGGAGTCCTGTTTCCTGTTTTTTGTTTTTCTTGTTCAGCACTATTACCAGGTTATCTTTTGATAAGCATAGGCAATTTTCACCTCTGTTGATTGCACTTCTGACCTTCACGAAATTAAGGGCCCTGATAAAGTAAATTATATTTGAATTGGCTTTAAATTATAAGTGTGAAGTGGATTTTGGAATGGGTCTTCTACACGGATCTTTCCCTTGCTAGTACAGCTTTGCTGAAATGGTTTTGCAGCATTGCCTGGCCTTTGATGTTTCTCAGGGCACATCTGGCCTTTGAATGACAGGGATTTGCACTGGAAATACTTAATTAACATATGGCAGTGTGTTTCTACAAATGTTTTCATGAGAGGCTGGAGGGGGCATGTTGTGGATTGTACTCAGAAGAAATGGTTTTTCAGACTTTATTTGTAAGAATTGATTGTTTTATAGAAACATTTTAAAATATGGGGAATAATTGCCCCAATATTTTCATTGTCGCCCACCTTTTTATTTACTTTTCATTATAGATACAGATACACACACACACACACACATTTTTCTGTTCTTGTTATTGTTGTTACTTTTCTTTAAATGGACATGTGCCTGGACATGTGCATGTGTGTGTGTTCCTTGATTAGCACTGTGTGTTTTCTATGGGTTGTATCATCTCAAGACAGGCCTCTGTCTTCTCTGTTCTCAAATAAATGGTAATATTAGCTGTTCACAGTTTTCAAGGTACACTTATATATATTAACTCATTTTCTGCAACACTCACAGAGTGCTTTGTTCCCAGTAATAATGATGATAATTAAAACAGGTCGTGGGGGGTGTTATTATAGTGGTGGAAAAAGGACTTGAGAAATTGTATTAACTACTGGATAGAAGTTACAAAACTCTATGTATCATCACAAATTTAAACTGTAATTTTTATATACACGGGCTCTAATTATGGCCAATGTAAATGGTAAAATTGGTCTCCATAGCCATAATGAAGGAAAAGACAAATGTCAAGGAAATTAAATTCTGATTTATCTACACACTGTATTTTATTGTGTATCATTTTTCATTCAACTGGAATATATTTTCATCATTGAAATACAGAATGAGAAGGGGAGTATGTTTACTGAGTGTCTACTCTGTGCTATTACTTTGCTACCACTAATGAACTCATAGAGTCCTTAAGGTGGGCACAACACTATGTGAAGGATTTTATAATAGGGTCTTCTTTAATGATCCCAACTGCCCCATGAGGTAGAAATAATAATCATCAAGTCGTGAACTGATATGCAGAGAAGACTGATAACTTGGAGCCTCATTTCAAGCTCAGCTCTAAGTTAACTGCTGTATAGTATGCTGTCTCGTGCCTAAAGACACATATGGGCTTCCTCATGTTTCCAGATATACTTGAATTTGGTGTTGATTCAAAATCTATCAGGCAGTAAGTGTTAAACCGTTTTCAAAGTCCTTGTAGCCCTGGGTTCATTGACTGATGGCACTGGCCATTAGTCACCCTTCCTTTTTCCTCCTTGTCTCATTGTCTGTGGCTCTCCAGTGAAAGAAGCTTCTCCTTGGGACTCAGATGGAGGTGGGTACGGTAGGCCAAACGGGAAGGTGTCAGGTGGAATCATTAGCCACTGCTACGTGGAGGACTGCTTCAGCCACGTTGAGTTGGTTTTGTTTGGAAGTTTCATGCTGGTGTAGCTTGGTGCGGGAAGAGCAGGAGTATGCTGGTGAAAGTGGCGTAGCTTTCCCTTATTTGTTCCATGTTGATTGTTCTCATCTTGGGTGTGATTTCAGAAAATGTGTGTATAGTTTCATCTGATGGTATAGCTTACCTCACAATTCTTGATGCCAAGAGTTTGTTGTCCTTTGTCTCTGTTAAAACAAAACAAACAAGCAAACAAAACCCCTCATTGCTCTGACTTTATTCTAGTATATTCTGGACTGTATAAAATAAATTTTGCCATGGATCATAATAACACTACTTACATTTGGACATTGCTTTGTGACTTAAGATGCTTATTCCAAAAACATTAAGTCTTTTAGGTTAAAGCATAGCTAAGTTAGTTAGGTGAGGTAATATCTGGAGGACATAGATGTATCTAGAATCCACCTGTCTCTCCATTTTAACTGGGTGCCCTTTTTTTTTGCATTCACTACACCTTCTGCTTTACTTCTCCAGAGAATTTTTAATTTTAAAACTATAGTAGCATTTTTTTTACCCCCTTCACATATCATTTTTACCTTCTCTTAGAAAGCAAAACTGTTTTTCTCTAGGTATATTATAGGACTGGATGTTGATATTGTTTATGAATTTAGAATTTCTGTGTAATAATATCCTGAACCATCTAATTTCCTCCCCTCTCACCTTCTGAATGTGTTAATTTGCAAGCCCAGGAAACTGACGAAGAATGATTGCCAAGACTTGTGCCGGCAAGATGCTGGGGTTGAGGAGAGCTTTGGCAAATGTGTGTCCAACAGGAGAAGGCATTACCATGGTGCTGTTGGGTTTGCATTACTGTGGAGGCATCCATCAGCTCTTTGCCTCCAAGTGCTAAAAAATGTGGCTTGACCTGCTGGCAGAAGGAATGGCTGTTTAGCCCCGCAGCTGTTACTGAATCTCAAGTCCAGACTCTGTTGTCTTAGTTTGGTCCTTTGGCATAGAATGGACTAAACTTGTTTGGGTGGGGTTTTTTTTGTTTTTTTTGTTTTTGTTTTTTGGTCTTTCAAGAACCTTTAAGTCAGCTGCCAAAGGCTATTTAATGGCTTTCATTGTCTAGTTGTTCTCAAATTTAGCAGTGCACATGAATCTGGGAGAGTTTGTTAACAGATGCAGATTCCTGGGCCCTTCCCCCAAAGATTCCATATCACTAGGTGTGGGGTAGCAGCCCCAGGGGATCTTCCTTTAAGCCCTCCAAGCATTCCTTCTATACATGGCTCAGAAACACCAGCCTGAATCTTACTTGGGCTCCTTAGAGAATGTCTCCCAGATTAGATCTTTCCTGTAAAGCCCTTTTCCTTCTTCTTTTGAAAGGCAGGAAATTGAGCTCGTATTTTAGATAAATTTCTTTTCTAGACCAGTTTTACAATCCAAATAAATCTTCTATTATTCATTAGCGGTGATCACTTTCTGAATGCATTCCCAATGGATCAAAAATCTATTTCTGTGGTTTGGTAATTGCCGTGCTTGTGTTTTGTAAAACTGCATATACTGGGAGTAGTTGATCCATTTAGTAGTTTTATGCTCTTGATCTTTTTTTGGGGGGGGGGTGCTCAGTGAACAAAACCTTACCTTTGAATTTTTTTTTTTAACCATGCACCGGCGTTTAATAAATGTTTAATAATGTTCACAGTAAATGGATTAAGTGGGAGGCCCCCAGCTACAGTGGGTTTGATCACAATTTAAATTACTAGTCTGGAAGATGCAATTTAATCATTTTTCCTTCACAAAGAATGCATTCTTATTGTCTGACACAACAGGAATTCATATTCTTGACTACTCAGAAGTTTTAGAAGGTTTAGAAAGAGCACGTTGTATTTTTTAAAACTGTGATTTTTTTGTTAGAGTCCTTCGTAAGCTGCAAACTAGAGCAGTGATTTCATTGTTTTATTTATTTGAAGTTAAAAAATATTTTAATTGGGATAAGCAGCTTCTAGTTCAGCACATGCATGGGAAGCTATTTTGGCTGTCCATTACTGCTACTTATATCATTTCTTTCTTCACCAGATATCTGTTAGGTGCCAGGCACTGTGCTAGGTGCTTTGTGGGTGATGTTTCTAATTGTTACAGGAATCCAGAAGGTGGGGTTTCATGAGGCTTGTTCAATCAGGGTCAGTTTCTGGGAGTTCTCAGAGCTGGGACTGAAACTGAGCACAATAGACTCCAGATCTCACGTGAGTTCCCTGCCTTTGCCACCCAAGCGTGCCATAGTAACTTTGTTGAGCACATGTAATATTTCGGCATAACAAACAACCACAAAATCTTAGTGGCTTATGGAAACAGTTTTTCTCCTTGCTCCCAAGTCTGGGAGAACAGTTAAAGATGCAACTGTAGGTTGAACCGTAGCCTGCCTCACAGGCCTACCAATTCCAGGATCTGGGCTGAAGGAGTACCCTCTGTCTGGGACATGCTACCGTTCTCAGGGGAGAGGTGAGAAGCTCAGGAGGGCTGATGGAAGTCTGTGGTGCCTCTTAAAACCCCTGCTCAGACCCAGCCCGCATTCCATTAGCTGAAGTGGGCCATGGGTCCATGCTCAACATTGAGGTGGGCACAGAATATTTCTCTTAGAAGAATGGCGAAGAATGAAGAGTTACTGTGTACTCGCACAGCCCGGCAGAGTGCACATTTATATTTATCTTTCTTTAAATTGAAGCTGCAGCCGGTATCCCTCTAACACACGTAAGCATGGGTGCTCTCTTTATTTTTAAATATTTTGGTACAATTGGCAGAAGCTTAGGAGACCTAAAGTACATTTGGGTTCACACAGACTCCCAAAAGAAACATCTCACACTTACTAAACACTGTAAAGCGAATTATTATTTTCAGTGAACATATATTCTAATAACAAATGAATATAACTTTATGATTGTGTTCAGTATCTGTACTAGCTCTCTCCCTTTGACCTCTCCAGATCCATTTCCCACCGTTCTTTCTGCTACTTGTGGCCAGATACCTGAGTTCCTTGGCCTGCGGGCTCCTTTGTTTCCTGATATCTGTCAGTCCTGCCTCTGGGAATGTAGAGAAGAGAATTAGGTCAGGATATGTATCCCTTTGATTCTTTCCATACTGGTTACTGTGGCTTGGCTATACCCTCTTAGGGGTGGAAACAGCTCCCCACTGTTTTCAACCCTGTAATGCTGCATTATTTTCTCTAAACCCTGCTTATGCCTTTGTAAATAGTCTGTTTATTACATGCTTCTCAATGACCCGGTTGGGAGTGTGCCGTCTCTTTTCTGTCAGGACGCTGCCTGATAAAATATTTTTTTATGTAGGTATTTTTAAAACATACTTTTAGGTTTCAAAATATTTCAAAGGCTGATGTTTTTCAGCAAATCCTATTAACTCCAATTTCTGCAGTGCTGCCATGTGTATTGGCACATTCCACTGGAGGCCAGGAAGAAGAGTAGAGAGGTCATAATTATCTATTGCTTTCATTTTGCAAGAAAAAAGAAAGTGAAACTAGGGGACTTTGTGTCCCTATCTAGTTTATATTTCCATGTGTTGTGTACAACGAGAAGATAATTTTTGCTTTCCTGAAGACCCTCTCCCACCAGACGTGGGAAGAAGAGGGATTTGGATGGATGGTGTGGTATTGAGATTTCAGGTTTTCAAATGTTGTGATGCTGTACCTTGATCTTCTACAGGGAGAGGGACACACTTCTGCTAGTGGCCAAGGAAAAGAATAAAGTCCTATAACTGAGTAGCTTTTATTTAAGTTAGTTCAACTGAAGAGTTGTTTGCTAGCACGAGTGCTCAGTCTAATACTCTTTTATCTGAAGTCTCTATCATCAGAGAATCAAGGGGGGTTGGTAAATGAAAACTAGGAACAGGAAAATCTGTGTTGTGGGAAAAATGAGGAGTTTTCTGTTATTACAGAAGCTGTTAGTGCTAGCCCAGGTATTTAACGGAGTGAGTGATTCCCATAGTAGCACGTATCTTACATAATATAATAATATACAAGCTTCCTTTTTCTTATATTCAGAGATGCCAGACATCCTATTTTTTTTTTTAAAGATTTTATTTATTTATTTGACAGAGAGATCACAAGTAGACGGAGAGGCAGGCAGAGAGAGAGAGAGAGGAGGAAGCAGGCTTCCTGCTGAGCAAAGAGCCCGATGTGGGACTCGATCCCAGGACCCTGAGATCATGACCCGAGCCGAAGGCAGCGGCTTAACCCACTGAGCCACCCAGGCACCCCCCAGACATCCTATTTTATCTTACAGATGGTTGTTAATCTTTCCAGCTTCTTTTCCCCAAACTTATCTTTTAACTCCTCTTTGACAGGCTGAGGAGTAAGACAGATGTTATTTGGCAGCTTTGGTACAATTTCTGACAATTCCAGACTAAAAGGCGGTCTCCATCCTCATTCTGTTTTCAAGGCAATATTTTCACCACCACCCATCTAAGTCAAAGGAGACTCATTGAATTTTGGCCTAAGCTTGCGCTTAAAATTTCCACTTGGGACCAGAAGAAAGAAGTTACGATCAAGTGACAGCAGAAACTTTTCTTGGCTCTGGATTTTTAACCTTAGCTCCAGACTTTGTATCATAGTTATTTAAGAGGAAAATAATGTTTCCTAGAGGAGCCCTGAACACTGCACAACATTCAGATGAATTTAGTAGTTATCATGTAAGCCAGGTGGGAGCGAGGATTAGAAGCTTCTGAAAAATAATGAACAGCATGCTTTTATGACTCCTTTCAGCAGGTGCCTTCTTCTTGACCTTTTCTTAACTGTTGGCTGAAGGCAGTTTAGGTTTTAATAGAGGATTGTTGGTCCAAATCAGTAATTATGTCTGTGTTGTGTACCAAGTTTGAGCTGCTATTATCCCTGTGCAACTAGTAAATGGTAAAAATAATGACAACCATGAAGAGGAAGTACAAATAGTGTGACAAGCCAACAACCTGAAAGCTTGTGTAGTTCTTTTCTCTGAAATCCATCTTCCTTTTATATCAATAAGGGAAGTTTTTAGTGACTTACCTGGCCCTTCTTGTCAGAGTCCCCAGTGCTGTATGATACTAAATTGTTTTTATTTCTTCAGTTAACAGAGAGAGTAAAGCCTCAGAGGTCCAGTAAGGAGAAGTTACAAAGACTATCAAATGATTACTTCTTCTATTAGCAGTTCTCCTTTGGATAGATTGCATCTCATTTCAGTCTTCTAAAAAATGTTTTTTTGTAGGTGTTCTGTGTGGACATTGAAGGATACTGTCATTTATCATTATATTTGAAGAATTATAGGGTTCGATAAATATTTATGTGATGCCACTACATTCACAATGTTTCACTGAAAAGAAAATGAAATGAAAATGAAAATGGGCTCTAGTCTATTTTTAGCTTGCTGGTTCTTATGAAAGCATGTCTTATCGACAGACAGAATCTACAAAGAATTGTGTGTAGAATTCAATTCAATTTATATTAAATTCTGGGCACCAGTATACGAACTATTGAATATAATAGGAGTCTCCAATTTTCTCTTTGGATGTTGGAGGATTTAGTGGCTCCTCTAGGGCCACTCTTTGTAATTAAATTCACATTTTCATTTGCATAATATAGTTAATATTTTAGTTACTTTTACAAAACAGTATGTTGGTGAGAATAATACTGAACTAAAACAACATATTGAATATGAAATGTCTTGAGTCAAAAAGTGAATAAAAGTTGAAGGAATTAAGCTGAAAATTGAAGTCACACACACACACACACACACACAAAGATATTATGGTGAAAACATCATGTGGTTTACCCCCAAGATCTATAAAATAGAACTTAAACAGTTTTCATAGTTTTTTCTCCACTTGCTTCCTAAAAAGACTTGCCTCTTCTCCCTCCATTTCCCTTCTTCCTTTTTTCTTACCATCTCTATCTTCCCTCATTCCCACATTTGCAGTTCACAATTCCCTGTAGGCAGGGTACTTTGCACTAAAAAGGATGCACACATGATTAAGTCAAGGGCTAGCAGTGAGACAGAAGAGCATGTAATTACAAACCGTGTGATGTGTAAGTGACACAAAGTAAGTGAGTGCCTTGTGCTCACCATTCATCATGTTTATTGTGGCCTCAGCATCACCCTTTGGCATTGCAGGATGATTTTTACAAATTCCAATTGGAGACAAGACAGTATGAGAGATAACCAGAGCATTAAAGTGAGTTGATGATGATATATAAGCCAGGCTTAATTGTCGAGGAATGTCTGACCCCGGAAACAGGTCCAAGTTTTGTGAGGCTTGAAGTGCATACCTTGTATCATCTGGGGTGCCTGCTTTGAGAAAAAGCATAAAAATGTACGACTACAAAATTACTGTATTTGTTTGAACCAAGGAAGTAAATCACAGCAACACTTACGTTTAAAAGTCAACAAACAACCGCAAATACCACAAAACTCAGAAAAATAATATATTCTGTTGATTGAATTCCTGACCTACCTCTCTAATGCTTTCTTTCACCTACATTTTTTTGGTTGCATTTTTGGTTTGATTGCCTCTTCATGGGATAACAACTTTGCAATTGTTTCTATAGAAAGTACAGAAAGATTATTTCGTTTTCTCCCAGTGCTGTTTGATTGAAATTTGTTTGTTATTGGTGAGGGTTTAGACATGTTACTCCGTGGTAGTGGCTTGTTATTGGTTATATTATGTAAGTATTCTACACTGGTGTCAAATTTTTAAAAAAAATCTCTATTGAGTTTCTTTTTCCTGTGAGCTCTAACAGACAACTTTGCTGCTAATACATTTACTTGTCTGTGCTCTGTAAACAAAAAGAGTCTGGTAATTTCCATTTCAGGGAGTCTAATCAACAAAGGAAAAAGCTTGTGGTGTGTTTATAACTTGTGTACTACATTTCAGGAGAGAACTTTCACTTTTAACTCCAGAGGCAAGAACCAAGTCTTTCAGTTACAACTGTACATATCTAACGATCGGGGAATTTTCCACAAGCTAGCGTCTGGCTCTGTATATTTGAGCTTGCCCCCACACCAGCCCCCTCCTCTGGCAGTAACCATCATCATCATTCTGACCACCACAGGATATGCTCATATAATGACATAAGTTCTGGTCTTTCATGTCCATGCTACAGTGTTGGGTCTCTCAGTCCAGTAGGTAGTAGGAGTGTCTTTGGAAGCCATTCCTGCACTGGGATGCATCTAACAACAATTTGTCTCAACTGGTATTGATGGAGAGCCATGTAAATGTATGCCACAGAATGTGAACTAAATGTATCCCTGACTCAATTCTGCCTTATGCCTGATGATGCAAATGTAATAGAGGAGAAGTTGGAGGGGAAAGAGAAAGGAGTTTTAAGTTTTTGTGGTTAAATATATTACTTTTGCAAAACAAACAAACAAAAAAGGTATAAAAAAGTATAAACATGTAAACATCGCTAGGTTCCTCTCTGGGGCTTGGAAGCCTGGAGTCCGATAGCTTCATGTTAGATCGGCATCTGCCTAGCATTGCTAGTAAATGAACATTTTTTCAGAGAGAAATAAGTCTTCAAGGTTGGGGCGGGGGGTGGGGGGGTTGTTAGTGACTGAGCTAGACCAGGCCTCAAGAACTAGTCCTTGATTTGAAGACTGGTGCCAGAGACACCTGCACCAGGTTTAAGGTCATTATCCTTCTTGGTTATTATTGAACTAGCAGACAGACAGTGCAAAAGATACAAGATCTAGGCTGCATGTGAATGAACCAGGCCTTGGTAAGTCCAAGTATCTCAAGGAGGTGTTCTGGAAGTTCTCTAGCCAAAGCAGCACTTGGAGAGTAAGAAATCTGCAAGGTCAAGAAGTTTATCATCTTGGGCTCACTGCCTTTTTGGAGCAGCTTGCTGGTGAGAGAATTGCATTGTTCCTTGGGCCCACTCTCTTTATAACACCCATTTGGGAATTCAGCAGTAAGATACACCAAGATCTGGAAACAGATATAAAGAGCCTTTGAGGGCTATCCTAATAACTGTTGGAGTTCTTTCATTTAGACTCATTTTCTGTACCCTAAAAGCATGACTTGGGGATTTCCCCTAAATCTTGAGGGATTTCGCTGAACCGTCGTGTCCACATTATTATTAAAATTTATTATAGATAATCTAATTTATGACTGTCCTAATGAATATATCAGTAGCGCATCTTCCAGTAATTTCCTTGCTCATGGGCTGCTGACGTTGGTAGGATGTTTCTGATTTCATTGACTGGAACCTGATAAAGCCCTGTAAATATTAAAAATACACATTGACTTGGGGCGCCTCGGTGTCTCAGTGGGTTAAGCCTCTGTCTTCAGCTCAGGTCATGATCTCAGGATCCTGGGATCAAGCCCCACATTGGGCTCTCTGCTCAGCAGGGAGTCTGCTTCCTCCTCTCTCTCTGCCTGCTGCTCTGCCTACTTGTGATCTCTCTGTCAAATAAATAAATAAAGTCTTTAAATAAAATACACATTGACTGGAGGTCAGCTTTGATAGGGAATTCCATCCGTGGGATATCATATATCAGACTTGAATTAGTATGAGGCTCTGAGATCCTGAACAAAGTCATGGGGATGGAGCATAAAGTTCAAGTCTTCTCCTGAAAGGTCACCCCTGTCCTCATGGAGATCACACATCTCTCCCCAGACCTGGGTAGAATTTATCTATGTCTTTCTCATCCCTTGAGGACACTTCTAAAGGAATGTTTACCACGTGGCTAAACTGAATCAGCTTGGAAAGGAAAACACAGTGATTCAGTTTGGGAAAACAATTTCATAAAACATTGTTCTAGTTGCAAAAAGTGCAGGTGTAGTCCTCTCTGTCTGTAGTTTTAGCCCAGAGGGCAAATGATCAGGATTGGAATGTGTGAGAACTATGTTTATGGGTCACTAAGATTTTGTGTTTCTGAAGTAGGATAGTGTAGGCTGTCAAGGGTGTTCACGCTAAGTCAAAATTCTGTATCCCGTGGTCACACAGCATGACTGCAAAATGTATATAATAATACCTTGCTAATTGAGAACTTCATAATTTGGTAGGACACCTTCAAGAACTAGGATGGAAGCAAAAATTGTTGTTGGGGGCCTTGTAAATAGACTTTAAAAAGAATTTGTACTGACATACCTGAACTCTTCTTTTTTTGCCCAGACCTTATTTACTTTGCACATAATTCTAATTAGCTAGACTTCCCAATACCTATCCTACAGTATTTTAGAAATCACATAGCAGAGATATTGTTGGAGAAAGGCTTATAACAACAGTGAGAAGTAACTTTGTTACCTTGTATGTGATCGGACAGCAAGAGGAACAAGTAGCTAACTCACATCGTGTGTTTGTCATATCCCAGGCACTAAATAAGTATTCAGTCATTTACTTCTCACAAGGATTCCATGAGGTGGGTACCCTGACTACCCACATCTTATGGATGAGGAAACAAAAGCTAGATTTCAAATGACTGTCCAAGGTTTCAGAGCCCTGGGAGAGCTGGGATTTAAAGAAGGCAGGCCAGCACCAGAGTCTGAGTTCTTAATCACTACACTTCAGACATTCTCTGGATAAACAGCCCTAAGTGTCTCCTTAAGGGCTGGAACCCAGAGGGAGCCCATCGCTTCATTACCACGCGGTGTAATAGCTGATCATTATAGGAGAGTCCCAATCAATGTAGAGAGCCAGGTTCCCTAGAAAACAGACCTTGGGGCAAAAGTTACACTGCAGGCTAATGTTTTATTAAGGGTGTGATCCCAGGGGAACGCGGGGTTTGGGGGGAGCAGTGGGGAGGAAGCCAGCCTGAAGGAAGGGAGACCAAATATAAATTGGTACATTATTAAACTGGTTACAGCTTCACAACAAAACCCAGCATGTTTCTCAGTCTCCCTGTGTGTCTCCAGGGAGGCCACATAGGAGCGCTGCATCTCGGGGTTGGAGGGGAGGGCGATCGTCCTTCTGTTGGGGAGGGGTGTTTAACTCCCTCTTCTGGGTTGTGCTTGGTGTGCCTGGGCAACTGAGGGATCCAGGACTTTGTTGACACAGTCTCTCTTAACTGTCCATGCTCAGTGGGGAGGGGATGGGCGGTGTGTAGGGGACTCGTTTTTCTGTTGTAGCAGCGGGCATTCCTGTCCGAAGCTAGGGAACAAATTGAGGCCTGAGGGTTGTGGAGGGGGCTGGGCTGAGAGCGTCTTGGCACCACACACACTGGATCTGGGTAGAGAAGTTCAATGTATTGGGGAAAGATTTTTTCATCAAAACCACAAAAGCTAAACAAAGCAAAACTCCACCCCTCAAACTGTGATGCCTCCCTGGGCAGACGCTCGACTCCTTAGAAAACTCAGCTACATAAAATGACACATTTCCCAAAGGCTCTGATTTGTCAAGGCATTAGGATTCCTGTTTCTCTGGCCCTTGCACCGCTTAGAAGTACAAGGGGAAAGTGCCCGCACTTTGTAGTCCTCAATTGATGCCGGCAAAACGTCTTTTTAGTACCTCGCCTTTCTTGTGAGCCTCGGACATCTGAGTGCTGTTTTCCCAAATGCGTGTGCATGAATTCATGGGCTGGAAATGCAGAGGGAGGTTGAAGAGGAGCTAGAGGTGGGGGTTTTCTGAGAGTTTTGTCTGCAGAACTGACTTTCCCATCTTCGCTCCTTGTCACGGAGTAATACTCACCTTCCCATTCCTCCTCACCAGCACCGTCCCCACTACCATCCCACACTTAAGGACAGATCGCCTTCTGTTATTTGCTCTGCGGGCTGTTTCCCATACTTGAGCTCACTCCGTCCTCGCATTGAACTTACTAGGCAGGTACTGTTATTATCCCAGATTTATGGGTGTGGGAACTGAAGGTTAAATGACTTGTCCAATTGCACAGAGCTAGTAAGTAACAGAGCCAAGGCTTCAGCTCACGTTGCCTTACTCCACAGCCCTTGCTCTTTTCCTGACTGTATGATGTTGCTGAGGGCTGCATGTTTGGGCCTTCCCAGAAAAATGCCACCCCCACCTGCTCTGGGCATCCCATTTTCTCATGTGTCTTTGTTGCTAGGAGCTTTAGTGGAATATCTGCAGTATACGATCACTTATTTTAATATACATTGTATAATACATTATGTAACATAATGAACATATAAGGCTAAGTAAATGTATTCAATGTAACAAATGTACAATATATAATACAATTTACAATATAAAATGCATAAATAAATAATAAAATACATAATATAAAATAAAATATATAACTATACAATAGTATATAATAGTATAGTTATATGTCATTCTATATTATTATTTAATATACATAATAATATGTTTTATATAACTTATGTTATATATTTGATATTATATAAAATGTCATGTCATGTTATATCATATATATTATATATGTGGAGCACCAACTATGTGCCAGACATTGTTCTAGGCACCGAGTCAGACCAGTGAGCCAAATGGACAAGAGTCCTTTTCTTTGTAATATTCTAGTGGAGAAGTAGGTCATAGTCAAGATAGGTGTATTGTATAATATGTTAGATGGGTTTAAGTGGTAAGCAGAAAAACAATGCAAGTAAAGGAGAAAGGAAGTGTCACCCATGGCAGTGGATTCTAAAGAATGCCTCACTAAGAAGATGACCTCTAAGTAATGTCCTGCAGGAATTTTAGATTTATAACTGGTGATTTTAACATGGAGGATATAAACGAGGAGCAAACCTGGTTGATTGCCACAGACAAACGAAGCCAGTACTCTGTGATTAACAAAACCACTCTGAACTAAGGCAGAATATAATACAAAAGGCACAATTATTATAAATGCAGATTAGTTAAACACAGAAGTCTCCCATTTAAAAGTATTTTCCAGTTAATCAAAAGTCTTAATGTGGGGGGGCACCTGACTGACTCAGTCGTTTAGCGTCTGCCTTCTGCTCAAGTCCTGATCCCAGGATCCTGGGATCGAGCCCCACATCAGGCTCCCTGCTCAGCGGGAAGCGTGCTTCTCCCTCTCCCACTCCCCCTGCTTGTGTTCCCTCATTCGCTGTCTCTCTGTCAAATAAATAAATAAAATCTTTTAAAAAAAAGTCTTAATGTAAATGTACCCCATCTCAAATTTCCTTTAACAACTTTTTGCTGCCCCCTCTCTTACTATATTTGTTTCCCATCTTCCTTCTGGACCCCCATTTTTCTGAGTACTGTTTTGCAGCAGTTGTACTTTTATTATCGTCAATTGTATTGTCTTTAAACCTATTGGACTGAGCATCTTCTGTGTCAGGTGTGATGTCCTAGCTGCTGAGTATGGAGGTTGGCCCCTTGCTCAGAGGACTTCCATTCTAATGGGGAGGATAAGGCATGTTGGTAGGAAAAGTGGAAATACATACACATCCTATATGCAAATTACTGATTGTCAAGGAATTACAGTTGAACTGGATTCTCTTTTAGAAGTCTAGTTACCCTGAAGTTTATTTAAACAAAGAGAAAAAAGTCATGTTTGCATGAAACACATATTTGATTCTTTAACAGTTGTGACAAATAGCAAGGAATTATGCCATGCTGCACTCATGATCTATACTAAACACTGGTATATTGGATTGTATATAATTTGAAGAAATGTCTCAAATCCTTTTTGAAATACTGTAGTAGCCAATACATAGAGGCATGCCCTAGGTGGGCATAGGAATGCAATTTAGAAAAGAAAGAGAAATATCATACTTGGAACGACTCGATTTCTTCAAAATCCCTGAGCAAGAAAAGCAACATTGAACTTTCACCCTGATTTCATACACCTTCTATACAGTATGTTGACTTAAATCCAAGAGCAAAAGTTAGTACTCTCCATCTCCATTTTGAGTAAACAACTTCATGGTATATTTGGATGACTTTCCCCCTGGATTTTTACCTGGGAGTGGTCTTTTCAATTTTTTTTTTATTTAAAAGAGGCTAGGTTTGACACTATTATACTGATGTCACTGGTGTTCCTATTTCTTGGGATCCTAGGAAGATTCATATTCTTTATAGCTGATACAGCATAGGCTGGAGCTCCCACTAAGCCGGCCTGAGAAAAATCTTGACTGATAGAAAATAAGCCAGAGTAAACTATTTGCTTAGACTTCTCCAGTGTGTGTGTGTGTGTGTGTGTGTGTGTGCGCGCGCGCATGCATCAATTTGTGTAATAATCTCATTCATGTTGGTCTCCAGTACCATTCACCCCATCAGCATTTCTGCAAGAATACTGTGAACCTTGTCTATGTGGAAAACTCAATTTATTTCCTAGGTATTTTCAAAAACCTTTTGTAATGTTTCCAAAAACACCTTGAGTTCCAGGGACTTTAGGAAAGATTTTCAAGAGACAGGGAGGGGTGGGTTTGGAGGTCAGATCTGGTTATACATGGTTAAGAGATCCATGATTCTTGGGCTTCTTGCATGACTGAAGTAGATCTAAAATGCGAAGTTTACTTTCTGAAGAATCCGCATAGAAGACGTAATGCTGTATGTCTATAAATCAGTTCGTCATCAGATCCTCCGATTAACTATCCTCCATCTAGGAAATCACACACATTTTCATCTCTCTGAGATACCAAATGGATCCCTGATGATTTGCTGTGGTGTGTCTTCACTGTAGGGCTGGGAGAATTGGAGAGCATGGCTTCCCTTAGCCTTCACCTTGACAAGGATCCTTCCCTACTCCCTACCCCTTCCGCACCTGGATGCATGTGCACACGCACTCCTGAGTGGCTGGTTGGGGACTTGAACTGTATTTTTATGAACTCTTTGGGGCACCTGGGTGGCCCAGTCAGTTATGCGTCTGAGTCTTGATTTTGGCTCAGGTCGTGATCTCGGGGTCATGAGGTCAGCCCAATGTTTGGGACTCCATACTTGCTCAGTACAGAGTCTTCTTGAGATTCCCTCTCCCTGTCTCTCTGCCCCTCCTGCTCATGCTCTCTCAAATAAATATATAGATCTTTAAAAAAATAATGTAGAAATATTTGTTGATTCTTTTGGGCACAGTTAGCCCAATGTCCTGAGTTAACAATGGAAAAAGGTGCGACTTACTGAGTTAACTGACTTTTCCACGGCCCACAGCTGGTGCAGGGAGCCTTGAACTCAGGACTTGGAAGCGCGAGTTCGTTCTGCTCTGCTCAGAGCTGTATTGATTCAGAAGATGTTTCAGAAGTTTTGGGGTTTGGCCGTTTTTTTTTTTTTTTTGATGTTTTTGGTTGTCATCATTAACCATATTTATTACCAAAAGGTATGATTACTGGATTGGCTGTAAGAAACATCGCTTTTTACTAGAATGGCTGATGTCAGAGTTGACTATGTGCACATTTTATACATGGGAGGTTTTTAGATGACTCTCCTTTACGGTGTTTTACAACTATTTTAAATTCTGTTGTTCACTGACCTAAAAACATCATACCTCACATTTGAAGCAAAGATGAAAGAGCACTTTTTTAAATCCCACATCCTCTGTTTTTAGTCACAGAACTCTTTAAATTAAGTCATTAGCATATGCAAACAACACTCCTTTTCCCAAAGTGGTTTTTCTACTCTGCAATTACTATGTTGTTTTGGGTAAGATAAATAAACCCTACATTAAAACATTAGACACTGAAATGAGAAACAGTAGCACTGCCATTATAAAATATTAGGGAGCTGTTAAAAACATGAGCAAATTACAAACCACCTCCCTGGGGCTCCTGGAAGGCAGGCTGAGCCAAGTGATACCCCCTGGTACTCTCGTCCCCAAGTGTGAACTCTAGGATATTGGAAATTCTCTGCTGGGAATGACAGGCCAGACCACTTAGGCAGGAAAGAGAGGCTTCTGCATTCATTTGTTCTTTTC
Organism: Enhydra lutris kenyoni; assembly: GCF_002288905.1. Taxonomy (NCBI): domain Eukaryota; kingdom Metazoa; phylum Chordata; class Mammalia; order Carnivora; family Mustelidae; genus Enhydra; species Enhydra lutris. Next base: position 8,739,539 of record NW_019154121.1, on the reverse strand, counting down.
AAAACACTGAAGTTTCTCCAGCTGTGAGGTCATGTTTCCAGTTGTTTCAGAAACTTAAATTGTTTACCTTGTCTGATACTGTTCCAGTCAGTTCTGTTTTCAGGCAGACAGATCTACATTGGGGAAGAAACCCATGTAGGGAACACAGATGTGGGGTTGGCTCTTGGGCAAACAGCAAATCATTCTGGGGGCCTCAGATGCTAATGGAACACGCAGAGCTTGGTAACCAGGTTTGAGCAGATGACCTGAAGATTTCTCTCTGTTGAAGGGAAGTGTTTCCTAGTTGGCACATGGGTTTCTTAATAAAGAGGTTGAAAACACCAGCCTTGCTGTGTTTGGCTTCTCACCAGAAGGTGAATAAAGATCAGCAGTTTTCTCTCTCTCAGATGGATCCTAGAATCGCTCATTTTGGATAGGCAGGTGTGTTTTTGTCCACTTGGGTGTTTGTTGTTATTGTTTTCTGTCTTTTAGTGTTTCTCAGTTGCTCTGAGTTGGCAACTCCTGAACAGACATATGAACCCCAAATAATTGTCCTGAGAAATGCAGAAATTATTGAGCAAGAGGCTATTGGATTTCCATAAGTAAGCAAATATATCCTAAGAGCTCATGGGTGAAAATTGCTTTTTATTTAATGAGTCATTTTTATTGGAAGGTAATGATTATGTCCAGGCCATAAATACAGTGTAAATTCCCTTCAGTGGACATTAAAAAGATGACTTTCAAATGGAAGCCGCTCTAAAGGCTTCAGAATATTGAGGTTACAAAATTTCAAACCTGTGCATTCTCTACCCTATGAATGTGAGGAAATGGATGAAGCCCAGCAAGAGCTCACATGCAGGAACAGATGTTTATGACCGTGCACCAGCAACTTAGAGAGAACATATGATGGTGTAACGGTTTAGAGTTTTAAAAGGATCTTCTCATGTGTCATCTTATTTTATGGTTATAGGCACCCTCTGAGTGATCTGCCCTCTCCCTTATTTTGTAAATGAGAAAAGAGGCACAGAGGGGTTTAAGGACTTGCCCAAATACCTCATCTTTCCAACATATCAGACTGCTTCTTCTTGGGTTTATGAGTGTGTAATTTTTCCAAGTAGCAATTTGAGCAATGTGTCTTCAAAGTCTGAATATATTTTTCTTTCAGGAATATTCGTCCAGGAACAAGTTATTGCTGGCAGTCAAACTTACTTGTTATACAGGATGGTTTTTAAAAATTCAGCTGTGCTCCATGTACAGCTGGGAAATAAAAACTGTGGTCCAGTTATTTGAAATCACATTTAGGCTATGCATTCTGCATTCTGTCTGTATTAAGATTCTATTCAGATGCTCAGAGAGCAGATGATAGACCTTTTCTAGCTGACTTTCATGCTACCAAAGTATCTAACTGTTTCCAACTCCCTGGTTTGTTATAATTGCTTCGCATGCCCCGGATGTGGGTGTATAGGTCTTGCCATGTACACCCTGGTGATACTTTACCTTTGTTCAGTGTTATCTGCATATTTGTCTTACTCCTTCTGCTTGATTGTAGGCTCCTTGAAGTCAGGATTTATTTCTGTAAGTAAATGTGCACCCTTGTGTCCCATGTTTTTCCGGGACCAGAGTTTGGCATAGGATCACTGCTCAGTAGGTACTTCAGAAAGGAGGAAGAGAAGGAAGGGCTGGCTGTGTTTATCGCAAATGCCACTCTCTATCTCTGTCCCATTCCTTTCTAGAAGTTGGATTTGAGGGAGGCATGTTTCCTCGCCATTGTCTTCGCCTCTGAGCATGTGGAGATTTGTTCCATAGCCTTCTTTGTTCTTCTGTGGTTCAAAGCTTTGAATAATGTGTATGTAGACAAAGGAAATTGAGACACAGATGATGTGCAAGGAGCTTTTGTCAAATACCAGAGTTTGAGGTTTATATTTTTCCCCAGCCATTTAAGGTAATGACAAAAATAATGATAATAGCTTACATTTAAAAAATATATTTGATTTTCAATAATTTTCAGTACTTCTCATAGTAAGTAGCTTCAGGTTTCTTTTTTACAGCCTTAGCAGCCAACAAAATGTCCGCAGAGTGGCCTGTCACTTTCTTATCAACGCAGTCATCTCGGATTTCCAGTGCATTCTTATTATTTTAGAGATTTACTTATTTATTTTAGAGGGAGAGAGAGGGAGATAATCCCCAATCAGACTCCCTGCCGAGCACAGAGTCCAAAACCAGGGCTCGATCTCACAACCCATGAGATCACGACCTGACCTAAAACCAAGAGTCGTTTTAACCAACTGAGCCATCCAGGAGTCCCCTCCAGTACTCTCTTATCACCTGGCTTATTCTTCTCTTACACTGTGTTTAATGCTCTCCTGGTCCGTTCTTAGGCTGACTCTTTATATTTCTATTTTCTGGTGGACTTTGTCCTCAACATAATTTTTTTTTTAATTATCTTTCTTCTCTAGCTTTCAGTCAAGCCCTATAAACCTCTTACTGTCAAGTTCAGCTCACCAAGCCCCTCGTACCCCAGGTGCTGCCTCCCTGATCCTGTTTGGAACTTTGGGTTCATTTCAGGCAAAAGTTTTCCATATAAGTGTTCTGTATAATTTTGAATGTGCCAAGGGCCTCAGACTTCGCTCCTCTCATAAAGATGTTGTGAATATATTAATTTTCAGGTCCTTCAATTTCTATTTTATATACATTGACCTCTTTTGGTATTTCTTTGCAAAAGTACTTCAGTGTTTTTCTAAGTTCTTTGGCCTTGTCACTTCCCTACTGCCCTCCCATCCATGTTTTTTCAGTAGGCAACACTTTTTTGAAACATTCTTTACATAATAAACATTTCTAAACATACTTTAGAAACATTCTGTCTTCAGGGCTTCTGGGTGGCTCAGTCGGTTATATGTCTGACTCTTGATTCTGGCTCAGGTCATGATCTCAGGGTCATGAGATCGAGCCCCACATTGGGTTCCATGCTCAGCATGGAGTCTGCGTGAGATTCTCTCTCTGCCCCCTCCCTGCTTTCACTCTCTCTAAAATAAATAGAATTTCTTTTAAGATTTTACTTATTTATTAGAGAGAGAGAGAGATCACAAGTAGAGCAGCAGGCAGAGAAAGAGAGGGAAGCAGGTTCCTGGCCGAGCAGAGAGCCCTATGCGGGCCTCAATCCCAGGACCCTGGGGTCATGACCTGAGCTGAAGGTAGAGGCTTAACCCACTGAGACACCCAGGTGCCCCTAAAATAAATAGAATCTTAACAAAATACATTCTATCTTCTCTTTCATTCAGTCATCTTCTTCACTAAGAAATAGTTTTAAAGCTTGCTCCACCACTGATTAATTTATACTAAATGAGTTATTTTGTATACAGCACAGAGCACAATGTTTCTATTCCTTATATATTTATTTCAGCTTCCTCACTGCAAAAGGAATGTAACAGGTATTACTTATGATCACTCAGACCTGCCCCTGTACCATCAGACGTTCATAAATGTAAACACAAAGCATTCAGTTATCCAGCATTTCTGCATGACTTCATTTTTCTTCTGGCAGACAGCACACACTACTTTTGATGGAGTTACCCTGTTTGCGGGGGTTGGGGGGAGGCAGGAAAAGGGTCCCTGTGAGCAGGGAATCATCTTTTTATACATATCAGGCAGTTCTAAAACTATGTGGTGGTAATCCAGACCAAGGGGGATTATCCAGTCTTTGCCTTTGTCAAAATCACTTTGCTGGACTGTAGATGAGAAAAAAGCCTGGAACTTTGGACGAGTACTGTTTATTTTCTGATAGCTGGGAAACCCTTATGAATAAATAAGAGAAAGATTTACAGGTCAACTCTTGTCTTTGGTATCCACATTGTTCATATTCGGGGCCAGAATCTTCACTGATATGCTCAAAATATCCTAAGTACTAATGAAAAAATATCAATCTTTTTTCATTTAGTTTCAAACTTTACATTTGTTACTGTTTCAGAATTGTTAAAATGACCAGAACAGGGTCTTTGGAGTATAAAAATATGGGCTTCTTAGTTCTATCTATATGAGGAAGAGACTCAAGGAGAATCAGACCAGGTTCTGGAAGACTGATGTCCTAGCATGGGGCTGTGAAGTTAGGTTAGGCCTACTTATGGGGGCTGGCTAGGTCATTAACTGGAAGAACATTTAGAGGAAGTAACTGTGAGAGAGACACGATGGCTAGTGCTATCGCTTGATGATGTCATTGGGTTGGAATTCCATCCTGTAATTAAGAATCTTGTGTGTGTGTGTGTGTGTGTGTGTGTGTGCACGCACGTGTGTTTTAGGAAGCTGGTTACAGGCAAGGTTCTGTTCTCAAGATAAGTGATGTTAAATTTTAAAACTGGATTATGTGTAGGAAATGTTAAATTTGAAAGCAAGTGTGAATGCACCTGTCACATAGAGTGTCTCATCTTCAAAATCCCTGTTTGTGGTTAACCTTTGATACTTACAGTGCGTCTTGCTTATGGGTGGAGTGAACAGTCTGGGGCTGGTCCATGAACATTCCGCTTGCTCTGTGGTGCTCAGTGTTTGGTGGTCCTTCACCGGTCTGTGTGTCTCTCGTCATTCAAGCAGACTTGGCTGTCTGCTTGATTTGCCAACCATAGTTTATACAGCTGTCTCTTTTCTTCTTTTTTTGAGCACCCCAAAGGAAATCATGTTGTATATGCTCTCTCATGTGGGGTACTGCCCATGTGACCTTCCCAGCCACCCTGTTCTGTGAGGCATAATTATTCCCACTTCAAGACAAGGAGACATAGCATAATTTAGCTCTGTCCGTAGAGCTGAGACCAAACCCAGATCTCTTCACCTTTAGGCCAACTTCTTTTTTTTTTTTTTTTTTTTTTTTTTAGATTTTATTTATCTGAAACAGAGAGACACAGCAAGAGAGGGAACACAAGCAAGGAGAATGGGAGAGGGAGAAGCAAGCTTCCAGCAGAGCAGGTAGCCCGACACGGAGCTCAATCCCAGGACCCTGGGATCATGGCCTGAGCCTAATGCAGCAGCTTAACAACTTAGCCACCCAGGCGCCCCAGGCCAACTCTTTTTTGAGGGAGAACCTCTTGGCGGTGCCCCAGTCTTTGGTTTGGCAGCTAGAATTCTTCTGTAGTTGGGAAAGATACAGGGTCTTCTTTTCACGAGTGGGTGCTATAGCACAGAGTCCCACTGCATGCCCCCCTGCTCCTAACTGACCTCTCACTGTCAATGAGCTGCTGCTGGGATGCTGTCCTTAGGGCAACACTGGAATTTCCCCTTTTTGTTTTCTTTTGTGTTATTGAGATGAAATTCACACAACCAATTAAAAGTGCTCAGTTCAGTGGCATTTAGTACGTTCACAGCTGTACATTCGATATTGTGAATGTACTACTACACATTAACCCCCTCTGTCGAGTTCTGAGCTCCCCAATCCCCATTCTCCTCAGCACCTGGCGATTACCAGTCTGTTTTCTATCTCCTCTTTTTGCTTTTTATAAGCGTAGAGGACAGCCACAGTAAAGAATGGGATGCAACGTGATTCAATTACCCCAATGTTAAAAGAGAAGGTAGAATCTTAAGGACTGGGGTTTCTTTTTATGTTATCATAAATCCAGGGGGTGAGTTTCAAGAATAAAACCACATTTTGATTTATCTTCCCTTTTGTAATAAAAGAAAGATGTTAATTTTCTAAAGCACCTTTGATCTGACTTTTAAGAAGTAAACCCATATATTTATGTTCAAGCAAATAGGCAGCTAGCTGAAAGATAATTAATTGATGAATTTTTTTTTCCATTTTAATTGTAAATTTCTTTTGGTGAATCCTAGTGACAGTCTGGGAAATTTATGGATTAATCTCCATTTTAAGTATCCTTTTCCATTTTTTTTTCCAAGGGAAATATTTTTGACACATTGATTGTTCATTATGGAATGAGGAGTGTAGCAGGCATTAAAAAGAGAAGGGAGGAAACATGAGAGGCTGTTTTTTTTCTCAAACATTGGAGTTAGTGTCCTCTCAGCAGACTTGATGCTTTATGAGTTTTTGTTGCTTCTTCATTGCAGTATTAGTTACATTTAGAGGACCAGATCTCATAGAATGCCAGAATATCAAGGAGAAAATTGAACTTTTGGCTCAAATCAATTGAAAATTATGTTAGGAGACAGGAGACTCCACAAAAACACGTCATGTGAAGGAGCAGGAGCTGGCTTTTCCTTTGATTCCAGATTTTAATATCAACTTCTAGTATTTAATAGTAAAAGACATGGCTTCACATGTATTTTTAATGTCCTCAAGTTTGAAAGTCGCATGAGTCTTAAACTGGCCTTTACAAGTGGGTTTCAGAGCCGGTGTTAAAAAATACACAAATCACTAGAACTCTGTGTGGAGGGTCAGCAGGAGTATATTTTTAGGAATAAAGCAATATTTACATTGTTCTTTGTTCACTATTTTCTTCAATTTTCATTTGGGAAATGCGGTTGGTATAAAAATGACAAAGCTCATGTAGTTTCCTGCTCAAGTATTCTCTCCCAGAAGGGCACCTTTCGTTTCTGGAGGGGAGACCATTGTGAGCTCCTGCCCCACAGCAGGGACCCTGAAGGGTTGAACTGCTACTTTCCTCCATTCTACCTGAGTGTCACTTGGCTTTAATCCCTCTGCCACCACCCGGATACCTGTCAACCTCCAGCTTGAATTTATTTCAAGAGTCACTTCTTGGTCTTTTCCATTTTAAAACAACAACAGCAACAAAGTACTTTCTGGAGGGTTTTTTCCTTCTTCAGGTTCTGCTAATGTCCAGATAACCACAGTCTGATGGATTTTTGTGTGTGTGTATCCAGAAGGATGCTCAATGGACACACCAAATTATAGGTCTGGATCTTCTATTTCAAGTGACTGTTCTGGTTTGGTGTTTCTTAGAGTGGTCTGCCATTACTCAGCAGGTGTGCGGGAGTTGGGGGACAAGCATTTGCATTTGAAACTCTGATACAGGCGAAGTACCCACCACACGTTGATAAACACCATGCAGGCCCTAGTGAAGTCATTTTGGGCCTAGCTTCGCCATCCAGCACGTTTGTTGTCCCTCCCGGTTTTGAGTCATGTAAAAATTTGGTGAGATGTCCATGACCTAATGCCAGTCATTAGTAAAAATGTTGACAGATACAAGACTGAATTCAGAGCCCTGAGGCAAGCCACTGGAGACTTCTCTCCAGGTTGACACTGCCTTGTGTGTACTGAAATTCAATCAGTTTTAAACCCCTTTTCCTGGCTTGTCATTCAGCCCACACTTCCCCTGTCTCGTCCTCGGGGATCTCATGAGAGATTTTATCAAATGCCTTGCTGACAGCCAGCTAGGCTAGATCTACAGAATTCCCCCCATCTACCAGTTTAGCAAGCACATTTTTAAAAAGGAAAGGAGACAAGAGAAGGGAAAATGAAATGTTTAAAAAGGAGAAGAAAAATAAGATTAATTTAGCAAGCGATCCCTTGTCCTGTTGATCCAAAGATGCAGATTTGAACGAGAAATTTGTTTTGGGTGTTTCATCTGGAATACACTCAGTGGGTAAGACACTTCCCAGGCCTTGCTGTGGCCTGACGCATGGACAGGCGTTTTACAGAGAGGCTCCCCTTCCTCACAGGAACCCGTGCAGATCTAAGTGGGACAGGTCATTATGGCCAGCCTCCCTCTGTGTGTGACAGCAGGTCGGGGTGGACCTCTTTAACCCCTGCAGCCCTAATTCTTGGGAAGGGTACAGAGATGGGCACTTTCCTATAAAAATCTCAGAATACTTCAATACAATACTTCAAACTGGCCATCCCTCACTTTCTTGTCAGAATGGTCTCTCCTCTCGTTATTGCTAAATGGCCCTGATGTTTAAAAAGGAGAATGGCCCTGAATCAGGGAGGAAACAGGTAGACGGTTGCTGCCTGAAAAAGAAAGAGAAAACCCTGCAGCACATTTGAAGGACAAAATTCTATTTCTCAGAGAGTTTATTCCTAGAAAAAGGAAAGAGGGGAGTGGGAATGTGTGTCTCAGAATTCTGACCATGAAACCGCAGCCAGGAGCTTTGACTCACAACTGGCTTAAACTCTTCCTCCCCGAGCCCCAACCCCTCTACATGGTGATTCATTGTAAAAGATCTGAAGGACGCTGGATTTCAGCACGCCAAAGCTGGAGTCCCAGGCATCTGGCAGACCGTGCACCACGGTCATCCTCAAAAACTGAGGCTTCAAAAGCACTACCCGTCTGATGTATAGATTTTTTTGTTTTAAAGTAGGGAAAGCAAATTAATGATATTCAAAAGGAATTTCAAGCAGCCTCCTCAGCGCAGTGGAGCTGCTTACAGATGTGCTGATGTAGGAAAACCAGTGTCGGCTTTGTCTGGAAGAAGGAATTGGGGGGCGGGGGGGTCCTCTTCTCTAGCTAATTAAAACAGACTTATCTGTAAATTTAGTTATTTATAAAGCTGGCTTCCACTGGGCTGCTGTTTCTCTAAGAGGCTGGGAAGGCTGGGAAGGCTGGGTTTCTGTAAATGTGGGTCAGCCATGTGATGGAGTGACCCAGATTCCTGCAGACACCCGGAAGATGGAGCAGAGAGAGGAACTGCCCGCTCCAGGCTGCACAGCCCCATGTGGGGCGCACCCAGCACCTATGCCATGTGTGTGCTCATGGCCCAGCTGAACCCAGAACGTTTTCCCTTGGAAATCATGTTGTAGCTTCCTACTAAGGGAGCAGCACCAACCAGCAGGTCTTCTGGTTATTCTTGATCACGTCTCCTTCTAAGTTCATGGAGAGATCTTGTAATCATTTAAATTATGGGAGCGTCTTTATTGGCTGTGGCTGTAGCTAGGAGAGCTGGCAGCATGGGGAGGGGGCTCGTGTCCCCGAGTGTCCATCAGTGGAGTGTCTGGAAGTGGACTCACGCTGATTTTAGACAGCTCATCGCATTAGCATTTTATGATCTCTCTGCACATTTTCTCTGTAATGCAGCAACTGTTTTCACTGCACGGTCAGCCAAATTTTGTCTTATAAATTATGTTCAAGATTGCATGCCTCGATGTGGAAAAACTAGAAAACATGAATAAGCGAGAAAAAAAAAGGAAAATTCAAAAGTGAGAAAAGAAAACTCCTTTTTACGGCTACTGCTCAGAGAAAGGCATTCTCATTATTTTGAGGCAATGAGCAAGAAGATAGTTTTGTTTAGCGGTTAAAAAATGGAGCCCTGCACCAGGTGTTGTACGGAAGTGTTGAATCAATCTGTTGTACAGCTGAAGCTAGTATCACACTGTATGTTAACTCACTGGAATTCAAATAGAAACTTTTTTTAAAAAGGGGGAGGGTGGTTCTGGAACCAGCTACTGGAATTAAAATCCAGGCTTTGCTGCTTCTCAGCTGTGGGATTGGGGAATTAATTGATGTCTCCGTATCTCAGTTTTTTCTTTGATAAAATAAGGATGCCTTCCTCAGGAAAATGCCCTGATACACTTGAAAGGCTTTGAGCATAGAGAACATTGAATAGTGCTGGAGGAGATACTGAATGAACTCTTCTGTAGATTATTTCCCACGCAGTACGAAGTTGTTTGCTTGTGTATCTGATCTCTAGTCGATTGCCCACCCCAGCACTAAAAATATCACGGAGTGTGCCTCAACCTGGCATGTGCACAATGCATACTGTGTAAGTGTTATTTTTACTGACTGGCACACTTCTAGTTTCATTAGGTGTTTGTTAAATGAGTGCATGTCAGTCACTGCCCTTGGGTAACTTAAACTTGAGAGAGAAGAAAGGGGAGATTTGTGAAACAAATAAATTGTGAGCTGCTTGGTATCCAGTTTGAGGGGAGAGCTGTCTGGGGGCTGTTTTGTCTGGGAGGTTTCCTTGTTATATTCAGTGGATTAAACTGCTCCCATTACAGCCTGATTGTTAGATCAGGAACCAGATCTGGAACCAGTGCATTCCATCACAGAGTGGGAAAATTGTTCATTCAGCCTTTTCATTTTCCTCTTTTAAGAAACATTTCCCGAGCGCTTACTGAGTGGCAAGAACTATGTCAGGTTCATCAGATCCAAAGTCATTGGCAAAGGACACAGTCTTGTTAGGAGACCTGTGATTCAAAGGGGAATTATAATGTAGTATGGTCTATGCTGTTAGCCAACAGTGGGAGTATGTGTGTGTGCACATGCAAACACACACATGTGTGTGTGTGTGTGTGTGTGTGTGTGTGTGTGTGTTGGAGGGAGGGGTATCAGACCATCTTTTCCTAAGAAGATCCTGTTGGGGCCAAGTTCCAGCCAAGGACTAGGTCTTAGCTTCATGTGTTAGATTGGGCTCATTATAAACCAAAGAACCAAGATGAGCATTTCGTAAGGAGTGAAGAGAGTGAGAAAGCTGGGAAGGTGAGTACTCATTCTTAGTTCAGCAGGACTAGAGCTGTAAAGTGAGGAAGGGTCTTTAAGTTTAGTGCTGAATGGGGTTGGTAGTCATTGAATGACTCTTAAGCAGAGAGTGACATGATCAGAGCTGCATTTTAGAAAAGTAGTTCGAAGCCATGTATGTATGGACTGGAGTCAAGGAGACTAGTTGTAGGATATCCAGAAGGAGGGGCTGGAGTAAGAGTGGTGTGAAGGAACTGATTTGCAAGGTATTGAGGAAGGAGAATTCATAGACACAACCAATGGCTGTGTCTATGTTGGGGGGTGCATGGAGAGTGGTGGAGGGGTGATTAAGAATGAACTAATGATGGTTCTCAATGTTTGGCTTGTCCTGGTGTACATGGAATGATGAGATCTTTTATTTAGACTAAAAATATAGGAGAAAGGCCTAGGTTAAGGTGGGAAGATAATGTCCCAGTTAGCGGTGAGCCCCCTGACACACCAGTTGGAGCTTCTGAAGAGGAGGGGGATAGAGGAGAAAATAGCGTGGAGGCCATGCTGGAAAACACAGACTTCTTCATGCAGATTATCGTCTTCTAGTTGGATCAGTATATTATCTCTTGATTTTTCCTCATTAAGTAGCCTCGGGAGTTACCAGCTTACATTAAGTTCTGTCTTCTTAGAGTAATTGTCCTGTCAATAAAGAACCACGGTACGCTGTCCTTGTTTTAAATACAGTACAAAGATCTTTTCTGAGGAAGGGAATTAATCTGAACAACTAATTTTCATTTTTGGGCTTTTTGCCAGGCTATATGAGGCAGCTTTTAGAAGCAGAGGGAAATAGATTAGCCCTGACTATAGTTTTTTGATGCTTTGGCTCCAAGCTGATAAAGTAATGAAATTTTTATGATTTCAGTGTGGTTTTGTGGACATGTCACTATTACTTACCTGTTTTTTGAAAGGGAAGACATACTAGTTCTTAGAGGGAATAGTGCTCTCACGTTGTAGCTGCTGGACCAGGGTGCTGCCCTTTATCCCCCGACACTAGGTTGGATCATTTTAATACACTCTTCAGGGGTGTTGCATCCTGATCCGATCATCACCGAGGGGTAGAAGGTAATACTTACTGCTGGCTTGCTTTCTAACGCTCTGTGCCTCTGTTCAAGATATTTCCGGGAAGAGAAAATGATGGGGAAGAAATATTGAGAAAAATGAAGATGGGTCCAGATTTTATTTCTTAACTGTTAGAAAGTTATGTATTTTGGATATTTCAGGTATGGAAGGGTAGAGAATTGGGCTCATCCTTCAACAGCACTTATTGAGGTTTTCTTATTATGTAACAGCTATTGGGATAAGTTTCCTGGTTGGGAGATATGTAAACTATGTATGTGTGTCTGTCAAATCATAGTCCCTGACCTGAAGAAGCTTATTAATTTCCTGTGGAACATGGGTTTCCAAACAAATAAATGCAAAGCAATGAAAAAAGTACTGGAGTAGAAGTATATCCAGAATAGTTTGGGGGTTCAGAGCACTTTGCCTAGAAAGTGCTAAGAAATTCTTTACAGCAAGAGTGCTATGCGGGTAGTCTACATGCTCCTTTACCTCATTTGAACCAAATAGCAATTTGTTGAAGGTCATGCATGTCCCTTTCCCTAAACCCGACTTTCTTTGTACTTTATCTATGCTTTTTCAAATGCATTGGCTGTTTTGGCCTTGTGTTGTATTTTTTAGTTATGAGTCTTTTCTCCCACACTATCCTGGAGCCTCTTCAGGTCAAGATTCCTATCTGTTTAACTTTCTATTGCCTAGAATAGAATCTCTATTCTATGCCCAGTAAGTACATAGGAACACACAAAATTTTTCATTTTATTCTCAGATTGGTACTGTGGCACAGGTGTTGTTATTATTAGTCCCATTTTTATAGATAAGAAAATCAAAATTCAGAGGGTTGAAAACTTTTTTCAAGGTGTCTTAGTTTGGACTCTCATAACAAAATACCATGGACTGGCTTTTTAATAATATAATGTAACAGTTTTTAATATAATACAATATAAACAAGAGAAGTTTTGTTTTGTTTTTTTTTTCACCATTCTGGAAGCTGGAAATCTGACATCAGGGTGACAGGGTGATCAGGTTCTGGTGAGAGCCCTCTTTCTGGTTTGTCTTCTCTGTGTGTTTTCACATGGCAGGGTGGGGGGAGGGTAAGAGAGAGGAAGCAAGCTTTCTCCTGTGTTTTATACCACTAGCACCTATTCCCAACATGGTGGCTCCAAACTCATGACCTAATTAATTATCTCCCAATGTCCCATCTGCAGATACCATCCCATTGGATGTTAGCGTGTCAACGTATGAATTTTGGGAGGACACAGTCAGTCCATAGCACAAAGATCACAGAGCTAATTAAGCAAAAGCCAAGACCAAATCTAGATTTTTTTTGGCTTTAACTCTTAGGCTCTTTTCACTAAACCATCTCACTGAGTGGCATCACCATACTCAGAGAAAGGTATGGGACTGTCCTTGTGGAAGCTCTGTGAACAGATAGGAGACCCTACTGTCTTAGCTTGACTTCTGAATCTGAAGTCAGGGAGGTTATTTGAGGGGAGCAAAGAGTGGTGAGAGAGAAGAAATTCAAGAAAGGCAGGTAGCTAATAAAGGACGTTATTAGTGACTGATCACAATGAATAACTAGGGCTGATTCTGAAGAGACACTCTGGGAAATAGCATGAAACACATTTCAGAATTATTCTGTTCAAGGGGCAAGGGAGTTGAGGTATTGAGGTACTATGTTCATTCCATCATTAGTTGGGGGCTGCTGGGGGATGGGGGAGATTAATTGCCTAGGCACTAATTGCCTAGTCTGCCATGACGTGGGCACAATGACCTTCATTAGTTCCAGAAAAAAACTCAGACCCAGAGATGTAGCAGAAGGTCACCCAAAGCATTCTGAGGTGGCCAAGTCACTAGGCGGGGGGTACTGTCAGTATCTTTTAGCCTGCCTCTTTCCTTGCATGGATCCAAGCTCATAGATATGTTTTGTAGGCACTTGGTTTTTGCCATAAGGGATATAACAGTAATGCCTACTGTACTCTGTCCTGAAATTGGACTGAACACTCATAACCACCCCCAGTGATAATGCTTACAACTTCACAAAGCAGGTTCTTCCTATTCTTATTTCACAAACGGGAAAATCGTGGACAAACTTAAAGTCTAGCTTAGGAGAGAAGGCTTACATGCAAAGTGAGTAAAATAAAAATAGATTTAAAAAATAAAGATTCATGACATTAGATATCTACCTCAAGGTAGAACATGCTCAATTGTTAACTGCATGGTACATAATGAAAACTACTGTTTATTGAGTGTTAAGGATGTGACAGTCTTGGTGAAGAACTCTATAATAATTTACTCCTCAGAGCAGCAGTTAGAAGTGACTACTATTATTTTTCCCTTTTCCTGATGATGACATCAGCACAGAGAAGTTAAATGTCAATGATCACATATTAGTAAGTGTCAGAGTAAATGTCAGGTCTGTTTGTTTCCAGTGCTAATTCTCTTAAATACTGTGGGATTATAATAGTGTAACACCCTGAGATATTAAACTTGGGAGTTTTTCTTTTTCACACTAATGTCTGTTCTTTCTGACAAGCTGGTGGTCTTCACATTTCCTTGTGGAAAATCAGGGGCATTCTAGGCAGGGAGCAGAGTTAGCAGGAGGTATGTCCATAGAAAAGCAAAGAAAGCAAAGGGAAAAAAGTGCATTTTTTTTTTTTTTTTACTTCCAAAATAGGCTTTTGAAGTCCACATCAAAAATGACAGTTTTAAAAGCAAAGTTTTTTGATCTTAAGAGCTAAGTTTTGTTGGGAGAAGAAAAGGCACCTGAGAATAGAAAATGAAGGTCTCTGAAAAGCGAGCCCTAGCATTTATGCTATGAAAATAGATTGGAAAGAGGCTGGATGGAGATTTAGGAGTTTTCCTTCCCCGCTCAGCTCTCCCAACACTAACTGAGGCTCTTTGAGCTTATAGAAGAGGGAGTGAGATAGGACTTGGGCAGGGAAAAGGGGTCTTGGGGTCTGCAGTGATAGGGCTGGAACTAGGCTACCCCACAAAGAAAGAAGCGGAGCCAAGGGTGGAAAGTGTGTCAAGCACCAGCCATGGCCATCTCTGGGAGCCAAACCCAAACCTCTTTCACTTTTGGAATGGGCACCATTTGTCCTGTGCCTCATAGAGCCCCGAGGGCTACTCACCACTTCTTCTCAGGCCTTCATTAATGGTTTGAATGCATGGTGCTTGTGGGTCCTCCTCTAGAACCAGTATTTCTTCACTGTGTCCTGAGATTCCCTGAACCTTGATTTGAACAACCCAGTTTGGGCATTCCCTCTTTTAAGACCCAAGATAGTCAAAACCTCACAAACAAGTCCTAGCACTTACTTGGGATGGACTAATTGTATTTCAAAAGGAGAAGTGAGATGGCTTCTGGGAGCACGTGACACAAAAGCAGGACCTTGAAGGATGGATAGGAGGCAGGAGGACCGAGGGTTTAAGGGGAGCTTGTGAGGAGGTACAGCAGAGCAAGGCTGTTGAAGGCATGGCCATCAAAAGCATGATTAGTGCCGAGGAAGTATTAAATCCTGTAGTTATAGGTTGGGGCTAGAATCTGGCATAGGGAGTCTTGAATGTGAGGTTAGAGTTTAGACTTCAGCTTATGGGCACTGGGGAGCCACTGAGGCTAGATGTTGGTTGTTTTTTTATCTTTTTAATGGCCTGATGAAACCCTTTACTAAGCATTTTACAGAGATGTATGACTCACTTAATATTTAAAAAACAAAAAACAAAAAACGACAACAACAACAAAAAACGGGTCCAGAGCTTAGGTAATTGGCCTAAGTCTGCGTTTCCAGGAAGAGGTAGAACCCAGCAGATTTGAATTCTGGGTTGTCTGCATGAGACAAAATCTTCAGCCTATCCGGCTCTATCAAGCAGTTCTCGACCCCTCCGCCACCCTTGGTAATGCTTGACTCACAGGTAGTCAGACTCCAGACTCTCCTCCAAGGGGACAGACCATTCAAGATCCTGGTGTGTTCCTCTAACCTTGCAAGTGAATGTGAGCTCCCAACACTCCTGTCCCCCAGAAGTTGTCCTGCTCTGGTTATTCCCAGGTTGTGTGGTGCCTCATTCTCCTCATTTCTATTTTGACTGAGAGGTGAAATCTGTGCCTGTGACCCATAAGCTTTGGCCCCAAGGCTATGGGCATATAGCTCTTTATCTGGATTTCTTACTTTCTGGATCTGTGCTTTGTGAAAGATCTCAGTGTGTTATTTTCTCTTCTTGCTTCTTCAGAGAAACTCAGTTCTAGTGGAGGACAATTTGAATGCTTACCTGTAAGTTCTGATTATTTGTATGTGGTTCAGATCCATATTCTGTCAGCTCATTAATTTGTCTACTTCTTGTTCAGTTAATGGCAAATGTGGACTATGCTAACGTTTGACATTCAAAACAGACAGCTCGGCACTTTTGTGCTTTTATTTATTTTTTTTTTTTTTAAAAGATTTTATTTATTTATTTGTCAGAGAGAGAGAGAGGGAGAGAGAGCAAGCACAGGCAGACAGAGTGGCAGGCAGAGGGAGAGGGAGAAGCAGGCTCCCTGCCAAGCAAGGAGCCCGATGTGGGACTCGATCCCAGGACGTTGGGATCATGACTTGAGCCGAAGGCAGCTGCTTAACCAACTGAGCCACCCAGGCGTCCCACTTTTGTGCTTTTAGATCATTTACTCACTCCAACTTGGAGATTTATCTAAATTAGCATGACAGTGGTTGCCTTTTCTTGTACTTGTACCTGTCCTTTCTGGAGTTTTCCTTGGCCCCTTAGGGTTAGGAATGGGATCCCTTAACATCAAGAGTCTTTGAGATTGACAGGACGAGTATGCTGGTACTCTTTCCATAGACAAGGACTATATAGTACACAGAAGTTACATTGCTGCCCAGTGGTGTAGAGCTGGTACAATGGAAAGCCCAGCTGTGTCCATTCCATTGGCTTTCAACATCCTGCTCAAGTTGAAAGTAACTCAGACTTCTACCCTCAGATAATCCTACTCTTTCTCCCTCTTCCCCTCCTTCTCTGTCTTTTCCTTTCCCTCTCTCTCTCGCTCACACACACACACACATGCACAATGTATTTCAGCCCAACTGAACCATGTTAATTTTCCAGAATGTTCCATATATGTTTTTTTTTTTACCTCTAAGCATCTGCAGATGTTGCTATTGTGGTTGTTATTAATAATTATAATGACAGTAGTAGTAACAATGATAACCATCAATTATTGGGTCCTAAGTTCTTTACTCACATTTTCTTATTGAGTATTATTATTTTCCCATTTAAGAAACAGAAAACTAGGGCTTAGAGTATTTGATGAGCCAGAGCAAATTTCTGACTAAAGCTGTTCTTCCTGCCCGGACTCTGTTTCTCCCTAGTCAACTGGGTAACCATGGTTTATCTTTGAGAATCAGTGTGCTACCTCCGCCCTCCCCCTGCCACACACACAAACACACACACATACACAGTATCTTTATACCAACCTCTACCCTACTGTAGATGATGTTCACTGCACAATGTTGGCCGGCTTCTTTGGCTACTTCTTCACTACAGTCAGAGACCACATCTGTCTTACTTGGTACTGTGTTTCCAGGTTCAGCCTAGGGCCAGATTGTCATTGCTCAATAAAGGTGGAATGAAAATGGGAGGGATTTGGCAGATATGGAAGGAGAATGCTCCACAGCTCCCCTCAGCTATTTTGAGGTTGTGACTATTTAAAGCCTCCTCCCGGCTGCCTGGGTGGCTCAGTGGGTTAAAGCCTCTGCGTTCGGCTCAGGTCATGATCCCAGGGTCCTGGGATCGAGTCCCACATCGGGCTCTCTGCTTGGTGGGGAGCCTGCTTCCTCCTCTCTCTCTGCCTGCTTCTCTGCCTACTTGTGATCTCTGTCTGTCAAATAAATAAATAAAATCTTTAAAAAAAAATAATAAAGCCTCCTCCCCTCTTGGCCCAGAGAGGGTGATCAATAAATATTTGTTAACTGACTGAATGAGTCTGATAAGGATGAATCTGAGCAATTTGTGGCCAGAGCTTTTGAGACCTCGGAGGGCCAAAGGTTGCCGGGGAGACCAGGGGGCTCTGATCCCATCTCTCTGTTGCCAGCAGGCACCATCTTTTCTCTGACTATGAGTTTGGTGGAAGGCTGGGGTGACTTCCTGTTGTCTTAGTGGAACTTAAATATCAGAGCTGTGTCAGGGAAGAATGAAATAGTTCTTTCCGGCCGGGTTTCCACCGTGAAAGGTGGATGAAAGAAGCCGCCAGAAGACAGGGCTTACCTGATCGAGTGTGCACGTGCAGGCACACTTGCATGTGCGTGTGTATGTTCATGCTCATGTGTGTTTGTCTCTGGGGCCAGGGAGGGTTCTGTTTTGCCACCAGCCTCTCAGGGGAAAGGCAATGCTGTCATCACAGGGAAACATGTGGCATCAAAGCTGCAGCGGCAATTATGCCACCATTTGGATGTGGGCGCTATGGCGGCTCTGCTGATGCTTCAGGACTCTTCTGCCAGGATTTTGCCTGCCAAACTACCCAAACCATATGTTCTCATCATCGGTAATACCCATGTCCCAGAGTCTTTTAGGGGTGAGGCATCGCAGATCAATGACTGCCATCTCGGGCCGGGGAAACAGCTTGCGTGTGGCTTGGATCACTGAGTGGCGGGGTGGGGGGATGCCTTTACGTTTTGATTTCAGAAATAATAGGTTTTAAACACAATGTTGAATTTACTTCCAGTCCATGATAATTGGCAAGGTAATTAATTGATTAATTAGTTACACAGAGTGCAATATTTTTCTAAGCCCTAATCTACTAGCCCGTTGTAGTGAGAAGCATCATTAAACAGAACAGCATTGAAGGACTTTGCTTGGAAGCAGTTGTTTTTCTAAGTGGCAGAAGAACATTTCTTAACTTCCAGTTGGGGAAGATTCTACTTTCCATTGACTCTAACGCAGGACTTTTATGTGCTGCTGACTTGTTATCTTGCAGTATTTCAGGAATTCCTCTTGGTTGCTTTCTAGTTGTTTAGGATATGTATGTTTTATTTCCCACCTTATTTTCCTCCTAAAAAAATGATAAGCCTGTTAAGGGTGTGGACTACATATTTTCTTGCCTTCCATTCCTAGAAACCTATATGGCATTGGTCTGAGGGAGTACCCAAGAAGTCACTCAGTGAAAGAATAACACTGACAGATAAGAGTCATCTGGGAGGCATTACAATTTGGTTACATCACCAACAGATTATAAACACTTGAACTGTTACTGAGTGAGCTACATGTAAAAAGAACTAAAGTAGAAATTTTTTAAATCAGATTCGATGGACAGTCCTTCCAGAGTTTCTTGGACAATCTGCAATTAAAAGGAAAAAAAGTTTCATTCTTTAATATATATGCCATAGAATATTTGTACCTACCTCTACAGATGAAGGCTACAGGACTCTTTATTTATTTACTTATTATTTATTTAGTTATTACTTATTTATTACTTATTTATTTGTTTATTTATTTGACCATTGGAATCTTTAAAAGTCATATAAAGTTTTTTTAGTATTTTTCTACTTTCCCCCAGTTTTTTAAATGAAAACACAATAAACGGATCTCTAGAATTCAACTCCCCTTAGGGCACGGATCTTGTTTTGTTCTTCCGGTACACTCATTGGCTAGAAAGGTGCTGCCTGGTAATGGCAGGTATTGAATATTTGCTGGAGGCATGACTGAAGCCCAGATCCTTTCTTTCTTTTTTTTTTTTTTTTAAATTTTTTATTTCTTTTCAGCGTAACAGTATTCATTGTTTTTGCACCACATCCAGTGCTCCATGCAATCCGTGCCCTCTCCAATACCCACCACCTGGTTCCCCCAACCTCCCACCCTCCGCCCCTTCAAAACCCTCAGATTGTTTTTCAGAGTCCATAGTCTCTCATGGTTCACCTCCCCTTCCAATTTCCCTCAACTCCCTTCTCCTCTCCATCTCCCCTTGTCCTCCATGCTATTTGTTATGCTCCACAAATAAGTGAAACCATGTGATAATTGACTCTCTCTGCTTGACTTATTTCACTCAGCCCAGATCCTTTCTAAAACCAGTCGAGCGTGGTATAAATAACTTTTTTTTAAAAAAGTCTAATGCTGTTAATAAAAATACTGTCAATAGTACTAAATAGTTTTTCTCTGTAATTTCTCTAGGTATATCCCCTTTTATCCTTTACCAACTTCTTGTTTTGTCTTTTTTTTAAAATAAGGCTCAGAGTTTAAAGACCCTCGTGAACTCTTTGGGAGTACTGACATTTGCGAGCACTTAGAATCCCGCCTGCCATCATGTGGGTGCTCAGTGAATATTTGTTGAAACATTGCAGCCTGTCTCACTGACTGTCAGTTACCTTGTGTATAGAGACACCTTTTTGTTCATTAGTATTTAGAAAGCAAGACTGTATGCAGGCTGCCAGGCCTTTGATGCTAGCTTTACATCTTACCATTGCTTGCTGGGAGCCCTGGATTCCCGCTTTGACCACATCTCTCACTGTCCTACAAAGATGCCCTTTATGCATGCCTTCTTCTGCCTCCTCACCTTGCATCCTTATAATCCAGATTCACCGGCACCTTCTCCGGGGCTGGGCATCCTTGACTCCTTGTTCCTCCTTCAGTGGCATTGTTTAACCAGCTGTACTGTAGTATAAACTCCCCTGGGTGTATCTCCCTTTAAGTGTCATGCCTGGGCAGCCTAGGGAAGCTGGCTTTTTTTGTCTTTGAAATTTCCCCTGTCTCTCTTCCCCGACAGCCATCCCACCCCAACACGTAGTCAGTCCCTAGCACATTGGAGACACTGTCAAATTTATAGAAAAAAGGGATGCTACCTTCCTTCACGTACAGGGCTAGGTTCTAACTGGAGTTGGATGTAGTAAATCCCAGGGGAACAGAGCACATCTAGAAGCCACACATTTTACAGTTAGCATCCCATTTAATTCTCAGAAACTCTGTGACGTGAAGATGGTCCCAAATTCACTTTATTTCTGAGGAACCAGGGACACTGGAGCTACTGAGTAGAGTGTTGGAGCGTGAGTGGTTTTTTTACTTATCTAAACCCTTGTCCCCCCACTGGCTCTGCCCACCACCTTGCTATCTCATGGACAGCTATTTTATGTGGGCTAAAGGGGTGGAACTTAAAAGCCCAGCTGTGTGTTTTCACTCAACCTGGAAGAGGAGATCCAGTTCACGTGCAGGGAGAGAGCACGGAGTGGTTTGTTGCCAGGGAGGACTGGGTATGGGGGTGCGGTATGAATCGACTCCCTCTCCTAGCCCAGAGCGAACAGCCAGGGGACCCTGTGGAAATCCCATGCTGAGACGAGAAGCTGCAGCATAAGGACGTCACACCTGCCTTCTTCATCTCAGCATCCTGTTCTTAGTAACAGAATAAGCCATTCAGTTTCATGTTGTTGTCCCTTTGACGCCTTTACAAATAAATGAGATTTGCTAACAATGCAGTTTTTCTTCGTTGATGATATCTTAGGATCCTCTCTTGCAGGAACTATGTGCCCCTTACCTTGTGTCATGATACGCATTCCAATAATAAGGCTAACACTGCTAACAAACTGTTTTTTGGTTTTGCCTATGTCAAAAAAAAAAAATTAATTGGGATTTTTGGGATTTGGGCATTAAACAATACATTTGTCCAGATGTTAAAAGTTAATTTCCAAGGGATGGGGAGATCTTGTTTATCATGTGAAGGAAGCTTAAAGGGAATTAGTTTAATTGTGTAAGAATATTAAGCAATCTTCTGCCGTCTGCTGTCAACAGCGCATGGGTCCCTTAAGGTCTGCTTTTCCATTACCCTGATTTTCTCCCTGTCTGGATGGAGTTCCCAATATCATTAACACACCTCACATAGTTTCTTTTGAGGCTTGGACTGGGTTAAATCATTTTATGCAAAGTGGATGGCTAAAACATTTTCCCCAAATATCTGCCCCCAAAGAGCTATTTTTGTTGTCTCTCACAGGAGACACATTGCCGGTCTCACACAGTGTGTTACCCGATCATCAACTACTCTGTCTGATTGTGCTGCTCTTTCCACCCTTCTTCCTAGAAAAGCATGTTTTACTCAGGAACCACCCTCATCCCCCACCCTGCAAACACTCCACCTCTCTTCTCTTTGCCCAGAATATTTTCTTTGCCTGCCTCCTGTCTTAAGGGGATGACAAGGAGAGATTTCAGTGCCGGTGGATTTGCCTGTGTTACAGAACACTGTTTCACAGACTGCTTCCAGCCACAATCCACAGTAGGAATTAAGTGTACACTGTGACCCAGAATACACCCCCACACCTACACCCACACCTACTTCACGGAGGCTTTCACAAAACGATACTGTATAGTTTCCTAGGGCTTCTATAACAGTTAACCAAAAACTGTGCAGCTTAAAATAATAGAATTTTTTTGTATCACAGTTCTGGAGGTCAGAAATCTGAAATCAAGGTTGGCTTGGGCTGTGTTCTCTTTGATGACTCCAGGGGACATTTTTTCCTTGCTTCCAACTAGCTTCTGGTGTTTTGTGCATGTAGATGCCTCACTCCAGTTCATGGCGTTCTTCTCCCTCTCATCTTCTAATCATCTCTCTGTGCTGACCTGTCCCTGTGTCAGATTTCCCTTTTTTTAAATCAGGACACTGGTCATAGTAGATTAAGCCTTGTCTTAATAACCTCATTTTAACTTGACTACCTCTGTAATGGCATTAAATCCAAGATGGTCACATTCTGAGGTACTCAATGGGGGATACCCCCAATTTGCCCCCGTACCATTTTGGGGGATCACAATTCAATTCACAACAAAAACTCATCTTTAAATAATACCTCAATATCTATCCCATCCTCTCATTAAAAAAATATTGATTGTGTCTCACTAAATTGATTTCATATCAGTTTGAAAATACTGTTTAGGATAAAAGTTCTGAATTTGAACCATATCTTCTTGGATTTTCAGTTTTCTCTTTTTAAAAATGGAGGTTATAATCCCTACTTTCCAGGCTTGTAGTGAGAATTAAGAGGAAAATATGAAAAGGTTCTTGGTAAATTAAATATAGTAAAAACAAAGAAAAGGTGATGGGAAATTGCAACCAGTACCTTTTAAGATTAAAAGCATGTGTTCAGTGAAACTGTGTAGAATTTCTAAAAATTATTTTTAGTCAGGGATGGGGTAGAGGGAAAGGGAGAGAGAATCCTAAGCAGGCCCCATGCCCAGCATAGAGCCTAACATGGGGCTCCATCTTACAACCCTGAGATCATGACCTGAGTTGAAATCAAGAGTTGGACACTTAATGATTGATCCACCCAGGCACCCCTGCATAGAATTCTTTATATTTAAATGAAATGAACAAAAGTCTTGAAAATATATATATTACTAAAATTGACTCAAGAAGAAATAGAAATCCTGATAGAAAAAGATTTCAAGCTGTAGCTCTGACTTGTGGAAGTTGTTACTCCCAACCTTACAACAGTAACAAAAAACCTGGGAGAAACTGGAAAAATTGATATTCTTGAGATTTGGTTACCTGACGCAGGTGCCATAACTGGGAGGCAGTTGTTTTTTATTTTTATATTTATTTATTTATTAGTTTTCTTTTTTTTTTCCATTTTATTTTATTTCTTTTCAGTGTTCCAGCATTCATTGTTTATGCACCACACCCAGTGCTCCATGCAATACCTGCCCTCCATAATACCCACCACCAGGCTCAGCCAACCCCCCAACCCCATCCCCTTCAAAACCTTCAGTTTATTTCTCAGAGTTCACAGTCTCTCATCTTTGTCTCCCCTCCAATTTCCCCCATCTCGCTTCTCTGCTCCATCTCCCAATGTCCTCCATGTTATTCCTTATGCTCCACAAGTAAGTAAAACCATATGATACTTGACTCTCTCTGCTTGACTTATTTCATTCAGCATAATTTCTTCCAGTCCTGTCCATGTTGATACAAAAGTTGGGTATTCATCCTTTTTGATGGAGGCATAATACTCCATTGTATATATGGACCATATTTTCTTTATCCATTTGTCTGTTGAAAGGCATTTGGTTCTTTCCACAGTTTGGTGACTGTGGCCATTGCTGCTATGACCATTGGGGTACAGATGGCCCTTCTTTTCACTACATCAGTATCTTCAGGGGAAATACCCAGTAGTGCAATTGCAGGGTTGTAGGGTAGCTCTATTTTTAATTTCTTAAGGAATCCCCACACTGTTTTCCAAAGTGGCTGCACTGACTTGCATTCCCACCAACAGTTTCAAAGGGTTCCCTTTTGGAGAGGCAGTTTTTAATTGGAAGTTTGACAAATTGCGGGAGACTGAATGCAGATAAGTGGGAGATTGAAAACCTCCTGTGGCTGATGGTCTAAGTGGGTCACTACACATTCACAAGCTTTATGCCTGGAATCCCATCAGGGAGAGGATACAAGAAAACTCCACTCATGGTCCTGGTCATGAAACCTTCTCAGATTCTTCTCCCTAACAAAGGCCTCATCTCTAAGGGGAAGAACTTCTCCAGAGGGCAATTCTGAAACCTTATTCCAGCTGAGGAAATATAATTCAACCCCACTGAAGCTGCCTCCAGCCTTCCTGTCTTACCTAAGGGGAAAATCAATAAATAGAAACACTGGTCAACAGGAGAGAGAGTTTCAAGGAAATATACTCGGAATAATAGAGCCAGGAAAGGTTACCCTTTTCTGGGGGCAGGATAGAAATAAATCTCTGTTCCTAGAGAGGCATAAAACACTTCTGGAAGTCATACCCTGAGACAGAGACCACTAAGACTAGGACTTAAATAGAAGATTTGAGAACATCCTATTCCCCACACCATCCCACCACTCTAGCAAGCCTCTAGTAATAATAACAGTGGAGTGCAGTTTAAAAAATGCACAACACAGACTGTCTCTGAGAAGCAGAAAATGAAAGGAAGCCCCAAAGCCAAGAGGGGAGGAACAAAGAAGACCACTGTAGGAATTTGAAGCCTCAGGAACCAATAGCCACAACAAGCATTAAACGCATCTCATCTTCTAGCCAGGTTAATACAAATTCTCACTAAAGGTATCTGTTTACTTCAGTACATATTATGCTATACAATGTGTCTGGCTTTCAATAAAAAATCACAAGGCATGCTGAAAGGCACAAAAATAAAACCACACACACACACACACACACACAGTTTGAAGAGATAGAGCATCAGAAGCAGACCCAGATATGACACAGATTCTTCAAAGATCAGAGAATTTAAAATAATTATGGCAAATACGTTAAAGGTTCTGATGAAAAAATAGGCAACATGCAAGCTCGTTTGTGTAATATAAGCAGAGAAGTGGAAACTCTAAGGAATAATCAAAAGGAAATGACAGGAATAAAACAAGCAGTAACAGAAATAAAAATTGCTTTTGATAGACTCAGATACATGAAACATAGCCAAGAAAAAGGAATCACTGAATCTGAAAATAAGTCAATGAAACTTCTAAAACTGAAATGTAAAGAGAAAAAAAAATTGGGAAAAAAAAAAAAAAAAGAATGTCCAAAGACTGTGGGACAATGTAAAAGATGTAACATATCTTTTAAGAGAAGAAGAAAGAACAGGACAGAAGTATCTGAATAATAATGTTTGAGAAAGTTCAAAAATTAATGACAGACACAAAACCACATACCCAGGAAACTCAGAGAATACTAAGCAGGATAAATACCAAATTAAAACCAAACCAACCAACCAACCAAGTAAACAAAATAGCAAAAACTTGAACCTACACACATCATAGTCAAACTGCAGGCAACCAGAGATAGTGAGCAAAAATCTTGAAGCAGGTTATGGTGGGGGAAACATCAGAAAGTACAATCAGAAGACAAACTCTTCTCGTCTCTTCCTACCTCCCACCTTGCCTCCTTCATTAACAAGTTATTAGACCCATGTTTTACATGCAAGTTGACCTGACTTTCAAGATGTACATAAATCATGTTTTATGCACTTTTGCAGGAAATGAACAAAGGGGGAGGGAAGTGAAGGAAAGTATACAATTTGCCTTTGTTTTTTTTTTCCCAGACAGAGAGAGAGTAAGAGTGTGCATGCTGCAGGCAGGGAGGGGCAGAGGAAGGAGAAGAGGGAGAATCTCGAAGTAGACTCCCTGCTGAGTGCAGAGTCCAATACAGGGCTCCATACCAGGACCCTGAGATCATGTCTTGAGCTGAAGTCAAGAGTTGGATGCTTAACTGACTGAGCCACCTATGTGCCTCCATAATTTGTTTTATAAGGCTAACCTTTTTACAAATACTGGATGAACACAGGATAAGAAAACTACAGGCAGTTCCCACTTAAAAATGTAAATGTGAAAATCCTAAACAAAATACAAGTGACTGAATCCAACAGCATAATTGGAAACAAAACAAAACAAAACAAAACAAAACAGTACGTCCAAGCAGGATTTCTCCTAGCAGATAGTTCAACATTAAGAAATATGTCAGTTAGGGGCATGGGTTGCTCAATGGGTTGGGCCTCTGCCTTCAGCTTAGGTCGTGATCCCAGGGTCCTGGGATCCAGCCCGCATCGGGCTCTCTGCTTGGCGGAGAGTCTGCTTCCCCCTCTCTCTCTGCCTGCTGCTCTGCCTACTTGTGATCTCTCTGTCTGTCAAATAAATAAAAATCTTAAAAAAAAAAAAAAGAAAGAAATATGTTAATTAAAAAGACTAACAGATTAAAGAAAAGAGCATCATGCCTTTCCATGATGCTCTCGTTAGGTAGTTTGCTCAGTCATAAAGCTATGAATTGTTAGTAGTGACGTTTTTAGCTGCTTCCTCTAGAGCCTGAGCTCTTACCCACTACTCTCCCTCTGAAGAGAGACAAGGAAAGGTGAGGATGGGAGACAAAGCAGTAATGGCAACAAGAGGAAAAAGACTATGGTCACTGAGCAAGATGTCTCATTACATTGATCTTCTTCTGATGACTTTGTTTCTTCTTTTTATTTTACGAAGTCTCTAAATTTCCACCCTCAGTGTCTTCTTAAATTATTCCATTCCTTGGTTCCTCACTGATGAACTGGGTTTCCCTGAGCCAGTCTTACACCCACTTCTTCCATAAAAAGAAGGCTTATCCTTTGGGACACAGAGATGGCTCCCAGACAAAGCAAGTTAAATACAAAACATTGCAACATGTGATTATAATATGGACATTATAGACCGTAAGTACAGTAGGAGTTTAGAGATGAAAGTGGGGAATATGATTTAGGAAGATCGAATAAAGGAGTAAGATTTGAACTAGACCTTAAAATTTAGTGTTTCCATTTGCAGAGATAGAGTTGATTTATAAGGGTGTGCTATGTTAGGGCCACAACATTGTTCAAAGCCTGGAGGTGGGACTTTGTAGGTCCTGCTCAGTCTGCTCCAGGTGGAGAGAAAAGTTTATTGAGCAGTTGTGGAAAATAAGTTTGTTATGGATTTTATACTACAAAGAAAAATGAGTAAAAGTATGAAAAAATTCACCTGTGAAATTAGTCATTCCTGCCTTCATTCAACAACTATGGATCATCTCTTCTGTGCCATCCCTGTGCTCCCACCCAGAGTACAAGTATTAAAAGGACATGGTTCCTGCTTTTAAGGAGCTTCGCAACTCGAAAGACTGGTATCTCTAATAAAATACACTGTGACAGGGGCTGTACCAGTAGAATGTATGGCCAGGGATGGGAGGCCCAGAAGAGAAGGAGTGATTCATTCTCACAGGCCAGAGGAAGAATAACAAAAAGCTGAGAGAATGTAATCCCATGTAAACTATGCTGGATAACTCAGAGTACATGATCTTTGTTAAATCCTCAGCACTATTTCTCACTGAGGCTCGGTGGGTGCTGGGGGTCTTCCATCTGTGTTTGGTCAAAGCCTGACCCCATTGTGTGTGGGTCATGGCATCAGAATCCAATATGGCAGGTACATGAAGCTGGCTGACTCGCAGTTGTTCCCACACATCTCTTATTTATTGCCCCTTTCTGTATGTTTCTTCATGGCCATTTCTCTCCAAGCAGATCTTTTCTGTTTGACAGACAGGTGTAGGTGTGTTTTTTGTTTTTATCATGGTAGGAGCCTTCCTAATGCCTTCCCATGATGCTCTAGAGAAGCAAGGGGTGCACTTGGGACCATTGTTGGCACAGTACCTGCTATAATGTGAAATACACTGTGGCCAGCCTCTCTCAAGATCTTATCCAACCAAAGAGGTCTATGACTTGGCAAGCACTTGCTATATAACATGAGGTCATCAAATATTCTTTTGATTGGTATCTGAGAATAGTATCAGAAAAAGGCTCCCATTGATACATTAAGATCCACCCATCAGTTGGAGAACTTTTAGACAAGTGTGTGTTGGAGGGGTGGAGAAAGTAGGGAATAGGAGTGGCTAGCTCCTTAGGTAATTTGCAGAGATTTAAAATTTGCTCTGACCAGTGGCAATTTGTTCTTTTTTGCTTGAGACTTTTCCAGTTTCCTAGTTAAACATAGGAACATTTTGAAAATTTGAGTATTTCAAGAAATAGTCTTGAAATTTGAAATACTCCTTGTTATTGTAAAAGCTAAAAAAAGAAAGGTTCGTTCCCTTGGTTTCATGGGTACCTGTTGCTTGATTTATATAGTGCTGCTTACAGATCCTTCTTAGTCTTTGCCATGAGCTCCATTTTTGGTTTTGAATCTGGCGGAAGTGGAATCTTAAAAGGATTCTCTTACCACTTGAGCCCTACATCCTATAACCATAGAATGACTTCGTCTTAATATTTCTATGGAGACTGTCTTGTTCCTTGAGAAAGAAACCGTTTTGGGAGTTAGGAGTCTAGAAAACTGGAGCTAGTTTATTCCTGGTTTCCTTGTGTTACCCTAGTCCCTGATAAAAGCATATTTTAGTAGCACTTTATACACTTCCTTTCTAATTGTATTTTTAGCACCTAAGGGGTCCTTAAAAATTCCTTTGTAACTAATGGTTCCCTCTCAAATAAGGACCCCGGTGCCTCTGCCATTAGAGTAAGCAAGGGAACAGCATCTCATTTCCCCAAACATAATCTGATTTCCTTGCTTCATGAATGTAATTAATTTGCTGGCCTGAAAACTGTACAGGCTGCTGTAGACTTCCAGAATTGTTTCCAAAGGGAAAGATAACTTACGTGGAGTGCTTCCAAGCATGTGCTCCCTGTGAACCTGGCCTGGAGGAACACTTTGATTTCAGCCCCTTTCCAGGAACCAGAAAGAGCACATCATAGTAGATCCCCCTTGTGGGGGTTCCAGGTGCTTCTAGAATCTAAGTGACTGTGATATCAAATGGGGATTATATAGATGGGGCCATATAGGCACAGCAGACTTCTATAGGCTTGTGCCTTTTACCTGGGCACCCTGCAGAGCCTGGAGAGGCCTCTGTGTCTTTATCACATTGTTAGATGACCTTTTAAAGTTTCTTTGAGTATCTTAGAAGGATTGGCTTTTAGAGACAAGCAGAGAAAAGGGGCTATGGAAAGCTAAAGTTTTTGAAGTTGACAGTTATTCTGGCTGCCAGAGACCAGTCTCATGGGTATTGTCTCTTGCAGGCTTAAACCAAGTGATTTTATTTGATAGAAAAATTATTTAGGAGGTGCCTAGGCGGCTCAGTAGGTTAAGTGTCTGCCTTTGGCTCAGGTCATGATCCCAGGGTACTGGGATCGAGCCCCGAGTCAGGGTCCCTGCTCTGTGGGGAGTCTGCCTCTCCCTCTCCCTCCACTGTTCCCCTGCTTGTTCTCCCTCTCTCTCTCTGTCAAATAAATAAAATCTTTATAAAAATTATTTAGGAGATATTGCAAGAGAGGAGGAGAGGCAGATTGTGTGTTTCAGAGAGAAAGATGATGGAGATTGGTTAGCAACACGTAAGGGATATTTTTTGAGAAAATGTGTTCATTCATTCTCCACTGCTCTTGGAACAAATATCAAGCTCAGGTGTTATGCCCGGAGATGGGGATTCAGGGACGAGAAGAAATCATCCTCACACGTCATTACCTCGTATGTCTCCAAAACACCTAGAACTCTACATAGCACATAGTAGGAACTCAATAAATATTTATTGAGGGAAAGTGTGAATTCATATTAAGAATAAATTTCCCTGATGTCAGCAATGTGTTATCTTTTAAGTTTTTCTGTGCTTGTATCTTAGCTTCCGTTCCTGTGTTTGGTGTCGCTGGCCTGCATAGTCCTAGGTTGATTTGAGAGGAAATGCCCGTGATTAGAGACATATAACAAGTCAGGACTGATCAGATTGAAATCTAATGTAGGCACCTAATTTAATGAGGAGAGAAAAATTACCCAAACAAGAGCATGTGTAATTATGCTAAATTTCATGACTTCAGGGTCATAAATGGATTTTTCTTGATGTTCATCTGACACGAATTAATTCACGTTGTTGCTGACTGTTAAGCAGCAGCTTGTAGGGTCCTTTATAATAAGAGGACATTAATTCCTGTTAAATGATGATGAGCCTCCTGCAGAATCATACATTTTATTCATATGGATGCAGCTAATAAGGAGACAATGAAAGACCAGGAAGATCAGAAGGAGGCCGTTGCTGCAGACATCGAGGGGGAACGAACCTTTTGAACCCATGAGGCGAGGGGGCGGGGAAGAGCTTCCGAATGGTCATCTTAGTCAGCGTGGGCTGCCCTACGGAAACGTCACAGACTGTGGGGCTTAAACAACAGACGTTTATCTTCTCCCAGTTCTCAATCCTGCAAAGTCAAGATGAGGGTTTCAGCGGATTGAGTTTCTGGTGAGAGCTCCCTTCCTGGCTTAGAGATTGTCACTTAGTCCTCATGTGACCTTTCTTCTAAGCACAGGGAGAGACGGAGACGGAGAACTCCAGCATCTCATTTGACACCAGGACCGTTAGATCAGGGCCCCACCCTGATGATCTCATTTAATCTTAATTACCTTCTTAAAGGCTCTGTCTCCAAATACAGTCACACTGGCGGTTAGGACTTCAGCTAAGGGATCTGAGGGACCCAGTTCACTCCACAGCAGTGGGATAGGTTTGAACTGTAGTTTTTGTCTGCGTAGCTATTTGGACTCTGGCCAGTTGCATAGGCTCCTGGAGTCTTAGTTCCCCTAACTACAAATACCACAAGAGTAATAATCACAGCCTGCGTTGGGAGATGACAGTGAGTTCAGTGAGTGTATGGAAGACTTGGCCCAGGGCCCATAGCGACCACTCACCAAGCGCCAGCCCTCTGCCTTCTCCCTTACCCTGCTATGCCCACTCTCATTTTGTCCTTTGGGAAGGCTGGGTTCCAGATTTGCAAGCACATTTTGAGGTTGAGGTCCCTCTCAGTGATTTGTGGATCATAGTCCAGGAGAGCAGAAAACTGTTCAGAAGCATGGATCCAATATGGAACGTGTGGCTATCCGAGTAAGCGGTGATGTTGAGAAAATGAGAGGCTTAGCAAGCACATTAACGCCAGTGGAAATTATGGAATCGTGATGCTGCGGAAGGCATTTTTAATGATTTGAGTAAATGAGAGAGTGACCTTAATTCCATTCTTTTGGGATTAGGGGATTAGGCGAAGGGCTCTCTTTGATGAGAAAATAAAATGGAATAATTTTCAGCAGAATTCCATTTTAAAATTATGCTCATCTTTAAATATTTTTCTTTAATAATCCTGTCAACTGTTAATGAATTAAACATTATGTATAGAAGTGTTGTTTTTATTTCCTGCACTGCAAATAAGTCTCACGAGAAAAGATTCTGCATCTTCTCTGGGCTTTTTTCTTGTGGTATTTCAAATTAAATTCCTCCGACCAAGTGTTAAATATAATTCTTATTCATGATTTGAGCATGGATGTTAGTAAATGTCACTACAGTGTATTTGCTTTCTTTATTAACCTGAATTAACAAGGTTTTCACATATATATACTATATATATATATATATATATATATAATGTATACATCACTACCGTCTAAACCCTGGTACTTTTAAAGAGATAAGCCTATTTTTCTCCTTTTCTTAGTGCTGAAGAAAAGGATTTCATCCTGTGTTTTCCCAGCTGCCTTCTAATACCTTTGTAGTTTTTCATTAACTGTGCTTTTTTGTGCCCCATGTTTTAAGCCCTCTCCTGAGCTACTAGCAGTCCTCCACTAGCTCATCTGTGGCTTTCCTTGGCTCAGCAGACACACCTTCTTTGATTCATTCAGCCTGTGGAGTAGTTGTCCGTTGGTGCTATTTAGTGTGTCAGGAGGGAGAAAAGTAAATTCTGCTTTAAAAGGCTGTCAAATTATTATCATTTTTTTTTCAGTCCCAGTCCTTGTATTTGGTATTCAAAAGAAACCCTTGATTTTAGGGCATTGAGTACAAAATTAGATCAATTCCGTCAGATAATGACCATATTTCACAGTTACGAGCCGGTGTGATTGCTGGGTAGTGCTTATGGTTTAGAGTCACTCCTTGTGGTAGTTTCTAGGTGAAGTGTCCTCGTAGTTTTTATTTTCTTTTGTGTTTCGCCAGCCTCAGACTGCGTTTTATACTGGCGGTTGGGGTAATAGATCTTTAATTTTCCTGAATAGGGTGTAGCGGAATGGACATAATCTTTCTGACTGCTGAATCACGCTGGAGCGTTGGTTTATCTACTCATTGGTAAGAAGAAGTAACAAAGAGCGTGCATTGTTTGCTTCTCAGAAAAGGAAAAAAATGGCACAGAGTAAACAAGGGTGAAGAAGTAGGGAATCATAATTTTTAAAAGGTCCACTCTTTAGATTTCTTTTTCTTGAGGATCTTTTTTACATTATGACCGTACCTGCTCTGTGGAAAGTGGTCAGCGATTTCTTTTTTTTTAAGACTCAGATTTATTGCTGGTATGCGATTCCACAAATCCAGAAGTCCTTTGTATTGTTGATGGACCTGGCTTTCTCACCTTCATGGAAGTTCCATTATCTGGCCTTTTATTTTTTATTTATTTTATTTATTTTTTATTATGTTCAGTTAGCCACTGTGGAGTACATCATTAGTTCTTGATGTAGTGTTCAGTGATTCATTAGTTGTGTGTAACACCCAGGGCTCATCACACACATGCCCTTCTTAGTACCCATCACCCAGTTACTCCCTCCCCCGCCCTCCCCTCTGAAACCCTCATTATCTGGTCTTTTAAAAGTTTGCCACACTTGAATTTTTTTTTTTTTAATGGTGTGTGTGTGTGTGTGTGTGTGTGTGTGTATGTGAATAATCCCTCTGGGACTAGTTTGGGGGGAGAATGGAACTCTCACCGTCCTTTGGAGGCATCTGAGAGATGACAATGTCCCAGAGCCGGGCATACAACCCGACATTTACCTTTGTTGAGTTGCCTTGAGTTAACCTGAAGCCAAGAGACATTCCCCCATTTTTCTTTTTCATTAGGGAGGGGTCCTTGTTTTTGCTATTGTGTATAGTCTTGTGTCATTTTTTTTTTTTTCACTTTTAGTTCTTAGCCAATAAGTAAGCTTGGTAGCTGATGGGAAGAAGGAGTGAGTTCTACTGAATAATTTTCCGGATCAGTTTCTGGCCCAGACTTCAGCTGCACCCACCGTGATTTCAGACATGCCAGCTCCTTTATTTGCTCATTGACCTCGCTGGCCTCCCTGCCAGAATCAGGCAAAATAAACAATAAATAAAAAAATATGGCTCTCTTCCTGCCATTTTCTTAGAATATAGTCTTGGGGATGTAAGCCAAAACTCTATTCTAATGAAGAAAAATAAACCTTATGGGAAGGAAATTTTCATACATCACACTAGATTTTTTTTCCCTTAATTTTAAACGGTAGGTACTGTTGGTGTATGTGACAGTTTCATGTGCATTGATCAGCAGCAGGTCTTAGAGCTGTGGAATGGCTTAGGCAAGGAAACAGGATAAAGAAATACGTGAGAAATGATAAAGGCAGGGCAAATGTGTGGGCAAGTTGGAGTGACCCAATTTTAAGGGAACGTGTTAAAGATGGTCTTTCTTAAGCCCTGCGTGTTCCTGGCATTGTGCTAGGCACCATAGAGGCATCAGGGTTGAATCAGACCAAAGTCTACTAGGAAAGTACATAAAATTTTGTAGTATAGGAAGAGTAACAAAAGCCCTGAGAAGTACAGACACATTTTTACAAGAATTAGAGAAGTAGTAGAGAGCGATGGTCTCTCGGTCTTTGCTTCTGAAAATGTGTCTGCAGACATGCTGCTTACTGGAAATGCAATTTCACGGGTCCCTTAGGAATCTCTTCTGGACTGGGGCCCAGGAATCTGTATTTTGATAAGTCCCTTCAGGTGATACTGATGCCCACTGAAAATTGAGAAGCATTCGTTCTGTTCAGCATAGAAAGAGAGAATAAAGGGGTTCTTGGGGGAGGTGGCATTAAACTGGGCAAGAGGAGCCGAAGCGAAGTTTGCACAGTCCCTTAAGCTGCCTCCACGTTTAGCGCCTCCAACTCTTAGAATGAAATATTTACTTTCTATTTAATCTAGATTCGTCATGCTTTTCCACAATGCTATTTCCTCTCTTTTCATTCTCAGTGGAATACTGAATCATGGTGATCATATTTTGTAGGATAACCTTTGCTGTGTATCAAAGAAACTATTAAGTTCCCCCACTGTCTTTTCTTCCTCAGGCTAATTAATCCTTATTTTTTCAGCCTCTTCTCTTACCTTCCAATGCTTTCAACATTTTCCTTGCTCTTGTCTGGGCTTTCCCCAATTTTCTGTAGTTCTCTAAAGTTACAAAGACCCAAACTATCCTGGTGCTGGGTCGAGGTCTTTGCCTCTCTCTTCAGGCAGAATAAATGGATCTTATCCTCTACATGTTCTTTCCTTTAAGAGAATTTACCTAGAGAAGTAGCAGAGTGTAGGGTAGTATGTTGAATCTATTGTGCTTGGACTCATGGGGGACTGGGGATTGTTCACATGGGATTCTTAAGATTCATATAGGTACCAGCCATTGTCTGAAGACTCTGTAACTATAATGATTTCTACATAAATGCATTGCTTTTTGTTTCTTAATATACTTAGCTGTAATAGGGACTAAAATTCAAAATCTGTTGTTTTTATCTTCTTGTGTTTTCTTAACACAGTAAGAGTCCACATGCCCCATGGGAATCTATGCAATTTTTTATGTCAACAAAGGAGCCCTTTTGTTTTGAAAACACATTTGTTGGGGCAATAGGCCAGTCGGTGAGCATGATGGCTTGTCCTCATCTGTACAAGAAGGGAAAAAAGGATCTGTCTTTCATGGTATGAATCGTAATGGTAAAGTGGTTACTGTATATATAAGACCATAGTAGGTGTTCAGCAAATGGTAGTTATTATTATTTTTGTGTATTGACTTTTGTCTCATATGTACCTTTTCACCTACCATGATTCATTGTTCAGCTCGCCCCAGAGTATGTAGATAGTAACTACCAAATGGGGCCACATTTTTCTCCAATTTCATATCTGTATTCTCATCACCTTCTTGTGTTTAGGTTTCTGTGTATAGTGGGATGCAGGAAGGGTTCCTTTCTGAGAGTTTCCTCAGTCTGAGTTGGCCTTCCCCATGCTGTATCTTGCCATAAGAGGCCCCTTCATACTCCACTGGATGTCTAGAATTTGCTGTTTTCCCTCTTGAACTAAAAGCAGTAAAAGAAATAGTACAGGGTGAGTTGGCCAAACAGCACAAAATTGAAAGTTTAAGATAGTTTTTTGTATAATTATTGGACTTGTTGCCAAGAATATTATTTCCATATATGTTGACAGCCAGTAGAGGGAAATTTCTGACCTAGGAGTCTTAAATGTGTTGAAGACTAAATAAATGTTCTTAGTAGACTGAGGCGAAAGTATGGCTGGTTATGAAGGAGATGCCATTTTCTTGGTCCAGTCTCTCTGTCACTGTGGGATCTGTTTGTCTGCTGGTAATGTCAGCATCCACTGTCTTTTCAGCTGTCATTGTGGAAACAGATGACTCCACACCTGCCTTCTTTGCCTGCCTTGCATTTTGTGTGAGAAGGTCTGAGAATGTCCTTGCATGATGCTTTGATGAGTGACTGCTTAGTTAGTGATGCTCACTTCTTAAAATTCTTTGTTCTGCGTGCCAGAATATTGTTGCCTATCTCTGTCATTTCTCTTAGTCTTCTACTCTTAGGCTTTGCATTGAGTTATTTTGTTTACAACAAAATTTGCTGGTTTAAAAACAAGCTGGGAAAGATTCTCATTCCCCATGCCTCAATTCATGAGCAGGGAAATAAGACCTCTTAGGAAACAAAGACTGCCCTGGAAACTAGTGAACAAGAGAGACTCCTTGGGCTTGGGGATCTAGCCAATACAGGATATTTGAAGTTGATTAGAAAGGTGGACTTTCTAGGGGTGCCTGTGTGGCTCAGTCAGTTAAGGGTCTGACTCTTGCTTTCAGCTCAGGTCATGATCTCAGGGTCATGAGCTCCTGAATTGGGCTTTGGGCTCTGAGCTCAGTGTGGAGTCTGTTTGTCCCTCTTCCTCTGCTCTTTCCAGGCACACACACGCTCTCTTTCAAATGAATAAGTGAATGAATGAATGAATGAATGAATAAATAAATTCCTTTAAAAAAAAAAAGGAAAGGAATTTTAGGCCTTGTAGGTGGTTTCCCTTTTGTCAAGCTCTGGCACTAGGGACTTTCCACTGCAAAATAAGATGTAGTTCCTTTCATAGAATCTTATTTTAGCTTTAGCTTGTATTTTCTAATTTTGCCTTTTTAAACCATTACATCAGTTTGTATTTCTCTGCTACCTTTTGGCTTATGAGAAATACAACACATGGGCTTAGATAATTTTATTTCTTGGAAACATGCTTGACAAAGCTGCATATAATAAAAGCACAATTTTCTCAGCAGGAGAATAAAACACACTACCCTCTCATAACTGGGCTTTAAAAATATCCAAACAATATACTTACTTAGACAAATTTGGCTTGTATTTTAATATTTTTGCAGTGAAATATTTGCTTCAGAACATTCCCAATTGAAAAATACAAAACTTTCTTTTCCTGATGCGCTGGGGGAAAACAAGATTCTCCTGCCAATTTCAGCATGAATAACTGTGGTGCCTGTTTAACTTGTTCCCTTTGTGAGTTACAAGCCTAGAATAATTCTGCCATGTCACAATTTAGAATGTGCTCTCATTTGATCTAATCTATTAAGCAATGAGTGCTGGTGGCATTCCATGGAATGATCAGCCTCTCAGTTTGTTACACGCCTTGGGATGGTTGTGTGTTCTTGGCATGTCCGAAGCACACTGGGTATAGCGTCAGAATCCTTGGAGTGGGAGCAGATGCCCCAGGCCATTAGTTAATCTAGCCTCTTGCTTCACCAGATGAGCAGAATTGCATTTTATTTATCTCATGTTGGCCACAGTTTCAGGTGAGCGAAGTCTCGCTCGCTAGGCCATATTCTACCTCCGTGCTTCAAATATCAGTGGCCATGGTTTAGGAAGTGGCTGTTGTAGTTGAAAACAGGAACACCTCCATTGTCAGAAATGAACAAAGTTGTCACCAGGCATCAGTCCACGTGCCAGGAGATGGCTCAGAGCATCGGATGTCTAGTTGTAACTTTGGGGGTTCCCCTGGTACTACTGGCTTCTGCAAGGTCCAGACTGGCCCCTGAAATGTGCTTTGTGATAGCCTCTACCACTCAGAAGGTGAGAAAGAATGTGGATAACCATATGGGTAAATGTACTCATCTTCTAGTATTCAGTTATTGTATTGTTTTGAACCTTGTTCCTTAAAATTCAGAGCAAACCATCTCACTCACACAGGATTCCTTAAAACCTTATTTTTTAAGCTTTCCATGTTAACATTAATGATAATTAATTTATATGACATTCAAATTAGTGTTTCTTATATACTTTTCTCTAATTGGGAAAGTGGATATGCTGTGTTCTCTTAAGGATATATAATAAGAGCGAAGTCACCTGCATCAGATTATTTCTAAATTTTGTTAGTGCTTTTTTTTTAAAAGATTTTATTTATTTACTTGAGAGGAGGAGAGAGAGAGAGAGCACAAGCAAGAAGAGGGGCAGAGAGAGAAGAAGAAGCAGACTCCCCCGAGCAGGGAGCCTGATGCGAGGCTCAATGTGGGTCTTGATCCCAGGACTCCAGGATCATGGCCTGAGCCAAAGGCAGACGCTTAAGTGACTGAGCTACCCAGGCACCCCATAAACTTTTATAGTGCTTTATCCACTACACAATGCTGCCTTGGCTTGAGATGAAAACAGTTCACAAAAAAAGCTGTCCCATGTCCCTAGAAAACTGTTTACATTTTAGCAACCCACCCAGAAATTTTGCCTGATGGATGAGATTTTAGTGGAGCAAGAGGTCACCTGTAAGATGCCCTTGTTTATTAGGTCCCAGTACAGAGGGCAAACACCCAGAAAACAATAACTCTCTTGCAGATTCCTCCAAAGTCCTTCACAGGTGCAGATCTGTCCACATCCTGCTGAGAAAGATTGATGTGGCTGAGCTTCGGTTGGAGCAGAGGATGGCACCAGGACAGATGCTGGAGGTTAGGCAGTGTCCTGGGGAACTTGGCCAAGGCAGCTTGGATGTGTGCCTTGGAAAATACCAGCCATGCAGAACAATCTTGGGGCTGGTGTAAAGGAATGGAGGATAAAAAGTATATTGAGGCAATTGTTTGATTCCGTAGGTTGAGAAATGACCTTCTAGTCATCATTGCTTTGGTATGACCTGCTGTTTTGAGTTCTTAAGAATCCATTATGATTTTGTTGTAGTTGTTGAGTTCCTCCTTTAAAAATGCTAACCTATTATGAAAGTTATTTCTAGATCACAGCTGTGGGGAAGAGTTCACTGTCCTGTGATAACAGGGTTGTGTTTCTCACTAGGTAAGTAAACCCATTCTAGGGATTCTATTTTTGAATTGCATGCTCTCAAATTCATCATAAAAATATTTATATATTTTGTACCTCTTCGGTACTTTGCTGATTCCGGGGGTACCAAAATGTGAAAAAATGGACTCTATTCTCCTAGAGTGGACCATGAAGTAAGAAGAGACATGTAGGTAAGCCAACAATATACTCCCTACAGTAAAATAATACAATGCAACAAAATACAAAAATGTGGTCAGTGAGGGTAGCCTCAGAAATGTATAAGGCAACAATCAGCGTAAAAGAGATCATGGTTAACTTTCCTGAGGGAATGTGTGACCCAGGGATGTCTTTGGAGAGAAAGTAGTATCTGAGGTGATTTGACAGGTGGATAGGAATTCACCAGAAGGGAAAGAGATACTTAGAGGAGAACTGGCTGGTTGGACCCAAAGGTGAGCAAAGTTATGTGGATGGGGTTATCATGTAGCTCAGTCTTATATCACTTTTTTACTTTTAAAGAAATTATTTATTTATTTATTTATTTGAGAGAAAGAGAGAGAACAAGTGATGGGGGAGGGGCAGAGGGAGGAAGAGAATCTCAAGCCAAATCCCAGCTGAGCACGGAGCTCCACATGGGGTTTGATCCCAGGGCTCTAAGATCATGACCTGAGCTGAAATCCAGTCGGCCGCTCCAGACGGCCGCTTAACCAACTGAGCCTCCCCCAGACCCCTTCAAATAATCGTGATGGAAAATTGACCAAAAGAATATTTTAAAATAAAATTAAAAAAAAAAAAAAAACTAAAGTAATAGAATGATTTTAGTTATAATGGTGTACAACTCCAGCTCCCTGCTGACCTTTAAGAGATAGCTGTCCTTAAAGTTAGGAAGAACCTTTTTTTTTTTTTTTTTAATAGAGAGGATATAATAGGTTTAGCAGGTACACGGTGAATAGTGTTTGTATGGGTGGCTGGGGGATTCTGAAGTGGAAAGTGTGGCTTCCTTTCAGTCAGTCCCTAACTGGGGTCATAGTCTTAAGCATGTCACCTGCCTCTTGACCAAAATACTTTATAGTATCTAAATTTTTTTCCAAATCTGATTTCATCATCTATCAAGACACCTCTTAATAAATTCTGACATACAAAAGAGAATAATTCATGTGTCTAGAAAATTCCCTCCTACTGGATAACCAAGGCATTATTCCATATCACTTAGTAAATCCATCACTTAGCAAGCATATGTAATTGTCATTTCCTAGCCCAAGGAAGGAGCTTTCACTAGGCTAGAGGAGACAATGATTTAAAAAATAATATTTAGTAATAGTTACAGTGATAACAACAGACTTGGGTGAAAGTGTTCCATAACCTGCGCCTCCATCAGAAAGGGAAAACAAACCTTTCCATCCTAATACCACCAGCCATCCCTTAGCCTCTGTGCCTCACTGTAGTCCTCATAGTCGCTGTCCCCATGCGGTTCTGCATACCAAGTCATCAGGAGATCTTTGGCAAAAACACAACTTAGAGTAATTCAGCCTCCCTGTGCCTGAAGGTTCTCCAGGACCCATCTGACGTGCTCATTGACCTTGTGCCATGGGGAGCTCTCCAGCCGAGAGTGCTCACCCCGTCTGTGGATAACAGATGTGAAATATACTTTGCTTAGGGAATTTGGTTGGATTCTTTTTTGAATCAAATTTCTGTTTCAAAAAGCCGGTAGTTTTTGTTGTTTTGTTTTGGCTTTTGTTGTTGTTGTTGTTGTTTTAAATTGACCTAACTGTGCTGGGAATTGCGTTCCTGGTACAGACGCCTGACAGACACAGAGCCGCTGCCCTCAGGATGCTCTCAGTCTTTGCAAAACAAAGATGTACCTATTGTAGTTTTTAGGACATCACTGGGCCTGGAGAGAAAAATGATTTTATAATATCTAGGCCTATTGGCCAAACATCAATCTAGTTTTTAAAAAATTACAAAGCTAAGGTGTTTTCAGAGAAGACTTTGGCCTTTTTTTTTCTTTTTTAAAGATTTTATTTATTTATTTGACAGAGAGAGAGAGACAGCAAGAGCAGGAACATAAGCAGAGGGAGTGGGAGAGGGAAAGCAAGCTTCCCGCCAAGCAAGGGGCCTGATGCAGGGCCCGATCCTAGGACCCTGAGATCATGACCTGAGCCGAAGATGGATGCCCGAAGATGGAGGCAACCAGGTGCCCAGAGATTTTGGTTTTTCTCACGAGACTCCTGGCATATTCGTTGAATGAAACAAAGCTCTCTGGTGCAGACTTCTTGTTCCCCTACCTCCAATTAATATTCTATCTTAAATTATTAGCGTTCTCCATGGAAACTCCTTGGGAAACCAGAACCATTTTTGTGAACTCTGGGTTTTATTTTCCTTATGTAAGGATTCTAATTATAAAACAGCTTTCATGAGAACTTCACTTTTTTAATGCTTTTAAATTTTGTTATGTTTCTTGGTGGTGAGCTCAGGTGTTATTTTCATCTCTGTGTAGCATTCTTCAAAGTTTAAGGGTCTTTCACATTTCTAAATAGAACTGGCTTCCAGGGAAACTTTGTAATAAGTTACAGGTGAAGGGCACTTATATTAACCTACAAAGGTCCAGGAAATTCATGAGGCCCCAGTTTTTGTTAATCCCATTAAAGGGGTGCCTGAAGACGAGAGTTTGGGGCTGAAAAACACTGAAGATCTCTATGAAGATTAATTACAAGATATAAAGCAGAGATAGGAGGAGTGTGTTGTATTTCTTTTAGACCTCAAATTTCTGTCATTCTTAGGTGGCCCGGGATAGTGCTTACCTTCGTGTTTGGATTAGCAAACAAATGGAAGAATTTTGAATTTCCGTGTTCTGCCTTTTCAATAAGTGTATTTGTAACTGGTGTTACGTTGTAGATTTGTTCTTCTCCAGCTGTGTACCTGTCACTAAATCCAGGGCCCCCGATCAGTCTTAAGGGAGGTAAGTGACAGTCTGGAACTTAGAGAGTCAATTGTAGTGGCTCTCTTTTTAATTGTTTGAAAGACTTCACGCCATCCCTGCCGCTAAATGACAGAATCACATGTTGGCTTAAGGGATACTTGCCTCTTAAGAGTCTTTAAGGAAGAGGGAAACTTGGTTTACAAGAAAGATCATTCCCTTACTGGTGTCTGGGGCAGGAGAAACCCTGAGAAACATGGAAAGTTCATTTAGATTTTAGTCCATTCTGATTTAAGTCCATTCTGAGTTGATTGGGGTGGACAAAGTCCAATACATGGCTGGCCGCTCATTCTGGAAAGTTTTAATGGGACCCAGCTTTTGCCATATAAGAGTAGACGTGAGTAGTTTCCACAGAAATTATGTGAATCACAAAACCTAAAATACTTATTACTTGACCTTTGACAAAGAGTTTGCCAAATCCTGTCTTAGAGCATTGCTACTGCTCACTCTTTATTAGGATGATTTAGCTGATAATTTTAACCTGTAAAGAGAAGGGGTCTTGTCCATAAGTCCATACATTATGTTTGCTGCTTTCTCAAAAGGCATTGGAACTTTTTTGACCATTCCAAAAGGATGCTGTGTGAGAAAAGGCTGAACCAAGACTGCACGTGTGTGTAGCTATGCCCAGCCTGAGTTCAGAGACACATCATAGAGCCCCTGTTGTTGTCGCTCACCCAGTTTCATATCAAGTAGGATTTCGTGTCCAAGTTCTGGTCCTGGAGGATTCAGCACTTCCAGAAGACATGGCTAGAATAAGCTCTTATCAGTCTCTCCGCTCTTTGATGGGGTATGGGGGTAGAGAGAACTATAACTAAATCCTTACTAATAATTTAAATTCTACAAATTCCAGGACTTTGGCAGCTTGATTCAGTAAATCTTTCCTGTCTTTCGTTTTTTTAAACAAGGAAAAAATACACAAACAAATTAAAGTGCACTTACAAACCCAGCTGGCTTGTTTCTATGCTCCCAAAGGAGCACTTGATTTCCAATTACACTATTTTTCCTTTTTATCAAATTGCTAAGAAACAGTAACTCAATTGATTTAAATGATTTCTATCACACATAGCCTTTAAGACAAGTAATCGGTTTTATTGTGCTCAGTCATAACGATGGTATTTTACTTCTATGAATTGCATTTTCAGCAGTGCTCATAAAATACCCAGTTTGACTTCATTTATTAACTTTCTCATTTTCCATTAACTGATGTTTTCCTGTCTCAGATCATTTTCCTGCCTGTTGTTATTGCATAACTCAATAGAAATATGCCTTTCAAAAGAACAAACAAAATATTCTTCGAGGTTTGAATAAGCTGATTTTATCTGAGAACATCTCGAAGAATATTTCTTCAGTTTTTGTTTGTCAAAGTTCACTTCTTAGGTTGTAGCATGAGTATCATTTTGAATTTAATTGTATTCATTTTCATGGCTGGCTCTTTAATAATTTCTTATTGGTGAGAGCCTAGCCATTTAAAAAAACATTTTATTTTCTATATTTTAGATAGGAAGATATGATTCAGTTTGCATTCACTTAGCTCTTGTTGTCTACAAGATTAGTTAGAAAAAACATGTCTGGTCCTATATTAATAAGTTTCAATTTGATGCATAATTCTCCGGTAAGCCCCTTCCAGTCTGTTGCTAGAGCCGTCTTAGCCTGAGTAAGGCATCTGCATCATTTTGTTAGCTTCCTCCTGTTTTATTGGCAAGTGACCATGTGTATGATAATTGAGCAATTGTGTGCTTACATGGGTTTGTGGAATTTGCATCAGCAACTTTTGGAGATCTGGGATTTTTGTCTCTAAACAGACTTGAGGAAGCTTTCTGAAGCACCATCTTTTGGTTAAAAATAGATTTTGCGTTTTATTGAGTGACAGTCTACTTCAAAACACTTAAGATGTATTTCCCTTTTCTCTTGGCCATCCCTTGTGTTTTTGTGTTTTTGCAGCTGAGGCTTTCATTTGTTGGGGGATGGGGGTGCGGGAGCCACAGTATTCCCTGAGCCCCAAGGCAGAGGCCCATGCCTCACGGGAGCTTCCCACTTCCCTTTTCCAATAGTTGACGTTTTATCCTCCCTGTTCGACAAATCAAGGTCCTGAGTTAAGAGGGTGAATCGACCCTTGTCTGAGTCACCCCGCAAGTGTGACAGGTCAACGTTTTGAAGGCGGA
The DNA here is from genome assembly GCF_002288905.1 of Enhydra lutris kenyoni. Lineage (NCBI taxonomy): Eukaryota > Metazoa > Chordata > Mammalia > Carnivora > Mustelidae > Enhydra > Enhydra lutris. The sequence goes on along the minus strand of NW_019154121.1, from coordinate 8,696,186 downwards.
TCTACCAGAAACCCAAGGCCACGAGCTGTTCCTGTGCTCCACGCCCCCATGTAGCAAACCGTTACATTATGGTTTTTTGGGGGCGCTCTGGTCACATTTGATCGTGCCATCAGGAGAGCCAACTACTTCGCTGTCATAGTCTCTTTTCACAGCCATATTTCCTCCTTGTTTGATTACCAGCCCATGCATTGCTGAGCTGTCTGTAATGCCTCCTGCTCCTCCCCCTTACCATGCCCAGTCCTACTCCTGCCCTCTGTTTCTGACTGACCTTCCTGCACTTCCTCAATAAGAACAACTTCGTGTGTTTTTGGAGAGAGAGAGAGAGTAAGGAGGGGATGAGGGAGAGGGATTCAGGTGTGGGTCTCGATCCCAGGACCCTGAGATCATGACCTGAGCCAAAATCAAGAGTCGGAGGCTCAACCCCCTGAGCCACCCAGGTGCCCATCAGTAAGAACAACTTTTGATAGGAAAGTGCTTGTATCAAACTTGAGCCCCTTGGACTCGAGCCAAATCCCATCTTGAAGCTGTGGGATCTGTCCAGTCCCTGGCAGCCTCTGGAAAGCCCTGTGAAGGGAATGGGGTTTGAGTGGGGCTTTGAAGAGGAGAACTTCAACAGGACACCTAAGGGTAGAGGGGGAAAGGGCTGGCCAGAGGCTGTAGGCTGGAGTGGAGGAAGGGCATGTGGATGAGCATTGAGCACAGTAGGGTGAGGAGTGAGAGGAAGGAGATGGCTGAAAAGGAGGCTGACACTGGGCTCTATGGAACCTGCAATACAAACGTGAGACCTAGATTTTATTCTGTCTGCAGCTGAGAGCTTCAGGGACCTAGTGGCAGTGCCTTGCCTGTGCCTGGACGTTATGGGTCTTCTTGCCAGGAAAGTAAGTGGGACTGGAGGAGAGTAAAGCCAGAGACAGCACAACCCAATGGGATGCTGGTGTGGCTCATTCTCCCACTTCTGCATGTGTAGGAGTCCTTGGAAACTGGAGATACACTATGGGAAAACACTCTAGAATCATATTCCTATAGGATGTCTTTACGTTTACTACTGGTTCATTGACATTTAGGAGAAATACCACCAAAGACTGTATGGAATGCAGAGTAAATCTCTGATTCACGTGCCTCTCCCTTTCCCCTCCCTCTCGCCAGTGTGTCCTGAGACAGGAATGAACACTGCAGGACCGTCAGCCCCAAATGCCCCTAAGTCAGTGCTTTCCAAACTGAATTTTGCTCCCATCCATGGATCACTCAATAAAACTAGTGGGTTGCAGAGAGCATCAGAAAGGACACATTATAAAATATAAAACAGCCCATGGTATTGCATGCATTAAAGTCAGTTTTATTTTGTGACATAAGGAATGTTTCTGTGTGTCTTCCCAGAAGATTGAAAAACAGCACTGTAAGTGAAAGGAGCTTATGACTTTGGAATACCATACATCTGTGTTTAACTCCACATGTAAAGTGATCATGTAATTTATCATTCCAACCAGAATGCATTTCAGAGGGAAAGAGGTGGTTCTTAATTACAGGAAACAACAGGTGGTAAACCAGGACTGCTTCAAGCTACTAAGAAATAGTCTCACTCTTCCTGTATTAACCAGGGCTCTCTACCAAAACAGAACCTGAGATATCTATGTCTATGTCTCTGTCTGTGTCTATATATACTATTCCCACTGAGTGAGAGAGAAAGAGATACTCATTTTTAAAGAATTTATTCATTTATTTTTGGCGGGGGAGGAAGGGGCAGAAGGGGAGAATCTCAAGCAGACGCCCCGGTGAGTGTGGAGCCTGATTCAGGTCTCGGACTCATAACCCTGAGATCGTGGTCTAAGCCAAAACCAAGAGTAAGATGCCTGCCTCGCCAACTGAGCCACCCAGGCGCCCCAAAGAGATACTCGTTTTAAGGAATTGGCTCTCATGAATGTAGGACTGGCAGGCCTGAAATCCATAAAGCAGGCCAGCAACAGGCTGGAAATTCAGGGTAAGAGTTGATGCTGTTGTCTTGAATCTAAATTCTGCTGCGGGGCAGCAGGCTGGAAACTCCGGCAGGGCTTCTCTTTCACCGACTTGAATAAAATTCCTCCTTGGGGCAACCTCAGCTTTGCTGATAAGGCCTTCAATGGACTGAATGAGGTCCACACACATACAGAGGGTAATCTCCTTTACTCAAAGTTTATTGATTTAACTGCTTATCACATATTAAAAAAATACCTTCACAAGCAACATTGAGACTGGTGTTTGACCAGACAACTGCCCACTGTAACTTAGCCAAATTCTCATATGAAGTTACTCGTCACCCACTTAAGGAGGACAGCAGGTGGGGATGAGCACAGGTCCAGAACTTTCTTTAGTGTCCAGAGACTATGCTGAGGCTGAAAACTTTGTCAGGACTCGTGTTGTGCTGTTTACTCTCATTCCTAGTTATTAGCAATGAGCTTGATGAATATCATCCTCGTGACCTTGTGGCTTCTTAAAACAATTAAAAAAAAGTTTTACATTTCACTTTGTGAATTTAGATAGCTTTTTAACTAGATATGAGTTATATGTCAATGTATTTAGAGCTGTTTAAGTGTTTTATGAAATACTTTATGAAATGTTTGGAGAAGAATGTTCCTGATTGGCTTGTCTACCAGGGACACAGTTTATCCTACAGAAATTGCCACAAGAATACTTAATGTTTTTAAGATTTTATTCATTTATTTGAGAGAGAGAGAGAGAGAGAGAGAGAGAATGAGAGAACATGAACAGGGGGAGGGGCAGAGGGAGAAGCAGACTCCCCACTGAGCAGGGAGTCAGACGTGGGACTCAATCCCAGGACCCTGAGATCATGACCTGGGTGGAAGGCAGCTGCTTAACTGACTGAGCCACCCGGGCATCTTGCTGCAAGAATACTTGATCAGTGTTCAGCAACTTGCCATTTCTCTTGCTCCCAGTTAAACTGGGAAGGGTCTGCAGAGTGTCCAGGGAGTTCGTGAAAGCTTTGATTCTTATGCAGTGGCAGGAGCTAAGCTCTACGCACCTTTCCCTACTTTAGACCGCCACAGAATAGCAGTCAATGCTCAGCAGCAACTTGGCCTCGGTAGGATCTTTGGAGAGAAAGAATTCTGTATGTTTCCAAACCAAACAAATATCAAAGTGAAACCCTTGTGCTTTCATCTTGATGCTGGCCTATTTGTCAACCTAGTGCTGAATTCCTTCAGTTTTGCATTTATTCTAGTTTTAGAAGGATTGCCTGCCAATTACAGAAAATTGGGAAGCTATTGAAGAAGTATGAAGACGGGGAAGAAGTTGAAAATGATAGCTCTGATCGTAGGGCAGTGTGGTCATTCGCTTTTGAGTATTTTCCCTCCATTTCTTTTCTATGAATGTACTTAAGATCTCATTGATGGCATATGTCTATGCCTTGTGTTTTTGTGAGGTGACTTAATAAGCTAACAACTTCCAATGACAATAAGTGCTTTATAAACATTATGTTGATAGTCTGTATAATATTGTGTTGTATGGGCATGTCACACTTAAGTTGTGGAGAGTTCTTCCCTGTTGGACCTTGAAGTTGTTTTCTAAGTATTTCCCATTGTGGGAAATAATGCTGCAGCAAACAGCTTTGTGAATGAAGCTTTTCTGTTTTTTGGATTTTTTAAAAAATCTCTTTCTGGTTGCTTTCAAACATTAGGAACACAGCATTACTACTGAGCTCTTCTTGTTTTGGGTCCTGAGGTTGGCCAGAGAAGGCCCCAACACATGGCATCCTTGGAGACCTTCAAGGAAAGCCCAGCTACTTTTAAGTGGCAACAAAAAGCTACTTCTTAAGGGGAGCCATTAACTTGGGTGGAGAAGGTTGAACTTCAGAGGAGAAGCACTCTCCATCCTAGAGTATCTCACCTCACAGTGGATTCATGGAGGCTGGGAAGTCCAGCGCTTAGAGAATATACAGTGTAACTCAATTGCCTTGCTGGGGAGGCTCACAGTCCTCACTGGCAGTGCATCGCAAATGTGAGGTTTAGCAAGGAGGACCAGGGCTCTCTGAGAATCTTATGTCCAGGTCTGGTTTTTTGTTTTGTTTTGTTTTTTAGAGATTTTATTAATCTGATAGAGAGAGAGCAAGCAAGCACGAGTCTGGGAAGCAGCAGAGGGAGAGGGAGAAGCAGGTTCCTGCTTAGCAGGGAGCCTGATGAGGGGCTAGATCCCAGGACCATGAGATCATGACCTGAGCAGAAGGTAGATGTTTAACTGACTGAGCCACCCGGGGCCCCGGTACATGTGTGTTTATATAATTTCTGCTGATAGCCAAAGTATAAGAAGGGCTCATATCTGATGTCATTCTTTCTACTCTTTAAAATGAACGAGTGGTGAAAGTAATCTTCAGCAGCAGCCCATCTGAAGAGCCCTCAATTTGCCTTTGTTTCCATACCAAATGTGGTCAGAAAAGCTGGTGTTACCACTCTAGAAGCCTTTGCTCCTGATGCAATGTGGGAAGACCTTGAGGAAGATTCAAGGACTTGGAATCCTGCCTACCTCCTCCTCTTGCTGCTGTTTGTTTTTCTTGAGGTATAACTGACATCTAACATTATATTAGTTTTAGGTGTACAACATGATTCTGTATTTATATATAATGCAAACTGATTACCACAGTACGTTTAGTTAACACCAAGTTCTCCTGCTTCTGCCATTGTAGAGACTTTGTCCCATTCTGGGGAGTTTGATGCTGGTTTGTAGCACTGCTTCTAGAACCAGAGAGGTTTCGACTTCAAATCAGCCTCCATTACTGACTCGCTGCTTGATGCCCTGGGACTCGGCTCTTCTGTCACATGGAGATGTAGCAGCTCCTTCTCAGAGTTGTTTTGGGGATTGTATAATCATAATGTACTTCTAGCAGTTCACACATTACTTGGCATGTTGCTGAGTACTCATTAAACGAAGCTGTTTGTATTTTTATTAATGAATGGCCCAAATGATTTCTGAATCAGTGTCACAGTGGGTGGCTCTTCCCCAATGTCTGTACCGTGATTGTAATAACTGATATTAGAATAATAAGAAACGGGGGGGGTGGCTGAGTGGCTCAGTCAGTTAAGCTCCGACTCTTGGTTTTGTCTCAAGTCATCATTTCAGGGTGGTGACATGGAGCCCTGTTCAGGCTCCGCACTTGGCGGGGAGTCTGCTTGAGAGTCTCTCTCTCCCTCTGCCCCCTCCCTCTAAAATAAATAAGCAAATCTTTAAGAATCATAAGAAATAGCTAAAGGTGAAAACACAGCTCTTAAGGACTTTAATCTTTAGGACATTCTCTCCCTTCTTATTTTATTTGTATTTTCATGATCTACTCTGTGTCTAGTAACATGGTACATGCTGAGAGTTTAAAGTTGAGTAAAACACCCTTTCTGATCTCATGTCATTTTTGTAGTCCAGTGTTTCCCAGATTACTAACATATAAATGCATAAATTAAAGCAAGTTGTTGCTGTTCTCATTCACCCGGGACACACCCTAACTGTTCATGGTTCTGAAGGGCTCTTTAGCTTCTTTTGAATCTTCAAAGTTATTTCAGCTTTGACAAGCATCCTTCTCAAAGGAGTGAATTCCCACCTTTCAGAGTTCACACACCGTCAGTCAGCTCAGCCTACCTTCAAGGACCCGGGTCCTTGTACCCCTGTTCCCAGTTACTTGAGTGACTGGGCTAGCATCAGGCACCACTCTTCTTATGGGCAAAGATGAACATCTGCTTCTAACATCCTGGAGCAAGGTCCCTTCAAGAGAGGCTTCTGGCTCGATGCCCCAAGCCAGCTTTGAGGTCCATCTGTTCCATTTTGGCCTCTGAGTTCCCAATTTCTGACAGATCTGCTTTGATTTTCAGGTTCCTGTTCTGTGTTGCTTTGCTTCCTGAGCACAGCAACCCTCAAATGAAAAAAACCAAGAGGAAGCATAGTTTTGCATTTGCTATGGAAGCCTCTGGAAACTTCAGTCTTGCATGAAAAGCAGTTTCCTGACACTAGTTTCCTAATGCTATTTTCAGTTCTGTCTTTGCATTTTTGGTTAATATTTATGCTTCTATTTTCATCATTGGATTGATCACTGAGAAGTAGTAAAAACAATGGCATTTATTCAGTGTGTTGGGATTTTTCATCCTGTCTCCAGTGAACTTAGAGGACAAAATCTTACTTATTTAAGAAATGTTCTGAGCAGGCAGCAAATAAACTTTCATTCTTATTTTGAGGGATGCAAAGGACTTGAACTCAGATGCATGAAATATTTAAGAAACTCTTAACATCTCATAGCATATTAGAGTTGAAAGTAAGTTCATCATTGTTTAACCTACATTCACTCATTTTTTGTTTAAAGATTTTATTTATTTATTTGAGAGAGTGAGAGAGCTATAGAGAGCCTGGGTGGTGGGGTGCGAGGCAAAGGGAGAGAGAGAAGCAGACTCCCTGCTGAGCAAGGAGCCCCAGGGGAATCACACCAGAGCCAAAGGCAGAATTTTAACTGACAGAGCCACCCAGGCACCCCCTACCCTCCCTCATTTTAACAGCGAGAAAACGTAAAGCCAAGTTGAAGTTTTGCCTAGTTGTGAACTGCAAAGTGATTAATAGGAGGCAGAAGGACTGAGTTTGAATCCATCTCCTCCTCTTATTAACTGTATGACCTTGGGCAAGTTATTTTACCTCTCCAAGCTTTATTCCTCATCTATATGAGAAGGGGAATTATCTCAATGTAGCTTTTAGAGCTGTTGTCAAGTTAAGTGAGATGTGCTCGCCACTGGTTAGTGCCCTGTGGTAAACATTAGCTGTTCCCCTGACAGAAAGTAGAGAAGGACAGGAGCAAATCCACTCTGAGCTGAGCCGTGAAAAAGGAACACATTTTCAACAGGTGTTAGTGGTGGGTGAGGATATTCCAGGAAGGAAGGACACAGAGTCGGGGAATTGGGAGTCTTAATGGGAACGTTGGGAGTAATCTAGCTTGGCTGTGCTGTGTGGGGCCTGAATGCAAGAAGGGAGAGGTAAACTCTGACAGAGTGGTAAACTCTGACAAAGTAATTGAAACCTGATCACGGACGGTCATGGATGCCAGGATGTGGAATTTAAACTTCAATGAGTAGTCTGGGGGAAAGGAAGGAGCTGCTGGCTGGCTGGCTTTAATTGGTGTGCATTTGAGAGTGAGATAGACACACAGACAGGAGACTAAAAGAGGGGATTTATGATTGTAATCTGGCAGTCTATGTTGAAAACTTAAAAATGTGCCTGCCTTTGGCCTGGCAATTGTAATTTTAGAAAAGTATGCTGAAACAATGCTTTAAAACTAACAACGTAAATACCTGATAATGGGGGCTTTGTTAAATATTGATACATCTATATAACTTAATTTTATCTATCAAGTAAAAATGGTGTTATTTATCAGCATAGATCACCAAGATAGTGCTGAAATAATTTGGAAGATATACAATATTATGTTAGTGTGATCTCATTTTAAAAATATATGTGGAAGGAGGAGTCAAGATGGCGGAGAAGTAGCAGGCTGAGACTACTTCAGGTAGCGGGAGATCAGCTAGATAGCTTATCTAAAGATTGCAAACACCTACAAATCCAACGGGAGATCGAAGAGAAGAAGAACAGCAACTCTAGAAACAGAAAATCAACCACTTTCTGAAAGGTAGGACTGGCGGAGAAGTGAATCCAAAGCGACGGGAAGATAGACCGCGGGGGGAGGGGCCGGCTCCCGGCAAGCGGCGGAGCAACGGAGCACAAAATCGGGACTTTTAAAAGTCTGTTCCGCTGAGGGACATCGCTCCAGAGGCTTAACCGGGGTGAAGCCCACGCAGGGTCAGCGTGGCCTCAGGTCCCGCAGGGTCACAGAAGGATCGGGGGTGTCTGAGTGTCGCAGAGCTTACAGGTATTAGAACAGGGAAGCCGGCTACAGAGACAGAGCCGAGGAGTAAGCTCTAAGCTCGGGGTTACCTTGAACCGGTTGCAGGCTCGGTCAGCTCGGAGCGCGGCCGGAGGCAGGGTGACGGGAGTAAATCGACGCTGTTCTCTGAGGGCGCACTGAGGAGTGGGGTCCCGGGCTCTCGGCTCCTCCGGGCCGGAGACCGGGAGGCCGCCATTTTCATTCCCGCCCTCCGGAACTCTACGGAAAGCGCTCAGGGAACAAAAGCTCCCGAAAGCAAACCCGAGCGGATTACTCAGCCCGGCCTCTGGTAAGGGCGGTGCAACTCCGCCTGGGGCAAAGACACTTGAGAATCACTACAACAGGCCCCTCCCCCAGAAGATCAACAAGAAGCCCAGCCAGGACCAGGTTCACCTACCAAGGAGTACAGTTTCAATACCAAGGAGAGCAGCGGAATTCCAAAGGAGGAGAAAGCAAAGCACGGAACTCATGGCTTTCTCCCCATGATTCTTTAGCCTTGCAGTTAATTTAATATTTTTTCTTTTTCTTTTTTTTTTCAATTTATTTTTCTTCTTCTGCTAAATTTTTTTAACTTTTACCCTTTTCTTTTTTAACGTTTTTTAACTAGTTTATCTAATATATATATATTTTTTTTCCTTTTAATTTTTTTTCTTTATTGGTTTTCTTTTTTTAATTGTTTCTTTTTTTTTTCATTTCTCTCTCTCTCTCTCTCTTTTTTTTTCCTTCTTTCTGAACCTCTTTATATCCCCTTTCTCCCCCTCACGATTTGGGATCTCTTCTGATTTGGCTAAAGCATATTTTCCTGGGGTTGTTGCCACCCTTTTAGTATTTTACTTGCTCCTTCATCTGCTCTTATCTAGACAAAATGACAAGGCGGAAAAATTCACCACAAAAAAAAAGAACAAGAGGCAGTACCAAAGGCTAGGGACCTAATCAATACAGACATTGGTAATATGTCAGATCTAGAGTTTAGAATGACGATTCTCAAGGTTCTAGCCGGGCTTGAAAAAGGAATGGAAGATATTAGAGAAACCCTCTCGGGAGATATAAAAGCCCTTTCTGGAGAAATAAAAGAACTAAAATCTAACCAAGTTGAAATCAAAAAAGCTATTAATGAGGTGCAATCAAAAATGGAGGCTCTCACTGCTAGGATAAATGAGGCAGAAGAAAGAATTAGCGATATAGAAGACCAAATGACAGAGAATAAAGAAGCTGAGCAAAAGAGGGACAAACAGCTACTGGACCATGAGGGGAGAATTCGAGAGATAAGTGACACCATAAGACGAAACAACATTAGAATCATTGGGATTCCAGAAGAAGAGGAAACAGAGAGGGGAGCAGAAGGTATATTGGAGAGAATTATTGGAGAGAATTTCCCCAATATGGCAAAGGGAACAAGCATCAAAATCCAGGAGATTCAGAGAACCCCCCTCAAAATCAATAAGAATAGGTCCACACCCCGTCACCTAATAGTAACATTTACAAGTCTTAATGACAAAGAGAAGATCCTGAAAGCAGCCCGGGAAAAGAAGTCTGTAACATACAATGGTAAAAATATTAGATTGGCAGCAGACTTATCCACAGAGACCTGGCAGGCCAGAAAGAGCTGGCATGATATATTCAGAGCACTAAACGAGAAAAACATGCAGCCAAGAATACTATATCCAGCTAGGCTATCATTGAAAATAGAAGGAGAGATTAAAAGCTTCCAGGACAAACAAAAACTGAAAGAATTTGCAAGTACCAAACCAGCTCTACAGGAAATATTGAAAGGGGTCCTCTAAGCAAAGAGAGACCCTAAAAGTAGTAGATCAGAAAGGAACAGACACAATATACAATAACAGTCACCTTACAGGCAATACAATGGCACTAAATTCATATCTCTCAATACTTACCCTGAATGTTAATGGGCTAAATGCCCCAATCAAAAGACACAGGGTATCAGAATGGATAAAAAAACAAAACCCATCTATATGTTGCCTACAAGAAACTCATCTTAAACATGAAGACACCTCCAGATTTAAAGTGAGGGGGTGGAAAAGAATTTACCATGCTAATGGACATCAGAAGAAAGCAGGAGTGGCAATCCTTATATCAGATCAATTAGATTTTAAGCCAAAGACTATAATAAGAGATGAGGAAGGACACTATATCATACTCAAAGGAACTGTCCAACAAGAAGATCTAACAATTTTAAATATCTATGCCCCTAACATGGGAGCAGCCAACTATATAAACCAATTAATAACAAAATTAAAGAAATACATCGACAATAATACAATAATCGTAGGGGACTTTAACACTCCCCTCACTGAAATGGACAGATCATCCAAGCAAAAGATCAACAAGGAAATCAAGGCCTTAAATGACACACTGGACCAGATGGACATCACAGATATATTCAGAACATTTCATCCCAAAGCAACAGAATACACATTCTTCTCTAGTGCACATGGAACATTCTCCAGAATAGATCATATTCTCGGTCCTAAATCAGGTCTCAACCTTTATCAAAAGATTGGAATCATTCCCTGCATATTTTCAGACCACAATGCTCTAAAGCTAGAACTCAATCACAAGAGGAAATTTGGAAAGAACCCAATTACATGGAGACTAAACAGCATCCTTCTAAAGAATGAATGGGTCAACCAGGAAATTAAAGAAGAATTGAAAAAATTCATGGAAACAAATGATAATGAAAACACAACGGTTCAAAATCTGTGGGACACAACAAAGGCAGTCCTGAGAGGAAAATATATAGCGGTACAAGCCTTTCTCAAGAAACAAGAAAGGTCTCAGGTACACAACCTAACCCTACACCTAAAAGAGCTAGAGAAAGAACAAGAAAGAAACCCTAAACCCAGCAGGAGAAGAGAAATCATAAAGATCAGAGCAGAAATCAATGAAATAGAAACCAAAAAAACAATAGAACAAATTAACGAAACTAGGAGCTGGTTCTTTGAAAGAATTAATAAGATCGATAAACCCTTGGCCAGACTTATCAAAAAGAAAAGAGAAAGGACCCAAATAAATAAAATCATGAATGAAAGAGGAGAGATCACAACGAACACCAAAGAAATACAGACAATTATAAGAACATACTATGAGCAACTCTACGCCAACAAATTTGACAATCTGGAAGAAATGGATGCATTCCTAGAGACATATAAACTACCACAACTGAACCAGGAAGAAATCGAAAGCCTGAACAGACCCATAACCAGTAAGGAGATTGAAACAGTCATCAAAAATCTCCAAACAAACAAAAGCCCAGGGCCAGATGGCTTCCCGGGGGAATTCTACCAAACATTTAAAGAAGAACTAATTCCTATTCTCCTGAAACTGTTCCAAAAAATAGAAATGGAAGGAAAACTTCCAAACTCATTTTATGAGGCCAGCATCACCTTGATCCCAAAACCAGACAAGGATCCCATCAAAAGAGAGAACTACAGACCAATATCCTTGATGAACACAGATGCAAAAATTCTCGCCAAAATACTAGCCAATAGGATTCAACAGTACATTAAAAGGATTATTCACCACGACCAAGTGGGATTTATTCCAGGGCTGCAAGGTTGGTTCAACATCCGCAAATCAATCAATGTGATACAACACATTAATAAAAGAAAGAACAAGAACCATATGATACTCTCCATAGATGCTGAAAAAGCATTTGACAAAGTACAGCATCCCTTCCTGATCAAAACTCTTCAAAGTGTAGGGATAGAGGGCACATACCTCAATATTATCAAAGCCATCTATGAAAAACCCACCGCAAATATCATTCTCAATGGAGAAAAACTGAAAGCTTTTCCGCTAAGGTCAGGAACACGGCAGGGATGTCCGTTATCACCACTGCTATTCAACATAGTACTAGAAGTCCTAGCCTCAGCAATCAGACAACAAAAGGAAATTAAAGGCATCCAAATTGGCAAAGAAGAAGTCAAACTATCACTCTTTGCAGATGATATGATACTATATGTGGAAAACCCAAAAGACTCCACTCCAAAACTGCTAGAACTTGTACAAGAATTCAGTAAAGTGTCAGGATATAAAATCAATGCCCAGAAATCAGTTGCATTTCTCTACACCAACAACAAGACAGAAGAAAGAGAAATTAAGGAGTCCATCCCATTTACAATTGCACCCAAAACTATAAGATACCTAGGAATAAATCTAACCAAAGAGACTAAGAATCTATACACAGAAAACTATAAAGTACTCATGAAAGAAATTGAGGAAGACACAAAGAAATGGAAAAATGTTCCATGCTCCTGGATTGGAAGAATAAATATTGTGAAAATGTCTATGCTACCTAAAGCAATCTACACATTTAATGCAATTCCTATCAAAGTACCATCCATTTTTTTCAAAGAAATGGAACAAATAATCCTAAAATTTATATGGAACCAGAAAAGACCTCGAATAGCCAAAGCAATATTGAAGAAGAAAGCCAAAGTTGGTGGCATCACAATTCCGGACTTCAAGCTCTATTACAAAGCTGTCATCATCAAGACAGCATGGTACTGGCACAAAAACAGACACATAGATCAATGGAACAGAATAGAGAGCCCAGAAATAGACCCTCAACTCTATGGTCAACTAATCTTCGACAAAGCAGGAAAGAATATCCAATGGAAAAAAGACAGCCTCTTCAACAAATGGTGTTGGGAAAATTGGACAGCCACATGCAGAAAAATGAAATTGGATCATTTCCTTACACCACACACGAAAATAGACTCAAAATGGATGAAGGATCTCAATGTGAGAAAGGAATCCATCAAAATCCTTGAGGAGAACACAGGCAGCAACCTCTTCGACCTCAGCCGCAGCAACATCTTCCTAGGAACATCGCCAAAGGCAAGGGAAGCAAGGGCAAAAATGAACTATTGGGATTTCATCAAGATCAAAAGCTTTTGCACAGCAAAGGAAACAGTTAACAAAACCAAAAGACAACTGACAGAATGGGAGAAGATATTTGCAAATGACATATCGGATAAAGGGCTAGTGTCCAGAATCTATAAAGAACTTAGCAAACTCAACACCCAAAGAACAAATAATCCAATCAAGAAATGGGCAGAAGACATGAACAGACATTTCTGCAAGGAAGACATCCAGATGGCCAACAGACACATGAAAAAGTGCTCCACATCACTCAGCATCAGGGAAATACAAATCAAAACCACAATGAGATACCACCTCACACCAGTCAGAATGGCTAAAATTAACAAGTCAGGAGATGACAGATGCTGGCGAGGATGCGGAGAAAGGGGAACCCTCCTACACTGTTGTTGGGAATGCAGGCTGGTGCAGCCACTCTGGAAAACAGCATGGAGGTTCCTCAAAATGTTGAAAATAGAGCTACCCTATGACCCAGCAATTGCACTGCTGGGTATTTACCCTAAAGATACAAATGTAGTGATCCAAAGGGGCACGTGCACCCGAATGTTTATAGCAGCGATGTCTACAATAGCCAAACTATGGAAAGAACCTAGATGTCCATCAACAGACGAATGGATAAAGAAGATGTGGTATATATACACAATGGAATACTATGCAGCCATCAAAAGAAATGAAATCTTGCCTTTTGCGACGACATGGATGGAACTAGAGGGTATCATGCTTAGCGAAATAAGTCAATCGGAGAAAGACAACTATCATATGATCTCCCTGATATGAGGGAGAGGAGATGCAACATGGGGGGTTAAGGGGGTAGGAGAAGAGTAAATGAAACAAGATGGGATTGGGAGGGAGACAAACCATAAGTGACTCTTAATCTCACAAAACAAACTGAGGGTTAATGGGGGGGTGTGGGGGGGTGGGATTATGGACATTGGGGAGGGTATGTGCTATGGTGAGTGCTGTGAAGTGTGTAAACCTGGCGATACACAGACCTGTACCCCTGGGGATAAAAAGATATTATATGTTTATGAAAAATAAAATTAAAAAAAAATATATATATATGTGTATGTGTAAAGTCCTGTGCCTTCATTCAGTCATCCAGAAAGGATCTAAACCCAAATGAAAACAGTGGTTATATTTGGGTGGTTGTGTCATAGGTGACTTTTTTTTATGATAGTAAAACATACATAACATAAAATTTACTATTTAGCCCTTTTTGAGTGTACAGCTCTATGGTAAATATATTCATATTGTTGGGCAAACATCTCCATTCTCCATCTCTCAAGTATAAGCCATTTTTTTTTGTATTCTTAATACTTTTATGTGTTGTTTGAATTTTTTAATTTTGTAGCCAAAGCACAATTTTAGTTTAAAAATATGAAGCGAGGACTTGAGACTAGCTTGAATATTATTTCCGTGACACAGAAATCATACCCTGACTCAGGATCACACAGTTGGAATAGAAAGGAAATGCAGGAACTGAGAAGGCCAAGTTGTCCTAATGTTTTCATTTACAGTGTTTAATCACCTTGAACTAGATGGTGCTTTTTCCTGAGATAAACCCAGGCTGCCAAGTTTATGGTGATGGGACCGAGGAGCTCCTGAGGACCTGCAGGCTTCTGGTGTGAGCCAGGAGATTTTAGCACCGTGGAAAGTGTGGCTAAACCAATAGCTCCATAACCAAGCTGGCGGGTACAGAGTCATACCGACTTCGGGAAACCAAGAGATCCAAATAGGTTAAGGTTATGTATATGATGAAAACACAGATAGAGGCAGAAGTCCTTGCGTTGGTGTGTGGCTAACTGTGGGAGAACAATGCTTGGTTTAGCATCAAGAATCTCAACAGCAGGGGTGCTTCAGGGCTCAGTCGGTCAGGCGGGCGACTCTTGATTTTGGTTCAAATCATGATCTCGGGTCCTGGGATCGATCCCCACATCGGGCTCTGCACTCAATGAGAAGTTGGCTTGAGCATTCTCTCTTTCCCTCTCACTCTGTCCCTCTTCCCACTTGTGTGTACACACGCGTGCACGCACGCGCACACAGACACACACACACACACACACACACACTCCCTCTCTCTCTAAAATAAATACATTTTAAGAAAATAAATCTTTAAAAGAAAGAATCTCAACATCAATTTCGTGCTGTATAATTAGATTCTCTGATGCCTAAATTCCCTCACTTACAGGAACTTTTGTTGCATAAACATTAACAAAAAGTCTCAAAGTAACAAAATATAAGGCTATTTTAGTTTAGGCTGCCTTTCTCCCCAGAAACCCAGTCCTACTTATTTATATCTGAATGGAGTTTGCATGATATGGTGTAGGAGGAGATATATTCTCTGTCCAGATGCTCTAGGAATAAATTCCTCGCAGGCCTTTCTTCCTCCCTTTTCTTCTCACACATCCCTGGCAAATTATCTCAGACAAATAATGGTTGGGAATTGGGTGGACCATTGGCAAGTTGTAAATGTCATGTTACTGAGGGACATAGACAAAGGTCTCGTGTGAATCTCAGTTGGCATCTCAGGATGAAAGTAACACTTGTGAGGTTCCTATAACATGCCAGATACTGCATCTATGATGTAATTATTTTTTAAAAAGAATAAGTCAGGGGCACCTGGGTGGCTCAGTGGGTTAAGCCTCTGCCTTTGGCTCAGGTCATGATCTCGGGGTCCTGGGATCGAGCCCCACATCGGGCTCTCTGCTCAGCAGGGAGCCTGCTTTCCTCTCTCTCTCTCTGCCTGCCTCTCTGTCTACTTGTGATCTCTCTCTCTCTGTGTTAAATAAATAAATAAAATCTTTTAAAAAAAAAAGAATAAGTCAATTTATTTCAAGTAAAAAAAACAAATCGGTTCACTTATTTCTCCCATCCCCCACCTCCTGCCTCTGGCAGCCACCAGGCCACTCTCTGTATCTGTTCACTTGGTTATTTACTTAGCTAGTTGGTTAGCTAAGTAAAATTACTTAGCTAAGTAAAATTACAAATTCTGTCTTCCTCTGTCTGACTTATTTCATTTATCATAATGCCCTCCAGCCCATCCATGTTCTTGTAAATGGCAAGAGTTCATTCTTTTTTATGACTGACTCATATTCCATTATATAGATATGTCACAATTCATTAACCCATTCATCTACTCATTAGGTTGTTCCTGTGTCGTGGCTATTGGAAACAAGGCTGCAGTGAACATAGGGGTGCTTATATATTTTTGAGTTAGTGTTTTCATTTTTTTCAGATAAATACTCACCAGTGGAATTGTTGGATCATGCAGTAGTTCTATTTTTCATATTTTGAGGACACTCCCTACCATTTTCCTTTATAACTGCACTAATTTATATTACCACCAACACTGCACTAGGGTTCCCTTTTCTCCACATCTTCACTAACATTTGTTATCATCTCTTTTGATACCAGCCATTCTGGCCAGTGTGAAGTGAGATTACAGTGTGGTTTTGATTCCCATTTCCCCGACAATTAACAACGGGAGCATAATTTCCTGTCCTTACTGATCCAGGAAAAAAATCTTCTTTGGAAAAAATGTCTGTTCAGATCTTCTGCCCATTTTTAAGTTGGATTGTCTTTTTTACTATTGAGTTATAGGAGTTATTTATATAGTTTGGATATTAGCTCCTTATCAAATAGATGATTTGCAATATCTTCTCCCATTCATTAAGGTGCCTTTTGATTTTGTTGGTGTTTTATTCTGTTGTGCAGAAGCTTTTTAGTTTGATGTGTTCCTACTTGTTCAGTTTTGTTTTTGTTGCCTTTGTTTTCAGTGTCAGAATCAAAAAAAATCATCACCAAGACCTATGTCAAGGAGCTTACTGCCTGTGCTTTTGTATAACTGTTTTATGGTTTCAGGTCTTACACTCTAATCTTTAATCCAGTTTGGGTTCATTTTTGTGTGTGGTATAAAGGAATGGTCCAGTTTCATTTTTTTGCATGTGGCTATTTGATTTTCCCAATACTGTCTACTGAAGAGATTCTCCTTTCATGATTGTATATTCTTGGCTCCTTTGTCACAAATTTATTGACCATATATGTGTGATTTTATTTCTGGGTGATTTATTTTGTTTCATTGATCTATCAGCCTGTTTTTAGACCAGTACCATGCTGTTTTAATTACTAGAACTTTGTGATACAGTTTGAAATCAGAAAATGTGATGCTTCTAGCTTTATTCTTCTTTCTCAAGCTTACTTTGGCTATTCAGGGTCTTTCATGGTTTCATACAAATTTTAAGATTATTTATTCTATGTCTGTGAAAAAAAGGGAATTTAGGTAAAGGTCGCATTGAATCTTTGGTTACTTTGGGTAGCATGGACATTTTAACAGTATTAATTCTTACATTCTGTGAATATAGAATTTATTTGAGTCTTCTTCAATTAATTTCTTTACTATCTCATAATTTTCAGTATGTAGATTTTTTATCACCTTGGTTAAATTTTTTCTTAGATATGTTATTCTTTTGGATGAAATTATAAATGAGATCATTTTCTTAATTTCTCTTCCTGGTAGTTCCTTATTGATGTATAGAAGTGCAACAGAATTTTGTATATATTCACTTTGTATCCTATAATGTTACTGAAGTTATTTATTAATTCTAATAGTTTTTGGTAGTCTTTAAGGTTTATGCATAATATCATGTCATCTGCAAATAATGAAAGCTTTACTTCTTCCTTTCCAATTTGGGTGCTTTTTATTTTTCTTGCTGAATTGCCCTGGCTAGGACTTCCACTACTATGTTTTATAAATGTGACAACAGTGGATATCCTTGTGTTGTTCCTGAACCTGGAGGAACAGCTTTCAACATTTTACCATTAAGTATATTGTGAGCTATGAGTTTGTCATATATGACCTTTATTATATTAAGATATGTTCCCTCTACACCTCCTTTGTTGAGAATTTTTATTATAAATGATGTTGAATTTTAACAAATCCTTTTTATGCATCTACTGAGATGAGCATATGATTTATATCCTTCACTTTTTATTTATTTATTTATTCGACAGAGAGAGATCACAAGTAGGCAGAGAGAAGACAGAGAGAGGGGGAAGCAGGCTCCCCGCTGAGCAGAGAGCCTGATGCGGGGCTTGATCCCAGAACCCTGAGATCATGACCTGAGCTGAAGGCAGAGGCTTAACCCACTGAGCCACCCAGGTGCCCCTAATTTTTCACTTTTTTAATGTGGTATATCACATTTACTGATTTTCAGATATCATATTGTACTCACATTGTTGGAATGAATCCCAGTTGACCTTAGTGAATGATCCTTTTAATGTATTGTTGAATGCAGTTTGCATTCATTTGAGGATTTTTAAAAAATCTATTGGCTTGTAATTTTCTTCTCTTGTAGCATCCTTGTCTGGATGTGTTAACAGAGTAATGCTGGTGTTGTAAAATGAGTTTGGAAGACTTCCCGCTCTCATATTTTTTGGAGGAGTTTGAGAAGGATTGGTATTAATAACTCTTTAAATGTTTGGTAGAGTTCACCAGTGAAGCTGGCTGTTCCTGGACTTCTGTTTATTGGGAAGTTTTTGATTACTAACTAATTCAATCCTATTAGCAGTAATTATCTGTTCAGATTTTCTATTTCATCATGATTCATTCTTGGTAGGTTGTATGTTTCTAGAAATTTATTAGTATTTTCTAGGTTGTCCAATTTGTTGGCATATAATTCTTCACAGTAGTCTCTTATGATCCTTTGCATTTCTGTGGTATCAGTTATAAAATCTCCTCTTTCAGTTTTAATTTTATTTATTTGAGTCCTCTCTCTTTTTTTTATCAGTGAGTCTAGCTAGAGGTTTGTCAGTCTTATCTTTCCAAAGAACAAGCTGTTTGTTTCATTGATCTTTTGTTTTAGTCCTTATTTCCTTTATTTCTGCTCTAACCTTTGTTATTTCCCTCTTTCTGTTAAATTTGGGGTTTGTTTTTTCTTCCATTCCTTGTCCCTTGAAGTGTAAGGTTGTTTAATTGAGACTTTCCTTGTTTCTAGGCATGGATCTCTATGAACTACCCTTTTAGAACTGCTTTTGCTGCATCCCATAAATTTTGATGTTACATTTCCATTTTTGTTTTTCTTAAGGTATTTTTAAAATTTCTCTTTTGATTTATTCTTTGAATCATTGGTTGTTCAGTAGCATGTTGTTTAATCCCTACATATTTGTGAATTCTCCAATTTTCTTTGTGTAATTAGTTTCTACTTTCATACCATTTTGATCAGAAAAGATGCTTGATAATGCTTTCAGTCCTCTTAAATTTAAGACTTGTTTTGTTGCCTAATATATTATCTATCTTAGACAATTTTCCATGTGAACTTGAGAAGAATGTGTATTCTGTCACTTTAGGACAAAATATTTTGTAAATATTTTTTTTAAGTCCATTTGTCTAACATGTCCTTTAAAGCCAATGTTTCCTTATTGATTTTCTGTCTGGGTGATCTATCCATTGATGTAAGTGTATTTTTTTTTTTTTTAATTCTCTATAACAGGCTCCAGTGCCTCTGATCCAAAACTAAGAGAATTGAGATCATTTTAGCACTTTTCTCTCATCTACTCTGCCTTATTAGGCATATTCATTCCAGAATGTTAAAGCCAGAGATCCCTGTAAGATAAGAAAATAACTCCATAAGGAAGAATCTTTCAGTAAGAAACCCATGGTTTTATTTAGGGACATTTCTAAAGTTCACCTTTGTTTGGTAGAAAATTAATGAATGCTTACCACATAGAAGCACATTTGCTCTATTGGAGGTGAGAACAGACATGACAGGGTGTCTGCCCTCTGGGAGCTCATAATTTAGTTCCTGGATTGTAGTCAAAGTAAATATACATGTAAACATTTTCTTATGAGATGTCCTGGAGTGTACAGTTGAAAGGTATCCCATTTCTGGAGTTGGGTGGAGTTCTTCCTGGGTGAATGTCTTAGGAGTATTGGTAGCGGTGAGCCTGGCCGTGAGCCTTGATGGGTGGGTAACTTTGATAAGGGTGGATATGCATGATAGATATGTTCCGGATGGAGCGAATGGCCCCACTCAGACTGCAGAAATGGAGCTGTATAGTATGGGGTTTAGATAATGTCATGTCTGGGGTTCCCTTAGAAGCAAAACCAGAGGCAAGGATTTGAATGCAAGTTGTTTATTAGAGAGTGATGCTGGGAAACATTAAGAGGTGAGTGAGGAAGTGAGGTCAGAAAGGGAAGTAAGCCAGCAAAGGTTGTATCATGAAGCCAGTATCCCCTGTGGGCCACAGAGCTCAGCCCCATGGAGGGAGCTCTGGGGTCATAGTTTGCAATGACCTCAGATTTATCTCACCTGAGGGCCAAGGAACCCGCAACCCAATGTCCACACCTCCCAGACATCATTGGTTCAGAATGGCTTTCAGGTGGCCCTGATGCTGGCCCTTACCGTTGGAGTGTTCTTCTGTAAGTAGAATAAAAAACTCCTGGGCAGTGCGTGGTGTTGGTAATTACAACTTTCAGCATGTAGAGAAGGAAGAGAATAGAATGTTGGAAGTGCCTCCATGACATTTGTAGTCGGTGGGGGAGGCGTCCACTGACTAAACTAGGGATGGCGAGAAACACAGCAGATTGCCATCAGTGTCTTGGAGGTCAATAGGAGGGAGAATTTTAATAAGGAGAGCAAGTCAAGAGGAAAGTAATATTTTACCAAAAGATAGTAATCGTTGGGCTTTCAAAGCCCAAACTATCCAGTATGTGTTAAGCTGAGTGGTACAGTGGAGTAGTTTTTCTCTATAACTTGGTTTTGGTTCTGGCTCTGCTCCTATCTAGCTGTGTGATCTAACCGCCTCTGCAGCTCAGAAAGGTACAGTCCCCTCTCCAGATCCCAGCCTCCTGTCCTGTCCAGGGAGGTGGTTATTATTTCCAATCTCTCCCAGCACTAAGATGCAATTTGTATGGATTCAAAGATGTGGTGTGACTCCTACCTCACTCCTTGTCGTTTATTAAGTTCCTGAGTGTATTGCATGTTAAACAGAGAAGTAATCTAATTTCACAGTTAAATAAAGAGCTAATTTAAATTACTTTTGAAATTAAAATGTTCACAGGATAAATTTGCTGGGTCTAATAAATGAACTCTTGAGCACTCCTCCCCACCCCCAACCACCCTTCGATCGTCTACTTTGTGTCTTCTCTCTCTGTCTGCTCCTGTTTCTCCACCACATTTTGGACTCTAAAACTATTTTTATTTAGTGATGGTTTACTTTTATCTACGGCTGTTTTTGCAGCAGGAATTATGTGCATTTTCCTGACAGAGGGATTTTACACGGAGCATGTGTTTGAAAGATTAATATAAGCAGTTGCTTCGGAAACAATTTAATCTTGCTTTCCATAGTAATGAAAAATGAATAATCAAAAGCAGTAAATTATGTCTGGAAGATAATAAATACTTCTTAAAGCATTTTAGCATTGACTGTGAGTTGTGGCTGACCCCCACTTCGGGAGGGGTGAATATGACCAATTCCACAGTGGGTGCGGGCTTTAATATCGGTCTTCAGCTGCTTGATTCATTTCATTGCTCCCCAAGAAGCCAGAGAATCTGCTGTCTGTCCTGCTGATTTAAAACTAGAAGTGGCATCTCATACCAATTAGGGGCATCTGTGTTTAAACTGCCATGAAACAGTCTTTGTATCTTTCTGTCCCTCGACCATCACATAGACGTGAGTGGACCTGAATTAGGACTTGAAATATAAATAGTTATAACCAAATTAATTCTAGATCCAGACACCATGAGCAGGAAGGCTCCTCAGGAAATATCTTATCCACAGGTTCATCAATTTCTAGGGTATGGATGCAAAACTTGACCAAACTCTAGAAAGATCCCTCAGAAGTGTACTTTACCTGCAACTTCCCACCATGACCCAGGGTTATTTTACAAATGAGATGTTTTCTTTAATGGGGCATTCTATGAGGTATTGACATCCTGAAATAAATGATTGGCTTTTTTTATATGCAAAACTTAGGAAATGTATTTCACAACTGTGGTATTCAGATTGCTTTGTGAGGTGCCACCTAAAATAGTAACTAAATAAGACAAATACATCTATTCTCTCCCTGTCTTGGAGAAACTTAAGATATTCTTGGCAAATATAATGTACTTTGCAAAGCAGCAGTCAGGCAGGGATGCCTTGAATTTCCTGCAAAGCTGATGGCAAAAGGAGAGAGACCTGACTGTGGTCCAGCTTCTTCATTCTGTCTGTCTGCCTGCATGTAATGTGCCTTTATATGTTTCTGTGTCAAGCCGCTCGGGTACCAGGGGCAGCAATATTTTCACACCACTGAAGCGAAAAGCAGGATGTCTCCCCCTTCTCTGATGAACCTCATCAGGCACTTGTCCATGTCCCATGATGTCAAAAGAAACCCCAGCTGCGTCTCTAAAAGTCCTGAGGTTCGGTTTTTCCTGGATGACACCCTTTAACTGAGCTACTTGAACTGAGGTGCTTGACCTCATGGGGCTTCAGCATCCTTTAAAATGGAGACGACATTCCTTTCTTTTCTATTTTCAAATAATATTTCTAGTCACAAATGAAAAAGCGTGCTATATAGAAACACCCTTTGAAAACGCTATAGCCGTGTGCAAACACAAGTAGAGGCTGGCTCTCGATGGACCTGCCCGTGGTTGATCCCTCTCATGTGTCCGTTTTGGTCTTATTGTAACTGTAAACATTACTGTTTAAAAGGTTTAGCCAGAAATATTTTCATGTCTTGTATGCTTGCACGAGTCCGTGTTTTCAAATCTAGAGATATAATTCGGAAATCTCCTTTATGAGTGAGAGGCAGATCACATGAGCAAACCAGTCTTTTGACAGAGGAGAGGTTCTTTCTAGTTTATTGTTTCTAAAAATAAGCTTTCCTAATTTGGCACAGCTGTTGGGAAGCAGGGCTGGGATGTCAGTAGCCGAAAGTCCCGAAGTGCATGCTACGTGCGCTGTATGGTCAAATGTTCGCAGAGCTACTGAGAAAATTCCTGGCATATGTGTTTTGTTCTAACAACTTAACACAGTACGCTTTTTTATTTTGTTTTTATAGAAATGTTCAGGTTCTCCTGGAGTCTTTTGAACTGTTGCCAGTTTATGATTTAAACCCTTAACTTGGCCCTGAGAACAGAAGTTGAAAACCAAAGATGAATAGCCATGTGGACTCTTACACATGAGAATTGTCCAGTTAATATTTCAAGCCACCAAGGCCAGGCTAGCAGGAAGCATGCATTTTATTTTCATTCTAAAACATTACATTTTGAGATATTTCCAGAAGGGCTTTTGCAAGAAATCGATCCATTGTATGTGGGCAGATGGCTGTCTCTCAGTGAGCTCCTTACTTCTAAGCCCTTGTTCCAAAGTGTCATCCTAATGTTGGTGGTTTGAGAAGAATGAGCAGAAGGAGAAAAAGGAAGAGTTAAGTGTTTTTTCTATGATTTTACAAAGTGATTTTATGTGTTAGTGTCTAACTTCTACGTTTCCTCATAATATTTAAAACAGCTCAGTGAGAGCATTGATTTCATACATGAAGAAATGTAAGTTAAAAAAAAAAGATTTTATTTTTTATTTACTTTATTTGAGAGTGAGAGAGCAGGAGGGAAGGGGCAGAGAGAGAGGGAGATAATCCCAAACAGACTCTCTGCTGAGCAGAGTCCAATGCGGGGTTTGATCTCACTACCCTGAGATCATGACCTGAGCGGAAACTGAGAGTCGGACACTGAGCCCACTGAGCCGCCAAGGCTCCACACAATTTCCCATGCTTCATATAACTTAAAAAGTGACAGAGCTAGAACTTGAACTTCTGATTCAAAGTCTGACATTTTTTTCTAACAGTTTATTCCTTATCTGCATTCATTGCTCTACATGTAAAATATGGACCTAGTTACAGTGTGAGTTAATCTGTTTGCAAAAAAGCTTGAACCAGTGTCCTGAACAGCATGGATGCTGTATTGAAATTTGATAAATAAATGAAATAAAATTTTTGTCATGAGAAGAAAGAACAAAACATAGCTAGTTGTTAATGCTCATCTCAAACACAGAGGGAGAATGTCCTCCAAGGTCCCAAGAAGAAAAATACTTTAATATGTTAATGAATATTATTGGAAAGATAATGCAAAATATAGTTTGTGTTATTTCTTAGAACCGCACTGATTTTTAAGAATGGATGACACAGTTTTGCAGAGGTTGTAGAAGAATGCTTCCTATATCTGACTATGACAGCTGTCACTGAACAAGCCCTTCCCTTTCTCAAAGATACATTGACGACAAATTGGCGGAAGCTACATAATTGAAATGAAATGCCTGCACCCTTTCAATGGTTTCTGTCTTAGAAGGAAAAGGTTCTACCAGTCTGATGGCACACAATATAATTTCCAAAGTCACAACCTGTTATGGGGTTAATTCTGCTCCCCCCACCCCATTCATATGTTGAAGTCCTAACCTCTAGTATCTCTGCATGAAACTGTATTGGGAGATAGGGTCTTCAGAGCTAATTAAATTAAATTGGGGGAGCGCCTGGGTGGCTCAGTGGGTTAAAGCCTCTGCCTTCGGCTCAGGTCATGATCCCAGGGTCCTGGGATCGAGCCCCACATCGGGCTCTCTGCTCTGCAGGGAGCCTGCTTCCTCCTCTCTCTCTCTCTGCCTGCCTCTCTGCCTACTTGTGATCTCTGTCTGTCAAATGGATAAATAAAATCTTAAAACAACAACAACAACAACAACAAAATAAATTAAATTGGGGCCATTGGGATGGTCCCTAGTACAGACTAGTCTTTATAAGAAGGGGAAATTTAGACTCAGACATATATAAAGGGAAGACAATGTGAAGACACAGGGGGAAGACGGTCATTTACAAATAAAGCAAAAACCAATCTTTCTTCTACTGTCTAGATGGCTGAAGCTCCTTATTTGCAAAGGAAGCTATTCGACGTGGGTCTGTAATGGTCCAACCTGGCTCGTCCTTAGAATCATCTGAGTATCTACTTAAAATTTCATAGAAATTTTTTTTTGGAAGATTTTACTTATTTGAGAGAGAGCAAGAGAGAAAAAGTACAAGCAGAGGGAAGGGCAGAGGGAGAGGGAGAAGCAGACTGTCCATGGAGCAGGGAGCCCGAGGTAGGGCTTAATCCCAAGACCCCCAAAATCATGATCTGAGCCGAAGGCAGATGCTTAACCAATTGAGTCACCCAGGCACTCCCAAATTTTGTAGAAATTCTGATTCACAAGTAGTCTTTGGATCTCTGAGAAGGGAGACAGGAGAGTTTAAGTCTATCTGTAAGTGCTTCTGATGACCCTTCAGGTAGAGAATGGCCTCACATTTGTTTTGGCATCTGTATGTGGTGGTGGGTGTGTGTGTGTACCTGTTATCTTCAACAAGGAAAATCACCTATAATGCCACCAACTAGGAGCTCGTTCATACTTCTGGTCTGTGATTTCCTCAGGTCTTTTTCCTTCACTAGACATTTCAAGATGAGAGTGTTAAGGACACTGGGAATGATTTTCACAAGTAGAGGTAGAATTTCACGGTTTCGTGTTTTGTAGCAATGACCTTAGGTTAATCGGTATTTTCTCTTTTCGAAAACTCCTGTTAGGGCAAAAGGTCTGATGCTAACAAATTACAGGGTTCACAATTGAATTGTCATTTGGACTTCTAATTCATTTGTTTGCTAATCGTTCCTCCTTATGAACACACTGATCAGCACCTTTTGGAAATTCACCTGTGCGGTCATATATACAGGCAACATTTCATTGACCTGAAGTCACTGATCCCCACCCAGCGCAACAAGTTAAGATCAGGTTAGAAGAAAAAAAAAATATGGAAAGTCAAAGTCAATGTTACGATAATAACTGACATATGTCAGGAATAATACTAAGTGCTTATAATCATAATGTCAAAATATCCCCGTGTGATGTGCCACTATCCCTACTTTACAGATAAGGAAATTGAAGCCAGGTCAGAGGTGTCTGGTAACTCCCCTAGAGTCCATGGGCCAAAACGTGGTAGAATCATTTTGACTCCAGAGCCCATGCTCTTAATAAGTTATTCTTCTTTGCTGACCCTGACCTTACTGGCAACTCATCCCTGAGCCCTTCTGAAAATTTTTTATATTCTTTCAGACCTAATTCTAGCAGGCTAGATTTTTAGGTTTCCTAACCAATATGAGGTTAGAACAAGCTTCCCGATCAAAATACCAGAACCAGAAATTATATTACGTATTAGGTAAAAATAGATATTTTTAGGGTAAACACAGTTGTCTTGTTTTCATTTACAAAAAAGTAATATACTATGATTTCCTTGAATACAATGGGTTTTGTAATAATAATTTGTAATAATCATTTATGATATTCTCATGTATAAAATTATAAGGATAGCTACATGTCCATCAACTGTATTCATCATCTCATCCCTACAAAAAAGCTCTTTTTTCTTTTGCCTCCTATCTTCTTGTCTTCGACCTCCTGGCGTTTTTGTATCATTGCAGATGAGCATATATGGTTTTCATATTCCATTTTTTACATAGTTCCAAGTAGTTCTTTGTCGTCACCAAAGTAAATATCTGCACATGGCCCCTTGAGTTGACAGATCTGCATTTACATTCTCATGTCTTGGCACCATCAGTGCTTTCTCTGTCTTAAAATCACATAGATTGCAAGCTTTCGGAGGTTGTTACCCTGTCTGAAATTCTTCCCTCGATCTGCAGAGCTTGGCATACTGCAAAACAAATTTGTTTTAATGCTTTATCTGTGTATGTATATACATGTATAGGTAGTGGTTTCAAGCACGTGTTTCAGAATTATGCAGATTTGGACTAATATCCTTGCTCCTCTACTCTTCACTCTCTGAGTCACTACAGGGGAAGCTACTTAACCTTTTTGAGCCCCAGTTGTCTTTTCTCTAAAGTGAGGAAATAATACCTACTTGGAGGTAGAGATTAGGTGGCAAAATAAAGGTGGTGCCAGCCTGGCCCAGGAAGAGCTCAACAGCGTTGGAATGCAAATTTGATTCACTGCCATCTAAACTATAGTCATGGTATGAAGCAGGGTAAAACGTGTATGCGAGAGTCTTACAATGAGAATCTGGTCCTACTTGAAAAGTGACAGAAACGCTTTTCTTTCTCTGAATGCGGGTGAGGTTTCCCTGTCTACGTTACCAGATCGAGTGTGTTCATGTGACTATGTCCATCTACTGCCATGAGCCAAGACCACTAGTCAGGGATGCGGAGATGTTTCTGGAGGAAAAGTGGAAAGAAAAGAAGCAGAATGCCTTCTTTCATCCAAGGCTAATCCTGTGAGTATCGGAGGGGACGGTACGCAGGCCTACTTAGAGCAGTTTTACCATTGCTGAAGTGTGGATTCTTTATAAAATCTTGCAAGCACGGTACTAGAAAGCAGGATTCAGAAATAAGTTCACATCAACTTGAAGCTGTAAAAGTTCATTCTGGAGCTGAGGGAGGGCTTCTGGAAAGGGATCCAACGAAGTCATTCTGGGGCCATATACCCTGAGTTCGACTCCTGGTTCAGCCACTTAGTGTATGACCTTGGACAAGTCCTTTTGCTTTTCTGCAGCCAATTCCTTTAAATGTAAAGTGGGGTTAAAAATAGCATTAACCTTCTCCAGTTGTTGTGAAGATTAAATCAGTTTATGAAGCTGCTTAGGACAATATATGGCAAAAAATAAAAAGTATTCAGTAAATCTTAGCTATTATAATCTACCTACCTTTGGAGGGCTGAATGGTCACTTTTGTTCTTGCCAAGATTTTTTCTTTTCCTCTCTTTTTTTTTTTCATGATTGCACCTCGACTTATGTGCATTTTTATTTAAGAGGTTTGTGATTTTCTGGGGGCAGGTAAATGTATGACATTATGAATGATAAGTCCTGAGCCTGTTCTATTATTGAGTTAGAGTTGTGGGATAGTTACTTTATATATTAGGAATTATTTATCATCCTTACTGATTTTTACGGGCAAAATCTGTACTCTGATAGGCCTGGGTAGCAAGTAACACCTTTGTAGGCAGGATAAAGTTCTAAACAGTCCCCACACGCCTAAGATTAGAACACGAATTAGTTTTAGCAAAGGTGTTTGCTCTGGGTTCCAAGTGCATTTCTTGTTCTCTGTGATAAATTCATCTAACCACAGCTGGAGTTTGGGGCAGGTCTGAACTCCCTGCACCTTCATTAATTTCTTGTCCTTGTTGCCTGTTGAAAGTGCACTGGCAGAACACCACTATGCTTTCACGCTTCCTTTCTCTCTGCTCTTTTGCGTTCAGAGTCTCAGGGATTCAACTTGTCACTAAGCCCAGTGTAGGGCCACTGATCTCTGAATTCTGCTAAGTTTTTCATGCTGTTACTCCAGAATGTACTACAAGGCTCACAGATGTTGCTACCCAGGTAGTTCCCAGGGGCAGTGTGGAGCTGCTCAGGCGCTGTCTTGAATCTGGAGATGTGTGTGTCCGGCTGCCACACTGGTGCTGGGCCCACTCAGGTCACCTGTTCTGCGGGGAGTAAAAGATTCCATTCGGCCAGCATGTAGTGAGGTTTTTACACTGGGTGGGACTAAGACTAGGTGGCTTTACGTGCCTCCTTGTTTATCCTTGCAACATCCTGGTCCCTATTTTGCAGACTGTTGAGGGTGTCTGAGGAAGACCCACGAAAGCATCATTCTTCTCAGCCTGAGTTCCAAGCAATCTGAGAAAGAAAGCCAAAGAGCAAACGTGGAAGCCAAAATAGCCTCTTTATTGTGGAGATGCGAAGTTGGCAGGTGTAAGACACTGTCAGAGCCAAATGAGCTTGCAAAGGTTGAACCCCAGAATTAGGCAGATGGACACACCAGTTACAACATCGGTGGGAGCCTCCTCACCTGCTCCCCAGACCCCAGGCATATCTGAACCCAGGTCAGGCAGTCAAAATGGGCTTCCTTGTGGGCAGCTTATTCCCAAGAGGAAGAAGTCTAGATAGAGCTGAATGGAGCTCGCCTCGTTATTCTCCCCAAATGTACTCAGCCAGTGGATCACCCCTCCTGGAGCTGAATGGAATGAGTCAAGTGCTGGAGAGAGGCCAGGAGTTTGTTTACGGAAAATATGTCTTTATGAAAACCAGTGTGGAGGAAAGTTCAGATGAGGAAACAGGAGCACAGAGAAACAAACCCGGTCACTTGCAAAAATCTTACACAGCTCCGTAGCAGCAGAGCTGAAATCTGAATGTGGGTGTGCACTCTTCCACCGTGGACTGAGTGAGAGCATCTCTCCAAAGGAAAGATTAGAATTTGGAAGAAAGAGCCCTGAAAGGTCATTTATCCTCTGGAATCCAAATCAACATTTTACATAAACTATCCAAGAATGATAGATAGGTTCTTTTTCTCTCTTAGGTTTGCTAAAAACTGTGTGCTTCTGTTAACTCTCTGTTGAAAGTTCTGGTGGCCTTGGCTTTTACAGTACGGACCACTTTCTTCTCATGAAGCTATCCTGGCCACTGGACTTCTTCCTCCCAAAACTGCCTCTGACCTGGTGGGACGCCCAAGTCTGCATCCTGAAAAACTTGCTTTTGGACCACTGACTATTTGGAAACCAGTTCCTTCCCCATGCCTTACCTTGCCCCGTTGTAATGACCGCCTTAGCCAGAGCCAAATGCTGTCCCAATGCCAAGGGACTGTGACAGCCCTCTGTACGCTTCCTTCTTGCCG
Organism: Enhydra lutris kenyoni; assembly: GCF_002288905.1. Classification (NCBI taxonomy): domain Eukaryota; kingdom Metazoa; phylum Chordata; class Mammalia; order Carnivora; family Mustelidae; genus Enhydra; species Enhydra lutris. The sequence continues at coordinate 8,666,729 of NW_019154121.1, read as the reverse complement.
TGATGGACTCAGCATTGGTGGGCCAGCCAAGGGCCTACCAACCATCTTGAGGGCTTGGGGTTTTGTTTGTTTGTTTGTGGGTTTTTTTGTGTTTTTTGGTTTTGTTCGTGGGTATTTTTTGTTTGTTTTGTTTTATGAGAGAGGGAGAGGGTGCGCAAGTGCATGGGGTGAGGGGCGGAGGGAGAGAGAGAATCTTAAGCAGGCTCCATGTCCAGTGTGGAGCCTGACATCCTGTGTGACACAACCCTGAGATCATGACCTAAGCCAAAACCAGACGCTTAACCGACTGAGCTTGAGGCCTTGTCTTAGAACAAACTCCTTCTTCTCAAATTGCCATTATCATGGTGTTTAATATTTAAACATTTTAATTGCCTCTTTAAACTTTTGGAATTGGATGGCTGAATGGCATTTTCTTTAAGGATGGTTTGCATAGCTTTCTGCAGACTTGGAACCCTGCTCTCTAATTGCATTCATATTCAGAGTTTGGCTTCCTTGTGTCTGTGTGTGTGTGTTTGGGAAGGTGTGTGCGTGTGTGGAGGGATTTATGGGTGCAATCTTGCTAGGAGGCTTCCTAGAAGATCGTTCTGAATGAGCTACATAGAGGTCCTGAAGGAGACATAGTAACACAGCCTCTAGTTCCCATACAGGCCTTATGAACCACACACGGCTGGAAATAATTAGCAGCTGCAAGATTTGGAAAGTAAGGAGGAACGAGGTAAATCTTGTACCCAGAGTCGGACATGGGAACTTGGAACGGTGTCTTCTTCGGAATCAGACATTACATTCCAAAAGCCATGAAATCCCAAACTCTAGTTACCTTTTAGGTGGTGATTTTAGGAACTGAAAATATCCTTTGCCTTTGTGGTTCTGATAAACTGATAATATACATTTTATAGGTTATGTTCTTGAAATAGTTATTAACGAGATAGGTTTACATTGTTTAAAAACTGGTCCTTCAGTATGGCCCATTTTAGTTGCAATATCGAAAATCCTATAAACTTGGGATTCCTCAAGAAGCCAAGAAGTTTTAAAATAGAATCCCTATCCCCTGCTGATCAGTCTCTTGAAATTTACCGTGCAAATAGTTTTCCCAGCAACTGTAGAACAGCTTTTATTTAAAATTCTACCAAGCACTTTGTTTCTTACTTTTTCTCTTTTCTGTCCTCATGTGTGAAACCCCAGTGGATAAGCAGGAAGATTTAAGTGTTTTTTTTTTTTTTTTTAAGGTTTTAATTTATTTATTTGACAGAGACACAGCGAGAGAGGGAACACAAGCAGAGGGAGAGGGGAGAGGGAGAAGCAGGCTTCCTGCGGAGCAAGGAGCCTGATGTGGGGCTCAGTCCCAGAGCCCCTTAGGCTCAAAGCCTAAGCAATTTAATTCGGGTTGCAAAACTGGTGAATGTTCAGCACAGAGTCGTGGATAAGGTTGTAACCAGCCTTCCATAACACGTCCTGCCTCTGATTCCCTTGAGCTAGCGTTATTCTTCGGACTGTCAAACTAGCACCTTTGGATGTGTCTGTGACCTTGAAAATTAGAATAATTAAGTTTCCTCTGGCACAGCGGGACTTGATATGCGTAATTAACAGCAGCCAGCGTCCCTGGAGACCAAATTTATGAACGACATTAAAGGAGGAAGAAGCAAACCTTTTTGAATGAGGGGAAGTGAACATTAGTCATGTTAGCACGGCAGTATTTAGATGTTAGTCACATGCACTAGATGTTTCTCTGAAATTCAGTAATGCATTTTCCCTTTATTTTCCTTGGTAGCACACATCATATGAAAGAGAGGGACAGTGAATAATTGGCAACTGAATTAATGAACAGAGGCAGAAACTGAAAAACTACAGGGGGAAAAAAAGTTTAGTTGCAGGCTACTTGATTTTATTTTATTTTATTTTATTTTTTTGGCAATAAAAGCAGTTTTTAGACCATGGTCATTGTGTATTTGCCTTTTATATTCCTAACCTGGGACTGTGCCTAGCATGAACTGATCACAGAGTACAATCCCTAAGAAATGTGCAACAAATGTTTTTGAGTGTATCTCTCTCTCTCTCTCTCTCTTTTTTTTTTTTTTTTTAGGATTTTTTATTTACTTATTTGAGAGAGACTGAGTGAGAGAGAGAGAGAGAGAGCATGGGAGTGGAGGGCAGAGGCAGAAGGACTCCCCACCTGCCCCACACCTCTCCTCCCCACCCCCAAGCAGGGTGCCCGAGGTGGGACTTGATCCCAGGACCCTGAGATCATAACCTGAGCTGAAGGCAGATGTCTGAAGGCAGATGTCCAACCCACTGAGCAACCTGGGTGCCTCCATTGAGTATACCTCTTTTTAAACACTTTTTCAAACAACTCTGAGTTTTTATAGCACTGTTTTCTCTAAAATTTTCTTTAAGTATCCATTGATAGGTAAACTGACATGCAGAGAAAGAGAAAGAGAGAGAGACAGGGAGGGAGGAAGGGCAGGAGAGAAAGATGTAGGACAACCCAGTCTTTTAATCTTTTGGTTGCTCTGAGTTTGAGTGCTTGGTTTCAGCCAATGGGAGTTAGAAGATCAGAGGGTAGCTACACTCCCAGCCAATGAACATTAACCTTACATCTATAAAAGCTGTCTGCTGATATGCTCTTGTAATGATGTTTTCTTCCTTTACATTCATCCTACTCTTTATTTCATGTTTAATAATAGATAATAATAATATAAACTAATATTGCTCATAAAAAACTAATGCCAAAACGTATGCAAGTCATAGTGTCTGACTGCTCATGAAGATAAAGAGTATCTGTCTGACTGGAAAAACCTGGATTTTAAGGTGACCTCAGACACCTGCAAGTAAATGATCCAGGCAATGTAGTAGGAAAACCAGTAGGCGATTAGAGATTACTAGAAGGCCTTTGCCATTATGAAAAGCATCCTAAACACTTCTGCCACCGAGGAAGAGTTGACCGGTAACTTGGGAGTGGTAGCTGGTGAAGAACATGGCAGAGATTTTCTGGAAAGCGTGGAAGGATTGCTCGAGTACTGGGATAGGAACACATATCCATAGGGACGGTGTTCTAATGACCATGTATACTGTGATGCAGTTAGTGCTAAATGGAACAAGCACATATTAATTCTTTGGTAGAAATGATGAGAAGGAGGACAGGAGGATTAACTGTCTGTAAACATCCATCATGGCAACCCTAAATCGATAATCCCTATTTTTGTTATCGATCTCTACCCACTACCACTCACATCATTGCCGATTAGCTCCTCCACTTCTCTCCTAGAAAGAGTCGGCATTGAGAAGATTTGAAAATTAAAAGATTACGCAAAAGATGTTCTGAGGCCTGGGTTCGTGAATAAGTTATAGTAAGAAACATTATTGCTCAAATGCTGCTTCTCATAGGTTCATTAGGAAAAAACCTAATGCTGTAAGTTGAATGTTGATCACGTGCTATTATCTACTATGGACAGTGTCTATTAGGCCAGCCCCCTGGTCGCCTCTTTCTTGGGTCTTTTTGTTTTGCTAGTCGTATTCCAGATTCTTTGATCCTGAATGAAATACTCATCTGTTTGTACCTTTCCAGATTCCAAAGTAAGAGTAGAGCCATTTCCCAAAACAACTTCTAGAGGGGAAAAAAAAGAAAAGAAAATTTCTATAAGGGGCTCAACTAACTAACCAAATAACTGATTAAATGAAAATAGTATGATCAAATGAGTCTGAGAAACACTGGCTACTAATTTTTAGAATCAGATTCCACAGAAACTTAGAGTAGTAGCTCTGAGAAGTCCTGGACTAAAGAAATTTGTTTTATTGAAACTTAAGCTTTGGCTAACCATATTCATTATGATCAGAAGCTAACATTTATTGAAGGACACTATTGGCCAAGACATTGTGTTATTGTCTGTCCTTGTTTTTTTTTTTTTCTTTGTTCTGTTTTGTTTTGTTTATAAATATAACACCTATCAACTGTCAAAATAACATGTGAAACCATCCAATGCCCATTGAAGGGCATGTGTTTGACTGTGGACCTCATGGTCTAACTTGGTACTATCCAATAGGTAGATAATTCTAACCACATACGTGATTGTAAATTTTCTAGTGAAAAGGGCAAAAATAAATAAATAAATAAATAAATAACAGGTGAAATAAACTCTAGCAATGTATTTTATTAACCCACTGTGTCTGAATTATAAAGGTTATTAATAAGATTTGTTATATATTTTTTCAAAGTCCAGGGCATATTTTGCACTTCCAACATACCTCAATTCCTACTGGCTCCATACAAACTCAGTAAAGCATATGTGCCTAGTGGCTACTATTCTGAACCATGCAGGTCCATGCAAAGATGACTCAAGGAAAGGTCCGGTTTGCCCTTCCTTCCAGGAGTGTAATGCAGTCATTTTTCATTTCATCCAAACAGCATCATCTGGAATTAGGCCAGCCTCTATGAATTGGTTGGTAAGACATTTCAGCACAGAACATCTATATTTCTTTGATATTTCTGTTTCATTCAGCTCCAGTGTCAAGTTTGCTTAATGGGGAGGGAACACAATTGGTAGAACTCTTCATGATTTAATAAAAGTCAACAGGAAGGCATCTGGAAACCTAATTTAACCTTATCAGGATAAAATTTAACTTTATTTAGGGTAGGCCCTTGAGTTGACTTTCTGCATGTTGGAACCTTGGTAGTGTGTGGATATGATTTAAAAAATGATTGAGACTTATTAGATAAACATTGGACTGATCTTTGAGGGCCAGAGAAATGTCAAATACTGTGTACCTAGAATAGGTAATTGTGTGTGTCTTTATTAGGAAATGGATAATATTAGTAATGCTCAACATCTTCATGTGTCAAGGCCTATTTAATATGTATCATCTTTTCATCCTGACCATTCCACTAGTTGTCTCACTGTATGGTTGAGGAAAATAAGACTTTGGAAGTTTAGGAAAATTTGACTAAGTTTCCGCAGTTGTCAGCTTTGTTTAATGCTAAAGCCTCTGGTCTTATAGTGCACGGGATTCCCATGTGCCTCTGCATCCAAGAATCTACAGCCTTCTGGAATCAGCTGACATTGGGCACAGTCAGGGTGGGATGGCTGTAGACTAACCATTAAAGGAGAATGAGCCCTTCAGGGGACTGTCTCTAAATACCCTTGACACTAGGACAATGTTCAAATGCTTTCTTTATTTTTGTAAATGTGAAGATGATAGCATTTCTATCTTAAAATTGGGGGATAGTTTGAAACTAGTCCTGGAAGGTCAAAATTATTCTCTGACTGTAGCTTCAGTTTATCCAAGCCTTGCAATTTCAACATGATGACTCTCTCTGTTCCCAGAAATTGTGGCTCTGACAAGTTCCTGCTGCAGTCACTTCATTAATCTGACTCTAGCAGGACACCTGTTCACCACCGTGCTGTGTCGGCTGATATCACGCACTAGTTATGCTGTTAATTCTTGGGCTGATGTCTTCCAGACTGCAGCAAGGCTTCCTGTAGCTAGTGATCTGGGAAATCAGATGAAGGAGGCCAGGAAAACATTGACAATTGTCTTGCTTCTGCTAGCATGGTTATATGACATGTTTTGGGGAGGAAAGAATACCATTTGGTGAGTATGGTCCTTTTCACTGGGCCACTCCTCAGCAGGAATCCTTTTACGTGAATGGTAGTAGTAAACATGAACTTTTTTTTTTTTTTTAAGATTTTATTTATTTATTTGACAGAGAAAGACAGCATAAGTGGGCAGAATGGCAGCCAGAGGCAGAGAGAGAAACAGGCTCCCCGCTGGCAATGAGCCTGATGCGGAACTCGATTCCAGGACCCTGGGATCATGACCTGAGCTGAAGGCAGACTCTTTTTTTTTTTTTTTTTTTTAAGATTTTATTTTTATTTGACAGATAGAGATCACAAGTAGGCAGAGAGGCAGGCAGAGAGAGAGAGAGGAGGAAGCAAGCTCCCTGCCGAGCAGAGAGCCCGATGCGGGGCTCGATCCCAGGACCCTGGGATCATGACCCGAGCCGAAGGCAGAGGCTTTAATCCACTGAGCCACCCAGGCGCCCCTGAAGGCAGACTCTTAACTTACTAAGCTACCCGGGTGCCCTAAACGTGAACTCTTGAGGGAGATTTAACATGACCTAAATCTAACCTACTCCTTCCATTGGGGTCTTGAAGTGACTTAACCTCTCAGAGTCTTTACCTGCATGATAGAATAATTATAGAGCAGCATCATAAGATGCAAACTCTTGCTTACCCCAATACATACTCAAAAAATACGTTAACTTCTATTCCTGTCATTTAGTAAATATATATCAATGCCTGCTTTTTACTTATAAATATGGAAAATCTTCTTGTTGAACATGGTACTCTAGTTCAGCTTTGTGTGACAGGAATAAAAAAATTAATAGAGATATAATAGAAGAGTGTTCCAGGTAGGGAAGAAAGCTCCATGTGTGGTCTGGTGTGAGCTTGGACCCATGAGCTCTGAGAAGCTGCTAGTGCATCTTCAGGGCTGAGATCCCTCTGGAGAGCTTCTGGTAGCTACCTGTGAGCTGCTTTGTAAAGAGGACACTGGCCCACCAAGTTGCCCAGAGAAATAGAGCAGAAAAGCTAATCAGTGAACCTCAGTGGATCTCCTTTCCTTAAAAAAAAAGTTTATCTAAAATTTCCTTATCCAAATCAGTCTAGTCTCCCAGAATAAGACTGTTTAATGTAATTATACATTAAAATGAACAGCTGAAACATCTCAGACCACTGGGCTAGAAGGAAGCCAGCAGTCCACCTGCCTCTCCCCTGGCTAGTGGCTGAGAGAAAAAAACATCGCCTTCCTCTTCAAAGCCTCCTGCTGATGAACAAAGAAAATCTCTTATTTTTTCCAACATAGAACCTATTATTAGGTGGTTTCCAATTTCTTTTTCTTCCATTGTAAGCATAGTGCTGTGATGAGACTATGAGAGACTGTCATGTTCCAGCTCAGTTGTTTTTAAATATTTTAACTAATGGAATTTTATTGTATTTTTTACCAGGGGTACTTGAAGCCGTAGGTAGAACCATGCAGGGCTAACTGATAAATAATAAATGCCCTAATGCCCATTAATCTATATTTAGAAGCCACGCTTCCCTCGCTTTTTCTAGGTTCTGACATTTACTTGTACTTTACCCCTGGGTACATTGGCTTATATAGTTCCATTTCCCATGGAAATATTTTCTTTAAATTTCCAGACCCATAAACATGTATTTTTCTCTGCCATTTACTCAACAGGGAAGAGCGTTCATTTAAGAATAAGGTCCCACTTGTTGCCTGTAATTTGTCATGGAACTTTGAGAAACCCCGTGCTGTGATCTGCACTCCTTGTCTCTGCCACCCTCCTTCCCCGCCACAGCAGAGTGACCTTTTGTCTTCATTTATGTCCTTCACCTGTTAGGTTTCCCAAGTGGCGTGGACCATCGTGACTGTCATTTTAAGGATGGATGGCTTTGCATAGGCTTCTCCAAAGATGTTTTACGTGGTAGGCCTTTATAGTGTGTGATATACTGCGGAGAGAAATGACAAGAGGCAGCTGAATCTTGCCTGGTCTTAAAGCGGAGCAGACTGTGAGCCAGAGTTGTGCCCAGTCCCACAGAGAACATGGGAGTCCTTGCTTTGATTCCAGGGTTTAGCCTGGAGCCTTCATTCAACAAGATTCATCAGCTACCACTGTATCTGCCTTCCAGGGCTCAAACACACACACTTGACTGTGGTTTGCAAAAATTGAATTTAGGCAAAATTTGCATCTGCCTTTTATCATGTGTTAAGACAAGCATTCTGCTTCCTGGTATCCAAAAGGCATCCTCTGACAGCTTCGATATGCAGACAGTCCTGTGTGACAGTCCTTTAACCCTTCCTGGAGTTTGGTCGGAGGACATGCCATCCTTTATCAGTATAAGGATTGTGTGAAAGTGCAGCCCAGGAAGACACTGGAGCCCGTGAGCAGGTTGGATGGATATGTGCAACGTTCAGAGAGCCTATTGGAGCCATTTCAGACACCTGCAAGGCTCGGGGCATCCCTGAAGCCTGGGGCCTTCCAGTGGTCCCAACAGCTGCTCCTGTTGTGCTCACCAGGTCACAGAGCATGGAGTGATGGAAAGGGAAGAGCAACTTTACATCCCTGGCACAGCTCCTTGCTAGCTTTGCAGTTTGGTTAAATCTGGACGCGTCTCTGAGCCTTAGAGTATCATGGTTGTCCCTATTATGGTAGTAATCCTCTGTGTTTGCCCGTGTTCCGGGCTATTGTCAAGTTCCGTTAAGCAAGGTCCTCACGTTCTCCAAAACTTCCTCTGACTTCACTGTCTATGCCTGGAACAGAGGAGGTGCTCAGAAGCATTTGATGATTGAATGAATGTGAACTACCACGCGGAGGATTTGGGTCAAACCTGTTTGATTTCGAGCAGTTGTCATCTCGCTCACTTCCCGCTCCTTTGAGGGTAGAGCAATTGCCTCACCGACTTCACTGGGGGAGTAGCCAGCGGTGTTTTTATGTTGCCATCCCTCTGCCTGGCCAGACATCAAACCCACATTTCCCTGGGGATCAAGAATGGGAATATAGCTTTTGGGAGGGCATGGTGTGTTTTTGCCATTGTTTCCAATGCCGGTTGATCTTTAACTTTGCATGCCTTTTCTGCACGCCTGGAGCCCCTTCAAAATCTAATATTGAGCAAGAGGAGCTCTGGTTGGTGCAAAGCAAAGAAAAAAATATGTTTTTATTTGTTTTGTCTTTAGCCCAGGGTTTATTGCTGCCAGAGACCTATTTATTAGCTAGTTTTAAAAAGCAGCTGTTCTCTGTCTTCTTTCTCCCTCCAATGATGCCTGCTTTGGATATTTGAGCACAACTTAATTTTAGCAATGCTCTGTAAAAATGAGTCCTGGGACATAGATTTTGTATCTCTATCAGAGGTTGGAGAAGTAGAAGCATCAATATTGAAGGCACATATTAAAGAGAGGGCAGATAATTAAGCTCTCGCCTGGCTCCTGGTAGCTAGTTGATGTGTTTTTATTTTCCGGTGAATGAGTGATGTTTTCAAAGGGAGGTGCCATGTGGGAAATCAGATCTCTGCTGAACCATAGCAGTCATCCCTGCATCGTCATGTTCTGCACAGGTCCGGCTCTAACCCATGGGCAGGCGGTGGGGCTGGACTAATTACACAGCTGTCAGAATCCCGTAAATGAATGGACCAGGAGTGCTGCTTCCTTATCTGTGACAGTGTTTGTTGCTTTGAATTTCACTCTTTCAATGGTAGTATTTTCGCAGGCGAGAGAGCATTCATATGCAATTGGAAACTTTCTGAAAACAGCATTAGAAAGAATATTTGTACATGCGTATGGCCCAGCGATACAGAGCTTGCTCCCGGCCTAAAGCCATCATGGCTGGTAAGACAAATGGAGGAAATTTAGAATCATGCTGAAAGGCAATGACCTTTATACCCTGCAGAAACATCCTCATTCCTACATGCAGAACACATGCACCCCATACCTCAACGCTCATTAGATGGATGTTATGGACATCATCTAGCTAAAGTATCATTATGTTGTAATGTACAATAGGAAGTTTTATGATAGAAGACATTTGTCTGTGAGTAGGGAAGGGCACTCCGCTCCTGAGAAGCCATCATCCACTGCCCTTCAGATATGTCGTGAAGTCATCAAGAAACCAAATAGGAGATCCTTTTTGTTCTGAGCTGTATGGACCAGGGAAATGTTTGAAGGGCTGTACTGTGCTAGCCATATAGGAGCCTGTGGCTCAAGGAAAAACCAGCAAGACTGACCCTATTCTTAGTTGATCCTTTATCATAGATTCAAAAAATTTTAAACATTTCATTGTGATAGTATCTATCTAGACTATGGTTTTGGGTTTTGTTTGTTTGTTGTTTTGCTTTTTGTTTTTGGTGGTTTTTTGCATCCTCTTCTGTTTGGCACCTGGGACAGATACCTCACTTGGCTCACCCTTCCCAGCTCCTCAGAGGGTTCTTTGCATTTGTCTGTGAGATGAGAGGACAGAGATAGGAGCATCATGCACCTGTCCGTGCTGCCCAGCACACTCTTTTCTGCTCCCCATTAAGCCTGGTTATGTGATATAACTGAATCATATACAGTCCCCACAGTCATGGAGTTAATGGTCTGGAAGTAATGATAGGCAAAATCAGATTAAACATATTTATAAAGTCAGAGTAAACACATTTCATAAGGAATAGTGTAAACACATTTATAATTTTTTTTTTAAACAAAATGCAAAGCACCATTAAAAAAAACAAGCAATTATAGGACACTTGGGTGGCTCAATCAGTTGAGCATCCCACTCTTGGTTTAGGTTCAGGTCATGATCTCAGGATTGTGGGATCAAGCCCTGCATTGGTCTCTGTGTTCAGCCTGGAGTCTGAGCACTTACAGTGTAGTGAATGCTTGTTTATGTATTTAAATCCCTTTCTAGTTGGAAAAGTCTACAAGGACAAAGCATGGGTGGGTCTTGATTGTTCGCTTGTATTTCCTGTGCCTGGTATGGGGCTCAATAAATATTGTGACATAAACTAATCCTTAGTGACATGGTAGTAGTGACAAGTCAACCTTGCTGGAAAAAAAGAAGGGGATACCTTGATGATATCCTTACCCTTTGGGACTGAGGTGGGGCTTAGAAAAGCTCCTTGCTGTATCACTGAGATTCTTAGGACCAGAATCTCATGCTCTGCATAGTGAGTGTTTTTATACTGTATATATTTTCTTAATCTTCTTTCCCTTGGCTTATAAAGAAAATGCCAGCTCATCTAAGCTGTAGGGAGATTTTATCTGGAGTGTTAAGGCAGACTCATCATCCTTTTGTGCTTAGAAATGGCGGGGGAAGGTGAAAGCAAAGTGAACAAACACCGAGGGGAAGGCAACCCAGGGAAAGCAGGGGGCCACTTATAGAACGCCCACAAAGCAGAGCTTCCTCCCTTTTTCTTCAGCGAGAAAACCCAGGACGCTTGGTGAATATCTCGCCAGTCATGCCTTTGCTCATGTTGGAAGGTTCACAATTTCAATTATTCATTCGCTTTCAAGTGTTAACATCCTGGGCAGTGAATGATTCTCCTTTGTTAATGCTATTCATTAGGAATTGTGTTTCATAGCGAGGACATGGAAACAACCTCAGTGTCTGCTGATCAGAAAAGACCGTTGGGTAAAGAAAATGTATATATACAGAAAATACTTATATACAGTAGAAGCCATTGGCAACAACATGGATAGATCTTAAGGGCATTATGTTAAATGAAATAAGTTGAATATAGGAAAACAAATACTGTGTGATCTCACTTGTATATGGAATCTAAAAAAAACAAACTCGTAGAAACGGAGAGGAGGTTGGTGGTCGCCAAAAGCTGTGGGATGGGGGAAATGGGGAGCTGTTGGTCAAAGGATACACACTTCTAGTTTTAAGGATCTAGTTTTGAGGATCTAATGTACAGCATGGTAACTGTAGTTAACTACACTGTATTCGAGAAAGTTGCCAACAGATTAGATCTTAAAACTTAAAACTTCTTACCCCCCCCACACACGTAAATATATGTAGTAGAGATATGCTAACTATCCTTATTGTGGTGATCATTTTATAATACATAACATATATCAATTCATCGTGTTGTACACCTCAAACTTCCATATGCTACATTGCAATTATACCTCAGTAAAGCTGGAAGAAGAAAGAACTGTGCTTTAGGAATTGAAATTATGACAAATTATAAGAGGTTAAAAGAATATTTGTCTTTTTCCCTGGCCAACAGAACCTCCAACACTTCATGTCCTCTTTGATCTCAGAGAGAAATACTACTATCCTGCGGCCAAATCTTTTGTCCATTTGGCACCTTTTATGCCCATTATTTTTTCCTACCACAAGCACATGTTGGTGTCTGCTGTGGGCTGAGAACTGTGTCACGAAGCATCAAGATCCATGAACCCTACAGTCTGCATGGAGGGGCCCCATCTTCGCTGGTTCATGGGGTGACAGAGGGTGTTCCAATGTGTTTTTGAGAAGCATGGTAGAGTGAAGGTTATTTTTCATGAGTATTTTGGGAAACTTCACAGAGAAGCAAATTACCTGTGCCAGCACTTAAAAGATCCCTAACAATTGTGTAAGACCGACCAAATTTATGTACTGTTCGCTAAATATAGTCTGTGAAATAGGTAGCATAGCACAATGTTTTAGAGTCCTGGTCCAGGAGTGCCTGCCTGGCTCCATTGGTTGAGCATCTAAGCCTTGGTCTCAGCACAGGTGGTAATCTCACGGTTGTGATGCTGCACCCCAAGTCTGGCTCCACACTCAGTGGGGAGTCTGCTCAAGACTTTCTCTCTTCCTCTCCCTCTGTCCCGCACCTTCTCACTTGCTCTCTCTCTCTTTCTAAAATAAATGAATAAATCTTAAAAAAAGAAGAACTAGAAAAAGTCCTGGTTCTGGAACAAAATGGCCCATGTATAATTTCCTGCTTTCCTAGCTGGCAGGATGAGTAACCTTGCTGAAGACTCGGGACCCTTCCAGATTCAGGTTCCTTATCTTTAAAATGGGGATAATACTAGAAGCTACCTCATAGAGTTTCTATGACAATGAACGAAAAGGCCCAGATAAAGCTCTTAGGGTATTAACTGGCAATTAATGTGTTCAATAATTGGTAGTTATTTTTATTAGCATCAGAATTGACTTGGGAATTTTGTTAAAATATACCAGCCCTTGGGTCCCACAGAGACTTACTCCATCAGCTTTTCTAGGTAATTCTAGAATCTGTGTTTCCAACAAGCAGCCCAGGTTAACTCTTAAACAATTGGTAGCCAGATCTGTACTGGGGTTTGTCAACTCCAGGACTTTCCAGTTAGAAAAACAGGGGCTTGAATTGCAGTTTTCAAACCCTTCCTTTGGACAACGACCTAAATTCTGTGGCCCTTGTTTCCTAACTTGTAAAAAAAGAAATAATACATACCAGCATTTTGGTGAAACCATATGAGTGTCACGATACAATGAATTCACATACTTCACACTTAGTAAATCCTCAATAAAGCATGGCCACTGGTCTCACAAGTATGTGCTACCCACTCTTTTAGATGCTGGGGATATGAAGACAATAGTCAACTTCAGGTTTCCAGTTAGAAGTATAAAGGGGGCTCCTGGGGGGCTCAGTCAGTTAAGCATTGGCCTTAGGCTTGAGTTATGATCTCAGGGTCCTTGGATTGAGCCCCACATTGGGTTCCTTGCTCAGTGGGGAGTCTGCTTCTCTCCCTCCTGCCTGCTCATGTTCTCTCTTTCTCTGAAATAAATAATAAATAAAATCTTTTTAAAAAAATATAAAGGGTGACTAGTGCTTTAATGGACAATAACACCCAGTAGTTCAAAGGATGTAATAATTGGAAGGACAGTTAAAAATCACCTAGTCCGGGCGTCTGGTGGCTCAGTCGTTAAGCATCTGTCTTCAGCTTAGGTCATAATCCCAGGGTCCTGGGATCGAGCCCCTCATCGGGCTACCTGCTCAGTGGGAAGACTGCTTCTCCATCTCCCACTTCCCCCGCTTGTGTTCCCTCTCTTGTTATCTCTCTCTGTCAAATAAATAAATAAAATCTTAATAAAAAAAGAAAATCACCTAGTCCCATGTGGTGGAGGGATTGCTCCTTTAACACTCCTTATAGGTGGTGGTTATCTAAATGGCCCACAGCTCTGTCACAAGGGCTGTCTCTTAAAGCAAGCCAAAGGCTTCCTGTCATGTATGGTTATTATTGACCCTTGCATGTAGGTTCCCTGGGGTTCCTGCAGTGTGAATCTCGTCCTTGGCTGAAGTTGCCATCTTCAAATGTCTGAAGAAGATATCATGTTCCCTCTGATTTTAATTTCCTAAGTCAGTATCCACAACTACCCCAGCTATTTCTCGTATGGGATGATTTGGGACTTCTCCCATACCTACATTCTGCTCCCATTAGCAGGAATGGCTTCAGCCAGGAGGGTATCTCAGGGAACAGCTATCATGGCATGGATGCCCAGCAGAAGTAGAGGTAGAGCCTCTTAAAAGGTCCATGTGGGAACTGTTTCTCATAGAAATATACCATTGCATCTGATAATCATGGATTGACTAACAGTGCTGGAATGGATGAATCTGATTATTGTGGAAGAACATTGAAAAGATGAATTGGAAAAATAAGTGCTTCTGAACAGTTTAGAATAGTCCTGGCCTCAATCTAAGACTCCGATTTCTGTTTAAAGTTATTTCTTTGGGATGTTGAAATAGCTCTAGCACAGAATGCTCATCTGACTTTGTTCTACTCATAACAAATAAAAACGCTCTGGGACCTGTTTGAGAGGACAATGCCATTTAAAACCTGAGAGCTAATGAGAAGGCCAAAGCATACATTTGATAAGCTTTGTCATCTTTTTGTCTGCAGATCATAGACCTTGCATTTTAATTTACTATACATAATGCTTTCTTAATGAGTTCCAGTGGATGGCCATTGAAACATACTGGAGCAGCTGCCGATGTGATTAAGGGGGGGGAAAGCATGGGGGGAAAGCATTTATTTGATTTACGTGATACGCAATTAGGGTAACTAATATTTGCAGCCGGAGTACAATAACAGCAAGGGAAAAAATATTCAGTATTACTGTGGACAGGAGAAAGGTGCTAAATCAATTTATTTTTTCCAATACGTGTGAAAACTACTAATTGCAAGCTAATGGAATTGCATTTTAAATGTTGAGTGTCTTGCTAGAATACAGTTTACGTTATGCCAGGAAGTTCAGAGTAAGCCAATGCAATTATCAGAATTATTTTTAAAGTGAAAATTGAATTGAGGCGTCCTGGTACTGATCTGGGCCATATTATAAAGCACTGCCGTCAATAATAAATTGTGCCTTCGTGGAAGAGGAGAGAAAGGTTTGGAAATAACTCCTAAGAGTAAACCATGAACGATCAAGGTCACAGATGTAATCGCCACGGTCACAAGTGCTAGTTGTAGGGCGTTAGTGTTAGTCAGTGTATCGCCTCATTTAATTCGGTTAACAAATCTGTTCAGCAGGTTATTGTTTTCATCTTCCAGATGACAAGACTGAGGCTTTACTAGCTTTGTTAATTTATGTAAGGTAGGAATCATCAAACCATGATTTGAACTGACTTTATGACTCTGAGTTCTTTTTTGGGGATAATAATACCTGTTCTTGGAATATTGTCGTCTAAAAAAAAAAAAAAGTCATGGAATGAAAGTATTTGTTAAACTGTAGAATACTATCTATATAGGTGTACGGGATGGTTACTACTGTTATCAATTATTCAGTTAAGCCAGAGGGTGAGAAAGGAAAATGGAAAACAAGCAGTCAAAAAGCTGAAATTGAGGGGTGTTTCTGGATCTGTTTTTAGGTTGTTTTTTTTTTTTTTCTTTAAGATTTTATTTATTTATTTGACACAGAGAGACACAACAAGAGAGAGAACCCAGCAGAGGGAGTGGGAGAGGAAGAAGCAGACTCCCCACAGAGCAGGGAACCCAATGTGGGGCTCCATCTCAGGACCCTGGGATCATGACTACCCAGGAGGCCTGTTTTTAGAGTTTTATCTCTTGGTTCTGAAACCATGATTCAATCTATCACTTCTGCACCCAGCGTCTCTGACTGTATCCCCATTGTGCCTCTGTACCTGACTTGGCCAAAGTGCCATGTCTTTGACTTCTTCCTTAATGTCCTTTGACATGTATGGTCCAATGTGTAATATAGTGCTTCTTTTTCATAAAAACATACACAGACATACACACTGATGCACACCAGGGACCTTTTAATTATTATCTCTTTTCTTCCATTAATGCTTACCTTCTTTGGGTTAATCAGAAGAGTTATGATCCCAACTTCAGTCCCTACTCTATATAAAGATACAAACTCATAACAAAGCACTCACCTATCCTTATTGCCTTTATCCCTTGGCTGGTAAGTAATTTAGTTCAGCGTGCCTGTATCATGTGCCCAGAAGGAGCCATTCTCTTGATGCATGTTGGTGAGGGCCAACCTTACCACTGTGGCCTCTGATCTGGAGGCAACGGTATCACCATTTTTTGGTGACTGGCCTGAGATCCTGCTGTTTCAACAACCCTAGAATGGAAGGATTAACTACTTTCTCTTTCCCTGTTGGAAGAAAAGAAGACATAATTGTTAACAGAGGCTCATTGTCCTGTATTAAAACCCTTGGAGTCAGAATTCAGAATGCTGCACAATTTTTAAAAGGCATTAGGGTGGAGGCATATACTGTAACATATGCATGATATCCTCAGCAGGGTCTGTGGCAGTAGCTTATAACCAAATACTTTAATATTTCAGCGACAAAACATATGGAGGAGGCACTTTGGTGGGCTGAGTATCATAGCTTCACATTGGGCCAGGTTGGGTTTAATCATTAAATGATTTCTGGTTGGACCAGGTTTTGCAATTAAATGAGTCTTCAGTGCTTTGGGGATTTTCGAACTGTGGATAGATCAGGGATCACAGCCCTGTAACAACAGAAGAGCCACTATATAAAATAACTCTCCAGGCCATTGTGCCTTGTTATAGAAATTTGACTTCTCTAATTAGAAAGCAGTACATAGTTTCTTATAATTGAATGCACTGAGTTAGAATATGGTTGGTCTAATTTGGTGTTTTATTAACTTGATAGAAGTCCTGGAACGTTTTGTCTATATACCCCCCCTTTTTTTAATTATGTTCAGTTACCCACTGTATAGTACATCAGTAGTTTTTGATGTAGTGTTCAGCGATTCATTAGTTGCTTATAACACCCAGTGCTTGTTACAACACATGCCCTCCTTAGTATCCATCACCCAGGTTACCCCATCCCCCCTCCCCTCTGAGACCCTTTTTGGTTCCCGGGTCCATAGTCTCTCATGGTTCATCTCCTTCTCTGATTTCTCCCTCTTCAGATTTCCCTCCCTGCCCCTATCGTCCTCCATGCTATTGCTTATATCCCCTTTCTTACAGTATCGGTAACACACCAGCTCTCAGTGTATTCAAAAGTGGGGTAGCATAATCACCCTCCCCTTTTTCTCTGAGCAACTGAGGAAATGTCAGCATAAAGGTAAAAATGTTTTGGAGGTTGTGAGGGGTTTTGGAGACTTTTGGCAATGCTTATATATCATTTTTCCCCCACAATGGTTTCTCTTTCCTGGAAGTGAGGCCACAGCCAAACACTCAAGGTGTCTTATAATTCCAAAGTCATTTTCAAATATATTCTGAATTTTAATGCTGAGTAGTAATTTCTCAGCATGGTTTCATTGTCTGTTAGGGTCATAGCTTAACGGACCAGAGGGCCGATCAAGGTCATTGTATATGTTAGCGAAGACTAAAAGAGAAAAGGCAGGCATGTGGGATCTTGATTGTTTCATTGAAAAACCCAAAACTGTTCAGGAACTCATAAATTAGCCATGTTTAATGTTTATAAAGATAATTAGGGAAAGATTGCTTCAAAGTAATAACTGTTATAAAAATGAGCCCTTTTTAAAACCCTGATTTATAAAGCACTTATTTGCCTTCAAGAATTTTGGGGGCTGATTTATAAGCTGATTCACCATCTGTCTCTTCTTGGCAAAACAGGAGAAATGGTTGGATACTATTTTAGGAGCTAGATTAAAATATTAATTGTATATTTTACATGAACAGGAAACAGGAGGAGGTAGTAGTTTTGCCTTTGACTATGGGTGACTCCTTTTTATAAAGTATCCTCTAAATTGCTCTACTTTGTGATTAGTTAAGATGAAAAATATATTGTAAATAGGAAAAGTAAAGCTTGAAAATGAATAGTGTTGTTAGTAAGCTTTTCTTTTTTGAAAGATTTATTTATTTTTATTTGAGAGATGGTGGAGAGGGGCAGAGGGAGAGAGAAAGAGAGAGAGAGTCCTCAAGCAGATTCCCTGCTGAGTGTGGAGCCCCGCTGCGGGAACTGATGTGGGGCCAAATGGGGGCCAACCAGGGGCCCGATCCCAGAACCCTGAGACCATGACCTGAGCCAAAATCAAGAGCTGGAAGCTCAACCAACTGAGTCACCCAGGTGCCCCTGTTAATGAGCCTTTAATCAAAACGTTTAGAATTTCATTCAGTTTACACATCATAACAATTAAATATCTGGGACATAGTATTTGATGATACTCCAGTTCTAGATGTAGAAGAAATTTCTGTGTTCCCCGGGATTAATATTTTCCATTAATCAAGGGCCTCGGATATGCCACACATTGTGGTTATTTTTACTATCTCTAAAGGTCCAGCAGCCATGCAGGGTTTAGACTGTGTTCTGTCACCATGCAGAAACTTGAGGATGAAGGGTCTCATTATTGTGCCCAAGATGGTACCTAGGTCCGTCTGACTCTGAGGGATATTCTCTCTCTTCTGTTCCATACTTGACCTTGATTCTTTGAAAAATTTGGAAAATGACAAGCAAATATTTTATAAACTAAAAACAGTTATACCAGTGGTCTAGACCATCAGACTTGGGGATCGAGGTGTATTAAAATTGGTCTTCTTGTTCTGAATTGATGTCTTCTACTATCAGCTACATAAAATAT
Organism: Enhydra lutris kenyoni; assembly: GCF_002288905.1. Taxonomy (NCBI): domain Eukaryota; kingdom Metazoa; phylum Chordata; class Mammalia; order Carnivora; family Mustelidae; genus Enhydra; species Enhydra lutris. The sequence goes on along the minus strand of NW_019154121.1, from coordinate 8,648,192 downwards.
GTTCACTTTCTAACCATCAGAATTCAGTTCTGGCTATGTTTTCCACTTAAATCTGTCTTGACTTTCCTTAAACCCATCTGAAATGTAAGCAGAGACATAGAAACCATGTGCCTATTCCATGACGGGGGTACAAATTGCCTTTCCCATCCCCGTCTGTTTGTCTTAATTGTCTCATCTGTCTTGCTTAGATTGTAAACCCTTTGGGAAACAGGGAGCTGTGCTGTGTATGGAAGCCCCAGAACTTCTCAGGTTATTATTTTCCATTAGGAGAGACAGCAGTGATCCAAGAGTGATCATTTTCTGTGGGTTTGGCTGGAATGTCTGGCCTTGTGAACACAAGTCCTGCATACACGTACACACCGTTCTTATCTGTAGCTTTCCATGGCCCTTGCAGTCTGGTGCTCTTCAAAATTCTGTCTCTTAGATGAATTTTTCTCCTGAGAGTCTAATTCTGGGAGAATCTCCACTATACTTATAGGTATAGCTTTTAAAAAAGTATTTCATATACTTTATAGAAATTTTGGAGGAAAAATATAGGAAAAAAAGAAGGAAATATAATCCCATAAAGTAGCATAACTTCACTTACTGTCATATTTTTTCCATAAGAATTTTTTGCAGCGTGCTTTTTCCATTTAATGTATTTTTAACATTCTTCTATACATTAAACATTCTTTAATGTCTCTATGGCGGTCTACTTTACGGGAATGCCAATCCCTTTTTTCCTGTTGGAGTGTTTCATGTTTTTTTCTTTTTGTGGCTATTATGTAAGTATACTGCTTGTTGTATTCGTTATTATAAACAATGCCCTGATGAACATCTTTGGAGCCTTAAATCTTTTAACCTACTTTTATTCCCTTCTTAGCTTTTATCCATTAAGTGTGATTATTTGATCAAGGGGCATGAACAGTTTCAAAGCCTTAATACATAGTAACAATTTGTTTTTATCTATATTTTTTTTAACAAAGAAATGGTATCAACATGTAAAAAGAAATTCTACAAAACACAGTCCGATAGAAAAATTGGCAATTGTCTTGACTAAGCATTTTCTAGAACAGTAAGCCAAACTGTGTAGTAAATGTGAGAAGATGCTCACTGTTAGTAGTAATCAGGGAAACAAATCAAAACTACAAGAACCATTTCCCATCCATAAGGTTGGGAGAAGTTAAATTTGGCTTCCACCAAGTGGTTTTGAGGTTGTAAAGAAACTCATGCTCTGTTGTGCAGGTTGTCAATTGCTCCAATTCTGGAGAACAGTTTCCCAAGATCTCCTAAGGGAGAGATGCACTTACGCTAATCAATACTGGAGAAGATTCTCCTGATGTGCATGGAAATTTATTACAGTGTTGCTTCTCCTAGCAAGAAGCTGCAAACCTTTTCCAAGTCCATCTCTGGAAGAATGGATAAGCAGAGTGTAATATATTCATACGGTTGAATACTCTAGATCTGTGAAATGAATAAACCAGAGCTACATTTATCAGTACAAATCTTGAAAAACATGTTATTGAGAGATAAAGGAGGCTTCAAAAAAACCCTGCTTTTTGTACCTTATGTATCTCATTTGGATAATACTTAAAACATACAGAAATTATTTTATATTATTTTTGGAGATATTCACGTGGAGTAAATATATCAATAAACATGCATGAAAATGAGAAATTCACAGTAGTGATGTATGGAGGGAAATGGAGTGGAACATCTGCATATGGCTTTTAGTTCTATCTGAAATTTTAGCTCTTAAGCTAAATGAGCAGTACGTAGTGTATGTAATATTATTCCTCTACACTTTTTAGCATTCTGAAATGTAAACAAACAATTTTACTTCCCCCGACACTAGAAGTTATTATCCAATCCTGCCGCTCTTCCTTACACTGACCATCCCATGGCTGATGGCAGTTTGGTAACTTGGTCTCCATTGTTTAATTTGGAATATTTTCTACCTGTCATGATAGGTTTGACCTCATTGGTAGGTCCATAAAACCAAGTTGAGCCTGCCTGATGGTAACCACCAAACATTTTGAAGATACTGGCAGGAGTCAGGGTATTTTCTAGGGCAGTAGAACATAGTTTTTCTCTGTAAAAACCACCTGGCCCTGGGAGACTTCCAGATTGTTTCCGGCCAAGCTAGTAAGTCAAGTCCACGCATGTTTATGAATATCTACGGTATAATCCTCCAAAGATGCTAGATGATGGTCAGTGACTTAGCTTGTGGTTGGACTCCTGTCACCATCTATGCCCTCCCCACAGTCCTACCCAGCTCACACACTCTACAGGCCCTATTGTGTGGTTCTGAGAAGGCCACCCCTTCTTTCATTTATCAGTCACTTCCAGTTTGTTCTTCTGCCCTTTTGGAATTTTCTTCTTTTATCTATTTGGCCAACCCCACTTATCCTTGAAGACTTAGTTTAAATGTAAATTCCTGGGGAAAGTCTTCCCTGATCCTCAGTGTCTCCTGTGTGCTGCTGAGTCCCCGTGCATATCACCATCTGCACACTTTGTCCCTCACTTGTGACTCTTGGAGTGTGTATCTATCTCCCTAATTAGGTTTATAAGCCTCTTAGAGTCAGAGACTATGTTCTTCATGTTTGTATACTTAATTGGTGCAGTACTTACCATAGAGCAGGTACTCAGTAAATGTTTGTTAACTTAATTGGAATTAGCAATAATCTCAGTTGTGTGTGTATGAGACGGAGGAAGCGCAGAGGAGGAGGCTGGGTATGGGAGAGACAGAGAAAAGAAAAAGAAGGGATAGATTGAATCAGCCATCCACCATCTTACTATATTTTCACCACCTCTATATATCTTTTGCATTTCACCTTTTTCTATTGGGATCCTTTCTTAGTGGATTACAATTATTCTGAAGTTTTATCCACCCGTTCATAGTGTTGGAATGTCACCTAATTTAACGCCACCCGCACATTTAATAAGCACATCTTTGACGCCTCCATCTTAGGCCTAAGTATAGGCAGAGAGAACTTATAGTTTAGGCCTTATTCCTGCATCTCCCAAGTGCTTGTGAGACATTTGCTCTAATTGGTTTTGTCTGAGGTTAAAAACTGGAGCCAGGATCCCAGTAATGACATATTTTATGCCTTATCTAGGAGATGAGGAGGGCGTTGGTCAGCAAGCCCCCCTCACAGAGACAACATTATGTGAACTTAGGCTCTGGCAAGAAATTTGGAATTTTTTTTTCATATAGATAAAGAATGTATGCCACTTCTGCTGTCCTCGTCCAGAGTGATATGGGTCCTTCGTGGGCCTGATGGACAGATTCTACCTTAATTGGTCAGAACTCATGAGTGAATGTGTTGTGAATGCTGGGGACACGGGGGTGAATGGGCTAGGTGTCCCCTCTGCCCAGCAGGTGCTTAGAGTCATGTGGCCAGGGCCAGAGACCTTCGACACGAGGTCAGGACATGACCAGGGTCTCTGTGGGAAGAGGAGACTCTAGATGCCTAGCGTGGCATGACTGCTGTAAACCAGGGCCCCTGGGAAGGCATTCTGAGGTAGAAATCAGAAATCGAAGCTAAGACCTGAGGTCTAAGTGGGGAGTTGTGAGCTGAGAAGGTGAAGAGAAGAGTGTTTCTTTCGATGTAGGTAGTGCCAAGGGTACAGATATCCGAGATATCTGATGACTCCTAGCTGGTGACAAAAGACAGTTAAGAAGTTGGAAGGTGGGGGAAATACCAGAAATGCCTAAAAATGTGCTTTGCTGTCTTCCTAATGTGTTGTTTTCCCTGATTCTATTCATTGTTGTTTCCCTCTAGAAAGGCACAGCCATGTCATCACTATGACCTGCACGAGGAACTTTGCCCTCCCTGGATGTCCACGGCTCTCAAAGCCTTTTCCCTTTTCCATCCCCCCCTTGAAATGGATGGCTGTTTCTCACTGTGGGTCTTGACTCAAGGCTATTTTTGTATGTGTATGTCTTACCATTTTCACGGCAAGCTCCTTGAATGTGGGGATTGTGTCTCTCCTCTAGTCTCTGGGATAATCACTCCTGTCTCTATGGAGATTCTGGGATTCTCTGCATCTTTTTTAGCCCTGTGATGTTTTTAGTGACCTCTCCCAAGCCATTTTGTTCATCTTCTGGCAGAGAACTCCATCTACCAGCAGCACTCCACTGCCTATTTTGTGTGGGCTGTCTATTTTTTGTCTTTGGGTCACTGATGAACAATAGACACGGACATACCCTAGGATGCCTCTCTGGACTCCTTTTCTTCATGGGGAGCCCAGGGTCAGGGGGACGGGGAAAGAGCTCAGAGAGAACCTACATGTATACGTGTGAAAAGCTGGCTAGATGCCCACACAGAGACAAAGCCTGACAGTTCTTAGTTTCTAACTTTACAAAATACTGACCTTCTTTGTCAGTTTTCCAGCAATCTCTCGTTGACCAGAGAAAAGCAAAATAAGGAAACAAAAACCTTTAGCATAACAGAGAGTATAGGAGAATATCCCAAATTCTTGAATGTTTTGATTATCTTTAGTTTACTTCTTTATGCCGGTGCATTTGAAGCGTGTTATTTGAAATTTAAAGTTATGAGCTAGACTCACTGTAGTCAAATATAAAATGAAATTTATTTTTAGGGAGTTACCTCCCTACAAATCCTTATAAAAAGCCTTTATTGAGAGAGGAGGCCATAAAATCAAGTGAAAAGGAAGAAATTAAAGACCAAAGGTTAATGTGGAGCAAAGGAGGAAGGTTAAGTGATTTATGAGACAACTCAAGTGAGAGAAATCAACTCCCTTTCAAGGTTCACATGTCGAATGGAAGCACCAGCCGCCAGCAGCGAGTGAGTGAGTGTGTGTATACAAGTGTGTGTGCGCGTGCACGTACGTGTGGGGGAGGGGGGAGGGCTGCAGGATTGGACGACTGGACAGTAAAGAGGTGTCTACAAAGTAAGGAGCTTATGACTTGGAAAGCAGGTGGCAAGGGGGCAGCCTTTAACCTCTTCTGTGTTGGCTAGACCACCATGTTTTTGTTGTAGTCACCTGACCAGCTGAAGGACATTGACCAGAGGGCAATGTTGGACAGACACATCCCTCATTTGTGTGAATCCTGTTTCAGAACCATTCATCGAAGCCGTCTGAGTACATTTGGGTCACAAGCAAAATGACATAAAAGTCAAGTCTGCCTTGTGTGCTCCAGAGACTCCCTCTTACTGCGCAGGCAAAATGAGGGTTTGGAATTTCATGGAACTTATGGGCAGAGCAGCCGATATCTAGGAGCATGCAGAACACACAAAACAAGCGAGTAGCATGAAATACGGTTAGGAAGCGGAGAGCAGATGATTCCCTTTGAGTTACACGAAGTACATGTAAATACACAGACTCTATCAAAACCCGCTGAGTGGTGGGTGTGGTAAGCGCTGAGCTCTGCGAGAAGGAAACCTAACCCCTGCCCTCTTGAAGCCCATAAGCTGTAAAAACTAGGATGCCCAAAGAGTTTGGGGTGGGGCCCCTGTGTGGTGTAGTCAGTTAAGCAACAGACTCTTGATTTGGCTCAGGTCATGATCTCAGGGCCCTGAGCTCGAGCCCCACATCAGGCTCTGTGCTGAGTGCAGAGTCTGCTTGAGGTTATCTTTCCCTCTCCCTCTCCCTCTGTCCCTCCTGCCCCTCCACTCTCTCTCTCTCTCTCTCAAGTAAATAAATCTTAAAGGGAAAAAAAAAAGAGCTTGTGGTGTAGAGAAGGAAAACTCACCCTTGCTAAAACGTGCCAGTATTCTGAGTACTTTGCATTAGAGGATCAAGTTGAAGCAAGTGGTACAGAGGGGCTAAACACTAATTAAATTCGTTTTGGAAAATTGTAGGAAATTGCCCATTTCAAGTATATTTGCTGTGACCTTCTCCTCTACTTGTTTATTCCTTCTGCCACCTCGACCACCACTTGAGGCCTTTTGTGTAACCAGTTATTTAATTTTGCTCAGACTGCCGGCGGCCAAAGGTAGCAATGTAAAATGTAAATGGTGTACTTTAATTGCACTGAAAATTCCTCCATATGCTACCTTTTTTGTTCCTGAATACCTGATGGAAAGTTCATTGATGAACTTTATTAGTGAATCCAAAGGGACCATAATTGGTCTTTCGTTTATTATTTTTAATTGAGACTGTCTGACAGCTTTATTTAAATGCTTTCCCACAGAAAAGAGTGGGGATTTCTATGGTAACTTGAGACTATTTGTTCTGTATAGCAGATGACAATGTAGATTTCACTATTAGGGGGTTTCTGGTGTGAAGTGTATTTTTGTCTAGGCTTTATGTAGGTGGCAAATGTAACATTCTAAACATATAAACTAAGCTGTCGGGGTGCCTGGGTGGCTCAGTGGGTTAAAGCCTCTGCCTTTGGCTCAGGTCATGATCCCAGGGTCCTGCGATTGAGCCCCGCATTGGGCTCTCTGCTCAGTAGGGAGCCTGCTTCCCCTCTCTCTGCCTGCCTCTCTGCCTACTTGTGATCTCTATCAAATAAATAAATAAAACCTTTAAAAAAAATAAACTGTCAGACTTTTAGTTCAGGGCATTGAATTAAAAGGTCCAAAATGAGATGCAACCTAATCCGCAAAAGAGAGTATGCCTCTTTTTATGGGTAATTCTTGTACCTATCCTTTTGTAAGCACTTGCTCTTATAGATACATCTTTACTTCAAACTTTGGTTTAAATATTCTCACCCTGAGCTTATTTATTATCTCACTGGAATCAATTGCTCTCTCACTCCTTAAATCTATACCTCCTCTAGCACTTAATGTTTGTTAGTGTACGGATATCTTTTATTGTCTGTGTTTGGACTTGGATGGGGGCTTCCTGAAGGCAGAAAATGTGCTATTCAGCTTTGTAGCTCTTAAACTTAACACAGCTGGTGCCAGACCCCAGAACAGATGCCCAGTAAATGTGGAAGCTGAATTTGTTCAAGGTTCACTGAGTTTTTCTATGTCTGTATGAGAACATGAGGTCAGTTAGACAGCTCAGGATATGCAAGTCACAGTCAGACTTGACCTTGGGTAACTTAGAAGTGCATGCTCTGGGAGTCTGTCAAAATGGCAACATGGCATGGATCTGTGAAACCATGTGGCTCATTAGAAGGCAGTAATACTCTCCCTGGTAATAGCCTTTAGTACAAAAGCCAGAAGGCCTCATATACCTGTGAGTAAGCTAGCAAGGCACATACTTTCCTGAAGTGTCCTTGGGAGAAAAATTACAGAGTAGAAAAGTTTTGTTTAAGGCAGCTAGCATTGGTTAAACGCTGGCTATTGTGAGACCAGACATATATCTTAAAAATAAAATGCTTTCTTGGACCTGGAAAATACTATTCAAGATAGTTGTGTATTCAAGATACTTATTTCAAAGAGAACATTTTGAGTTGGTAACCATCACCTGAGCTCTCCCTAGAACCAGCTTTCCTCTTGATCCTAAAGTTTCTATAGATGACAACATCATTTTCCCAGTTACCCAGACTCAACATATTGAGTCTTTTCTTCTCTTTAAAAACAAAAAACACTTACCAAAATTTCTCATTTAGTCAGGGGCATGTGGCTTCATAGTGAGCTCTTTCTTCCAGTTCTACCATCGTTGTCCTTTAGCTCAGCTGGTCCTAGTGACTACGTCTTGTTGCCTACACCATGAATCCTAACTTCCCTGCTTAGGAGGTAGCTGTAAATCTGGCGTGTTATCATATACCACCTGAGGCTTCATGGGATGTCTGTTAACTTCTTATTCAGAAGGCTGACGCCCCCACAGCTGTGAGGCTTGGACAGGGGAGGCAAGGCAGAGAAGGGTATAGTGGGCTCTCCCCACGACTGAAGAGGGAGGCAAAAGTCATATGTTTCTTCAATTGTGTGTAGTGCTTTTAACTTCTGAGTACACTTTTACGAATCATTATCACTTTTTCCCTTACTCCACCCCCAGACATTTGTTGAGCACTTACTGTGTGCCAGGCATTCGAGAGACACACCTCAAAGAAACAATTTCAGCCTGAATTGTAGAAAAAATTAGGGGTGCTTTGGAAGCATATAAAGAGTATATCTTACCCTGTGTTGCTCATGCACAGAGTCTGCAAAGTCTATTGGAAGAAGACCAGTGTGTCCAAAGTATAAGGGCGATGGAGGGCCTTTCAGGTCTTTTGAAGGAATTAGGCTGTTGCCCAAATATGTTAATGATTTTATGCCCTCAAGTAACCTCCTGAGATAAACAGAAAAGATATTACAGTCCCCATTTTATAGGTTTTATTAATGACTGCAGTATAGCTAAGATGTTCAGTGTCTGGCCCGGTCGTGGTATCCTCCAAAATTTTAGAATCCTCCCACTTTCAACACATTCATTCATTCATTCATTCACTCTCATTTAGCAAATATTTATGTGTTTAGGCCTCTGGGGTAAGGCCTACAATTAAGGCTCAGTATTACGTGTTGCATTTATAACACCTGGTAAAAACAGGAAGTTCTTGAATGGCCTCACTTTAAGTTCCCATTCTCCTTTGTTTATGCCAGTAAGGTCCCCTGGTCAGACAGACACCCCCCCCACACACACCTTTTAACCAAGGGGCCAGGCACAGATGCTACTTATCCTCACCAACCTGCCAAGAAGCCAGTCACGTTGTGCGGTGAGAAATGGGGCATTACACCCTCTATGCTACAAAACCTGCCTTCCACAGCTGTTCCTTGTGTTCCCAAGTACAGCCCCTGTGGGGCTCTGCATGGTAGGCAGTCCTCTTCTGGACTGTGAGTTCATGTAATGACTTGTTGTCTACCACACCTGTCCAGTATTGAGTGTCATGTACCCGCGATGTCCATGACACCAAAGTAGGAATTCTTCCCTTACCAACATGGTGACTAGGGAGCCATTAAAACCGTGCCACAAACACAAATTTTAAAGGGAGTAAGTTTCATCAGCTGCCTTTGCATACCTTACATGATGAAGCAAACCAATACTAGAGCTTTTGCTCTGGAATTAAGGAAAGCATTTGCATCAAAGGACTCCTACTACCAATATTGCATGGAGGAGTTGTTTTTGCGGCAACTGCCAAGGGGAAAGGCAAGGGGAACAACTGAATTTTTGTTCTGTGTCCCTGCTTAGTTCACGTGAAACAGACTTTCTGGTTTCTGCAAAGATTACTTGCAAGAGGTATCCAATCCAGCAAGCATTCCCTTTCGGCAGCATTCTGTGATGGAGGCAGATTTTCTTGGGAGATCAGAAAGGCTCCAGAGTCAGGTAAAAGGAAGCAAAGCATATTTTATTATGACTATAAGTGAATGGAACTGCCTAGTTGTAAGCACAAGGGGAGCCAACCAGTTGTTGATTTTGACTTTAATAAAATACGTTCACTGAATGCTGCATAACCAAAACATAAATAAGCCATGTGGACTGAAATTATGGATGAGGCACTAAGGGAAAAACATTTAAGGAGTTCCTGAAAACAGTTGTTGTTGCGTGGATCTCAGGGAAGCTGCTCAACTTCCCTTTTATCCAGTCCCTTTTGTTCGTTCAGATCAATGACATGACACTGTTGTACACTTAGGAGTTTCTCCCTAGACAAAAATGAGTAAGAGTGCGTTATGGATAAGAAACTGAACTGATGATTGGGAAGGAAGACCTGGATTGTCAATTTAATCTTTGCTTCATTTTAGCATTTGTTAAGTTGATGTTCCAGCTGTGAACATTGCAAAGAAAATACTAAATTATTCCAATTGACTAAACTGGAGTCATGTTTCCACTCCTTGCTCATCTAAATGAAATATCTGGGCCCTGATGATATTTAAATTATACATAGTTTGAAAAATTATGTTTGTGTAGAATATTTACCTCTTTGTGTTATATATTGAGATCCTAACGATGTTTTTAGGTTTTGCATTATAACTTTAGAAATCAAATCCCAAAGTTGTAAAAAAACAAAAGAAAAACTAAACAAAAACGAATCAGAGCCTAAGCGACAAGGTTATAGGAAGCTTATACATTCAAGGGTATAGTATTTACCTATGTTAGTGCATTTATGCATAAATCCAGTTTATTTTATTTAGAAAATTTTTGGAAGAGCATTTCTAATTGGAGGTGGATTTTGGCTTGTTCACTTGGTATTATTCTAGGCCTACTACAGAGTCATGTTATCTTAGTTCTAATCATTTCTCAGGATTCTGAGGGATAAACTGACTAATGAAATGAATTGAATCAACATCTAAAATACAAGTGTCCCATGCTTGCAGCTCTTGTCCTCTCAATTACTGCACCCTTTTGATTTCTCTCCTTTGTGAGATTTCAGAGCACAGGAGGCTTAAGTTGCTGACTAGGAAGTAAAAAAACAGCAGAAGAGTCTAGTGCCCAGTGGGACACCATGCAGGAATCAGACTGTTGAGAATTAGACTGTTAAGAAAAAGCTCCGCCACCTCAAAATCTGCCCCTTGAAAATAATAGCAAAAATAATTATTGCAAATAATTTATTAAAACACATAAATATGCAAAGCATGATTTTTACTTTATCTTGTTCCACAGACATAACATCTTTTAATTATTTAAGGCTTATATTTTTCAGATTTTTAAAAACTAATGTTACTTAGAGAAATGGGATGATACTCTGAGTATTGTTGAACTTGGTCTTTTTATTTTAAATTCAATTAATTAACATCTAGTGTATTATTAGTTTCAGAGGTAGAGCTCAGTGATTCATCAGTCCCATACAATGCCCAGTGCTCATTACGTCACTTGCCCTCCTTAATGTCCATCACCCAGTTCCCTCTAGCAACCCTCAGTTTGTTTCCTATGATTAAGAGTTTCTTAATCATAGGAACCAGTCTCCTTCTCTTCTTAAATTCCACATATGAGTGAGATCATATGATAATTGTCTTTCCTTGGTTGACATATTTCACGTAGCATAATACCCTCTAGTTCCATCCATGTGGTTGTGAATGACAAGATTTCATTTTTTAATAGCTGTTATTATTAATAATAAAGTATTCCATTGTGTGTCCACATATATATATATACACCCACATCTTATATATATATATATATATATATATATATATACACACACCCACATCTTCTTTATCAGTTCATCTGTCAGTGGTCATCTAGGCTCTTTCCATAGTTTGACTATTGTGGACATTGCTGCTATAAACTTTGGGGTGCATGTGCCCCTTCAGATCACTACATTTATATCTTTGGGGTAAATACCCAGTAGTGCAATTACTGGATCATTTCAAATTTCTGAGGAAACTCCATACTGTTTTCCAGAGTGGCTTCACTATCTTGCATTCCACCAGCAGTGTGAGAAAGTTCCCCTTTCTCCACATCCTTGCCAATATCTGTCATGAACTTTATTTTTATTTATTTATTTTTTTTTACTTAATTACACATTTGGACGCCTGCCGTGGCCATGCACATAGATAGATCTCATTCATTTTCAAACAGTAACAGTTCCATAAACCCTGCTTTTGTTAGTGAACATTTGGATGGTCTTCCAGTTTTCATAATTTCCAACATTATTACAGGGGATAAGTCTTTTCCAACTGTAGGTGTATTTCTGTGCATTAAATTCTTATAGTGGATATTATAAATTTAATAATAATAGCAGAGCTGTTGGTAACTTTTGGGTCCCTACCATGGGATAGTCATTCTGCTGGAAATATACAGTATTCCCTTCTAATCCTTACAACAACACTATTAAGCAGGTTCTTTTGTGTTTCCCCATTCTATAGCTGAGGAAACCAAGCCATACAGAGATTAAGTAGACCCCAAAGTTATGTAGCAAATAAGAAGCAGAATCTAGACTTACACCCAGGTCTTTCTCATTTTACAGTCCATCATCGCTGTCCTTCTGGCCCCAATGGCCGTGTCTGTGTCAAGTATTTAACTTTCTCTGTCTAAATGCATTCTCTTCTCTCCGCTGGAGCTTCTGTTCCAGATTCTTTTCTGTTATGCTGTTCTGGCATCCTGGTATAGAAATCTCCAGGACCTTTTCTTTTGCCTGTCTATCTGGAGACAGGTCAGAAGCAACTAGTTCTCCCATTTGCTCCTTTCTGAATTCCATATCAGGCTCTGTTGCTGAGACTGCGTTCCTACCTAGGTCTGAGAGATGGAGAAGGAGCGTTTCCTCTGGGTTTCCTAGATTTATAATGCCTTTGCTGTGAGCCAGCAGATTCCAGCTGACCACCAGTCTCTAAAGCAGTCACAAAGAGCAGCTGTCATCATAAACCGGTGGCAGGGGTGAGGGGGAGGGGAGGAAAGAAACATTACTGCACCCACAATATGGAAAGAGTGATAGATACTCTCTGGTGCTTTGAATTACACTGGTATAACCAGGGAGTGGGGGCAGCCAAGTAGATGAACTGGGAGATGCCAGCATGTCATTTGGTAAAATTCATATTGCCGAAAAAACCAGCATCCAGTTGCTGATGTTTAGGCAACCTACATGAACCACAGTATACAGAAAATATAATATTTGAATGACTTCTGGGCATGGTGTAGGAGGAGTACATTCATCTGCAAATTTTCTGTATGTGCATCAGAACCCAGCTCCCTCTTAATCTTTCCCCACTTCCTGCAGCAAGCACTTCTTCTCCTTTTATTTTGTTTTATTACTTCTAAACAAAGTTGTTTTCTAACATTTATTTATTTATTTTTTGGCTCACTGTATGTTAGACAGCGAGGTCCATGTGGGTATGAGTCCTATTTCATTTATCTTTTATCCTCACCTGTATTTTCCTCCATAGTATTTGCTTCCTTTCTTCAATTCAAGTCTGTTGCGCACCTTTTCTGTGTCAAGCCTGTCATGCCCATAGAGGTACAGTGATATGTGTGGAAGGTACGGCTTCTTCTCTCACCGAGTCATAACCTGATAGGAAGTTTTCTTCTAGGACACCCTAGACTCTTGCATATTATCTAACATGGAAGGAACTCAATACATGCTTATTGATTTGTTAAATATTTACTGGTAAGGAAACTGACTCACAGTTATTAACCGACTTGTCCGCTCAGTCATAAAACATGGGTTGCCATTGTCTGTTGCCATGATGCAGTTTCCAAATGATCTGTCCAGTTAAGGCCACAATTATTGCTGTACACTTGGAGGAGGGTGGTATGCCACATGTCATGATCAGTGCTAATGATCATAATAATTAGCTTGTGAGACAGATAGTTGGTCAGGGGCCATACATACATAGTTCTTTCAGTGGTTGTGAGACCTGAGTGAATTCTCCAAAAGATTATCTTTGATTCCAAGGTATGTCTTCTTGGCATAGAGCCCCCACACTGGCCCTATGTCTAGGCTAATTAAATTATAAAAAGAATTCTTGTCACTTCACAAGTTCCATTGTGGTATTTTCCCCCATAGCAGATTCATGTTTTCTTTTGTTTTAGATTTTATTTACTTTCTTATGCTAGAGCTGTTACCACAAAGTAGTTGCTCAGATTGGTCAGCTTTTACCCATGCCTGTAAGTTCCATTAGTATTTGACCAGTATAAGAAAGAAAGAAACTTCTGGAGGATATTCCTCGAAGGTTGTTGTCAAAGAGGTTGCCTCTTCGCAATGGGTGCATAAAAACAGGGATCACGTGCAGCTCACATGGAAATAGACCTGGAAGAAAGGAAAATAACTTGAGAACAATGGGATATAGCCTTCATTAAGTATCCTCAGAGAAGGCAAAACAATTTAAGATGTTGGATCGTAGGAACTGATAATAAAACTGCATCCATTTTATCTTATGTAAATTATTGAACTACAGAAAAAAAATCAAGTCATTTAATCTAAACGCTATAGCTTATTGGTTGTAAGTTCTATTAGAAGACTGAGTCATTCTTGCTATCTCTTTGCAGAGCAATAACTGTAAATTTCACCCTATATGTTCGCGTCTACATTGCTTCTCCAGCTAATAACCACCGTTAATAATATTCTGAAATTAGACACCCGGGTTGCTAGACCATAACTGTAGCTTGTCTATAGGTGAACAGAATTTATTTGTTCATAAAGAAGTTAATTGGACAAGTAATTTTGAGAAATGTCTTTAGAAATGGGTATTCGTTGAAAGGGAATGAGTGAGTGTTCACATATATATTTATACAACCTAACGGTTTATTCCATGTGCAATTTTTGGAAAACCAGATTTATAGTTTAAAAAATATAGAAGTAAGCTTATATGTGGGCCCCCTAAGGAAAAAACAGATCATTTTAAATCTCAATTGACTTCAAATAAAACAATTCTTCAAACTAAAAAGAAGCTTGCAGGTGTCATGTGTGAGTCAATAGTGTAATGAAAACAGGGCATTTTAACTCCTTGGAATCCTAGTGTTAAGTTATATGTGTGCCCACTATTTATTCTCTGGGAACTGTGGCATTTAAAGGAGCTGTTAAATAAATGTCAAAGACTGAAGAAATTGACTTTTCTCCCCACCACCCCATCTGCTCATTGGGAGACTTCATTTTGGATGACCTAAGAGAGACTCAGGCATCCCATGTGTCCTGAGAAAAGTCCAGAAAAGAGATCCCCAAAGTAGTGCTGCCCTGGAGACAGAAAAGGACCAAACTAAAGCTGTAGACATTTGAACTAATTGGACCACATATTGATAGACTGGTTTATTTTAATCATCTTAATGAGGACACCAAATCCAATAAACTGCACAGAAATGAAAGGGACTAAACACCAAATTAGCGTCTGAACAGCTAATTCTATGGCCATGCATGTATTATGTGAATGAAAACATTGGTCCCCATCCTGCCTCTCCCCACATAAACACACAAATTCATATGTGCTAAACAACCACATGTCCCATGGGAATTCTCGTCAGCTGCTGGAGCAAACCAGAAAGGCACAGAAGTAGTTTCTAATTATGAAGAATAAAATAGCAGCTTTTATGTACCCTAAGAATTGTACTGTTTTAAAATAATCATTAATGAATTGATGAAAGGACTTCTGATTGTGTAACTGGCTAATTGCAGCCTTATCAAAACTCTGGATCTGTTCTTAGATTTGTACTGCTCATGAATAGTTAATTCTGAATATATTCTGCACGCAAAGACTAGAAAAGGTAGAGCTTTCAGCCCTGATTTCATACACTGGAGCTATGCTTGAACAAAGGGGTTTTTAGGCTGTTACTGTACACTGTAGGGAGGAGATATGGGAAAGATATGGATAATTTCCATGAATTCCTCTAAGGACTCATATGTGAAATAGAGGCGAGTCTGCTGTTTTTTTGGTAGACTCATCTTTGTTTTGCTTTAATTTGCTCTCAGAATAAAACACTCCAGAATTGTCCTTTGGGGGGCTGTTACTACGGATTGGTTAGTTACTTTATTGACTGTGTATTAACATTCTCTGAACTACGTGTTCTGCCTGTTTCTTTACTAAATTATACTCTCCGACCTAGGCAGATGGCAGTGCCTGTTTCAGAGGGACATGTTGCTGTGCTTTTTTCTACATGTGAGTCTGCTAGTTTTGGGGACCATGTCCTTCTCTTATTTCAGTAGTCAGTAATGAGAGATCACATTACAAAGTACAGGGGAAATAAGAAAGACTTTGGTTTCATTCATTCATTTATTCCTTAGGCATTCATTAAGCACTTTCTTTGTTCCAGATTCTGTATTCTAGCACCATTAAAAAAAAAAAGCCCACATATTCTGTCTTTCCTTATTTGCCCTTCCTAATAACATGCCTCGGACTCTACAACAAATAAGCTTGGTATCCTCCAGAGGTTTCGTCCTGTCTTCCTCTATTGTATCTTCTTCCCTCTTCTCTGTGTCTTTATTTTGCCTTTACAAAGCCCATTCAAGTGATTTTCCTAGATAAACTTTCATTTACACGAAGATGAACCCTGACTTTTACCTTGAAGAACACAGAGAACTAGAGGAGGGCTTGACATTAGTTTTCCTGTATATTCTACCTAAATCTTGCCCCACTGTCTGGCTCCCTTCTGATTCCTACTAACAGGAATTCTCTTAAGTGCAGAGCTCTTCCCAAATGTTGAGGAGTGTAACCTTGATTGGAGAAGAGGAAGGGGACGAGAGAACGGAGGAGAGAGAAGGGTGGGGAATAAAAGAGTCATTGCCTCTTTCCAGAAGAGGCTTCTTCTCCCCTTACCCAGGACAGTAAGATATGGTCCATGCCTGTAAGGAGTTTTTATCCCAATGAGGAAGATAGAAAAGTCCACAACTACAGTATTGTGTGAGATGTGCCAAAAACATAAATTTCCATAGATTGGGATTCCCACTTAATAAGTGTTTAGAAACTTCCCTTAGGGTGTTTGTAATGACTCAGTTTAATCTGTTTCACATTTTGTATTTCAAAAGAGGCAAATATAGTTACTGGGGCCCTGGAAGATATACCAACCATTCAGGAAGTTCCATATGGAGCATGTTTTTCTAACAAGCTAAAGGAGGCTAGTGGTGGCTCACTTCCAGGATTATGGGAGACTAAAAACACAAAAACAACAACTAAACAACAAAAACAACTCATAATCTCAGTGCTGCCATTACTATTCTAGGTATCAGAGAAAAAAATACTCCCTTCTCAAAGTAAGATTTTTTAAACTATAATATTTGGATTCTTGAATCACAAGTCATTCATATTGCATGGTCTAATCTCATTTTACAGAAGAGACTAAATCCCACTGATGTTCATAACAGTGGCCTAAATTTATTAAGCACATTCTTTGTGTCAGGCATTCAGACATAGTTTACATTGATGATCACTTAACTTTTATAAAACCCTAAATTCTAAGGAGTAGTTTCCATGGGAATGCCATGATACACATAAAGTAGCTGAAGCTGTGTGTGAGGTTCAATAACTTGCCCAAGGTCACACAATCTAGAAAGTGGCAGAGACTCGACCTTGGATCTTAATGGCTCCAAAGCCCATGCTCATGACTACACTGCTAATCTGTACAATGCAATACAGCCACTAGAGCTCCTCGTTCTTGGTCCAGCCTTCAAAATGTCTCTCAAATCCGTAATCTGGACTAGAGGTTCTTAAACTTGAGTATGCAGCACAGTTATCTGGAAGACTTATTAAAACACAGAGTACGGAGTCTGTGTGGACCGATTCTGAGGTGTTCCCCCACAATCCTTGCTTCCTGGTGTTCATACCTTAATATAATCCTCTCCCTTTGTGCAAGGATCTGTGACTTGCTTCTAACCAGTAGAATATGGCAATGGTGATGGGGTGTCACTCCCACAATTATGGTATATTTTATAAGACTCTGTTGGACTAACAGATTTGCTGCAGAGACACTGCTGGTTTGATGATGTAAACAACCATGTTGGGCAAGCTCATGTGACAAGGAACTCTGGGTAGCCTCTAGGAGCTGCAAGGGCCATGCAAGACCTGGGAGAAGCCTCCAGATAATAGTTAGCAAGAATCTGGGCCCTCAGTTCTATAGTCACAAGTAAATTAATTCTGCTAACAAACTCAGTGAGCTTGGTGGCAGATTTTCTCCACTTCAGCATCCAGATGAGAACACAGCCTGTCCAACACCTTGATTGCAACCTTAAAAGACCCTGAGCAGAGAACCCACCTAGCAGTGCCAAGACCCCTGACCCACGGGAACTACAAAGCAATAAATATAAGCTGCATTAAGCTGCTAAGTTTATGGTGGTTTTTCCACAGCAATAAATAACTAACTAATACATCCCCCAAGTGTCTGATTCAGTAGGTATGGGTTATGTCCCAAGAATTCAAATTTATAAGAACCTCTTGGGGGCCAGTCATGCTGCTGGTTCAGAGACCATACTTTGAGAATCATTGGCCTAGACCCTAGACAATTCCATTATATCCAACTTGTTTTCATATACCCTCTGAACCTCTCTGCTCCATTTTCCACACTGCAGCCAGAGAAGTTCTTATATCACAAATCATATTACTGCTGTCCAAAAGCCTTTCAGTACCTTCCCACTGCTGTAAGATGAAGACTCAAATGCTCTGCTCCCATGACCACTCAAGCCCATCTCCTTGCACTCCCTCATGCTACCCCCGAGGACAGGGGCCTCCTCTCCTTTGCCCACTTTCCCTCCTCTGCTTCAAATGACTCCATTCCTACAGATTAACTCTGTGCTCTCTTTTGATGGACTTCTACTAACCTTTAGCTCAAGTGTTCCTTCCTCAGCAAAGCCTTCTCCAACCTCAGCCTGGATGAGGAGTTTCTATAATACGTTGACTTGGGCATTCAAAATATGGGCTCTGAACTGTCTGGGTTAGGATCTCAGCTCCACCATTTATGTCTCTGGAACCCTGGACAGATTAATGTCTCTCTGTCTCCACTTCCTCAACACTAAAGGGCAACACTATGAGTGTAGTTGTTTCATCATATGAGGAAAACTAATACCTTCTACATTAAAATGAGGTGTGGTAGGAGCTTACTTCATTAAGTTGGAAGAATCAAATGATTTAAATTCATAGAACCATGTTGGGCACCTAGTATGCTCTCAGTAAATGGTGAGGGTAGCTGCTTTTTGTTATTACTGTCGTGATTTCTTATAGAACCATACTCCTTTACTTCACTACTTGAAATTTTGCATTTGGTAATGTGAATGCCCATTGTACCTTCTAGATCACAAGCTTCATGAGAGTAGGAACCACTTTTGCTTCTTATTTGAGCCCCTTGGCTTCATGCAGTACCTGGTACAACATGGACAGTCAGAAGATACAGTGTCTATTGAATGAATGAATGAATGAATGGTAATGGGGTTAGGACCCCATTCCAGGAGGTCTAGTCCCAGATCAATATGTATTCTTTCCACTTGGTGGAACGTGGTTCCTAATGTGTTTTTCAGTCTCTAATTGTATCAGTCTCTAATTGTACCAGTCCTTGAGCCCCACCCTTCACCCACTGGGTTGTGGTGAGATCATATGGAGAGTCTATTAGGCTTGTCCTTGATCTTGGGTTCCAGTGAACTCTGTGTCATCAGGTATAATTGGCTTTTATCACGGAGCTTAGAGAAGAGGTAGTCTTAAATAATTATGCTTAGATTAAACACATGGGCATCTTTGTTTCTTGAGATTTTCCTTCTTACTTCTATGGCTTCTAAACTTGTAACATGCACCAGATGCTAAGAGGACACCATTGCTCTAAACCAAACTCTATTAGAATTTCTCTAAGGTCAAGTACTATGTGTCCAAAACTTGACTCCTCTTCATCAGGGCTGGTCAGAGTCCTGGAACATACATTCCACACCACAGCTCTCTTTGCAGTGTGCTGAAGGGTAACCCCAATCCATTCTTGATTCCAAAGAGAGAAATGCATTTTCTAGATTTTTTTTTTTTTTTTAACTTTATCCTGAGAGCGACCAAAGAGCTGGCCCAGAAAAACTAAAGCCTGCAAAGTTCTCTGGAGACATTCTCCCTCCCTACCCCATTCCATTAACCTTTCTTCTGAAACTACTTTTGCATGTCTGGGTTTAATTAAGAGTTTTTGCATGCAAAACTGGAAAAAAAGCCCATCTCTCCCTTTGGTTTATTCCTTCATCTGATTTGGGTTGAATGTATACATTTTTTGAGAATTAATTATAATTGCTTTTGACAAAAGAAATAGCTCTTTTTTATGTCTTCAAATCCTTAATGCTGGCTTATATGCAACTAATGATGATAGCCGTCGACATAATCAGTTCTAATGGTCTCCACTGTCTACCTAGTTTTGCATATAAGAATGTAATTCAAATTTCAGAAAGGCTGAGCTGAATGGCTCTTTGTTCTGTGTTTAAAACATTACTGCAGTGTTCATTGGAAAGAGGTCCGTTATTGCAAACTGGATTTGAGTCACTTCTTATTACCAGCTCTGGGAACATGGGGAGATTCTGCGGGTCCCCTAGGTAGACTCTTCCCCTTTCAGGTAACATTGCCTTGAGCAATGGGGGCCCCTGAAAGATATCATGTGTGCGAGCGGAACTTATAAACTGTGAAATGTTCTTTATACTGTGATTATTATTTCTAATTCATATCATCCTCACAGGGATTTTTTGAATTTCCTTGAATTCAGAAAAGAAAGCACAGTTTTTATTACTGATTTTTAAAAATCCAATCATAACACTTTACAGCTGTTTAGCTCTTAGAATTTACCAAGCATTTTCTCACACATTAACCCATTCCTAACCTTCTGGTGGAAGGAGAAAGGGGTTCTTGCTAGGCAGCTTGATGTATATATTTCACTTATTCCAGAAACCTTGTGAGAAAGCCAACATTAGGTCCACATTTTAGATAAGAAAACTTGAGATCAAGGTTATATAGCTTGAACTTAGATCTCTGTCATGAATTGTTCTCTTGTCCTTAGGCATAGTTCTGTTCTGTGAACAATACAGGGCAGGCTGTTGAGTTTGCCAAAGTGGACCACTCACTGAACAAATTCTGCTTTTTAGATCTTAACCTTCACTTATATTAGCAGAGAAACACGGAATTAAGAAAGTACCTCCGAGAATTTATTACTCAAACGGCACCTGGCTGGCTCAGTTGGTAGAGCATGTGACTTTTGATCTTTGGGTTGTAAGTTTGAGCCCCATGTTGGGTGGAGAGATTACTTTAAAAAAATCTTTAAAAAAAATTTAAAAAGGGAAAAAAAATTCTTGCTCTATTTAAATTGAAGGCTGGGGCAAGGTAACCAACATGCAGACCTAGCCCAAGGATAGACTAGCTTAGTGGTTCTCAACTGGTGTTGATCGCCCCTGCTCCTGCCTCAACATTTGACCAAATCTGGAGACATCTTTTTTTTGTTGCAACTGGTTAGGTGCTATTGACAAACAAGTGGTTATAGAACACAGATGCCGCCAAACACTGCAATGTGTAGAACTCTCCTATCTTTCACAACAAGGAATGATATGGCCCCAAATGTCAATAGTGCCAATGTTGAGAAACCTCACTCTAGCTGAAGGGGTCAGGGAAGACTTCCTCGAAGAGGTGGCACCAGAGCTGGGGTTTAAATGATAATTAAGATGTCTTTAGGCAGACAAGGGAAGGGAAGGGCATTCCAAACAAGGGGTGTAGCATTTGCGTAAGTACAGAGGCCTGAAGTTGTGCCTCATATGTAGGAATTTCTTTGCTCTTTGACAATTGTGTAGCATCTCTGGGAGAAGTAGTAGGGTGACACTAGAGCAATGTGCTGAGTTCTTTTTTTCCAACAATAATTCACATTGAGAGTTGGATTGTAAACTTACCTCATTCCTCAGAGTAATTCTTTTTGCCAGACACCCTGTGAATATCATCACCAGTTCTTAAGAGGATCATGTAGAGATTACTCTCCAGTAATGATATAGACAGATCATCAAGCCCCATCTCAGGTTTTCACAGACCCGTGCTTGTTGCCCCTTGGTGGATGTCTGTAAGAATTGAATCACATGTAGGTGAACACTTGAACACCTGCCCAGAACACTTCTTTCCTTGCTTTTGTATCCATGGCCCCCATTCAGTGTCTCCTGTGTGGTCTAAGTGCCAGAGAAATTTGATGGGGCAGCGTGCGGAAGTGGTTCTCGAAGTGTCCTTATGTAGTAACACAGGGCTGCGGGTCTCTAGCCAATGCAATTTGCTAGCCTTACATGCTTCTGAGCACAGAGACACATGCACTAGTGCACACCACAGAAGATTTTCCTCCTTTGTATTATACCACAGCTTTAATTTGGTTAATATCAGTTCAGTGCATTCATTATCCGTGTGTGTGTGTGCACATGCACCCGTGGGCATGTGCTGGCAAACGTTGGTTTGGATCCTGGCTTTGGCTTTTGCTTGCTGTGTAACTTCCGGCCTGTGCCTTCACCTCTCCAAGCTCCAACTTCCACATCTCTAAAACGGACATCATAGCACTTAGCCAAGTTGCATTCAGGATTAGAGACAGGAAGCAAAGAATCTAAAACAGTGATAGTAGATATGCTAAATAAATATTAACTTTATCATTACTGCTTTTATGACAATGGTGATGGCATTGGAATCCGTGGTGTGGAGGACATGAAGGTCGACAAGATGGCTTCCTGTCCTTTGGAACTCATGGTGAAGACACCCCCTCACCAGCCTAATAACCCCTAAGGGTTGTTATTGCCCTCTCAATCCTGTAACAACCCTGCAGCCACAGCGGTAAGACAAAGCTTTGTGACCTTGGGTAAGTTATTTAACTTCTCTGAGCATCACTGAGTGATTTGCAAGAACTAAATGAAAGAAAACATTTAAAATTCTTGGCACACAGTAGACACAGAACAAATGCTGGTTCCTTTCTCCCTGAGGCAGTCATCATCAAGATGTTCTGTGAATTTTACTGCTGGCAAAAACAAATGAGGTTAAATTAAAGTCAGGGGTGAAAATAAGGGGAATTACAGAGTTTTTGTTTTCTTTGGCATTGTTTTCTCTAAGTTTTGCAAAATATTCAGAGATTCTTCCCTCGCTTAACCTTCAATGGATTCCAAATGACTTGTCATTCTCCAAGGTGAAATGTATTTTTCTGCTTGATCTCCAGACATCTCTAGACATTTCTCACAGATGGCTTTGACCTTGGATGGAGATGTCTCAACTCTGTCTGCACCTATCCTGGTTAAGCCCCTGGTTAAGCCCCCTGGTTAGAAGCTCTAATCCCAGCTGAGCTTCTAGAATTTCTTCTCTGGCTCACTCACTTTTGCCCTGGCCTGTAGGTGTCTGCTTGCACTAGATGCCCAGGAGAAGGACAGAACTTTCCTGTCTATGCCCAGAGCTCCTGCCCTTTGGCTCCTGGCCTTAGATACTGTCTTGGCACTTTACTGAGGATATGTGGTTTCCTGCTTCAAGGCCTGAGAGATCCCCTGGATTTCAGGTCTCTTGAGTAAGCTTCTTCCCAACCTTTTATTTCTTCACATACCCTATTCTGCTTACTGTTCCTTGAATATGCCAATGCTCACTTTCCTTCTGATTGCGTTGTCCTTCCACCCACTAGGATGTCACTTCCAAGCCTCAACCCAAGAGAACCTTGCCCCCTCCTCTAATCATAGAGTTGGCAATCATCTTTATTGTAATATTTATATTGCATTGCTAGTTTCATGTGTGTCCCCAGCAAAGTTTGGAGTTCTTAGGGCACTGGGGCCGTGGAAAAAGAATCTTCATTTAATCCAGGGCAGCTGATACAATGTAAGCATCGAGTGGATGTGTCCCAATGCTTATCATTAAGGAAACAAGGAGGGAAGCAAAAAGGCCTTGTGGACATGCTGAAGGATAATGGCAGGAATGGGACTATGAGTAGATCCCTCAGATTTCATGCTCTCAGCACCGCTGGGAACTGACCATGTGGGAAGTAAAGATCCCAGGAGGTCCAGGATTTTCAGAGGCTGAACGAGAATCAGCCATAGACTGGGATGCTGGCCTTGTGGAAGGAGAAGAGCCACATAGGTCTGGGGGCCAATCTTCATTCCACCACTAAGTAGCTTTGTGATCTGCAAATGATTTCTGTTCCCTGATGCTCAACTTCAGTTTGCCTAACAATGTGGTTAGTATCTTCTACTTAGAGACAATGCATTTGGCTCACAATAGATACTCAATGAATTGTCTTTATTAACATATCCATGGGGCACCTGGATGGCTCAGTCCTTATGCATCTGCCTTCTGCTCAGGTCATGATCCCAGGATCCTGGGATCAGCTCTGCATTGAGCCCGGCTTCGGGTCCCTGCTCGCGGGAAGCCTGTTTCTTCCTCTCCCACTCCCGCTGCTTCTGTTCCCTCTCTGGCTGTGTCTGTCAAATAAATAATTTTAAAAGTCTTAAAAAAAAAAATATCTAATGGGTTAGTGACTTCAGGGTCCCCTGCAGTATCTGTTGCATTGTCTGAGTATTCTCCATCGGCCCTATTGTTGTCATTAGTGTCCCAAGCACTGTGGTGACCCCTTTCCATACATTTTCTCGTTTGATGTTTTCCTTAATAATCTTTTAAGATGAGTAAGATGTATGACACGAGAGGTTCTCCTGTCATACATGTTATACAGATGAAGAAACCGGGGATTGGAGAAATTAAGTGACTTGCCCAGTATTTCCCATAATAAGTAACTGGGATTTAAAGCCAGCCAGTCCTACTGCAGAGGACCGTGTTCCTTGCCACAATCCTTTATCTTCTGGCACTATTGGGAAACAACTATGTGTTTTTGTGAAGCTGTCCTGACTCTGGAACCCTTAACAAAGTCATGCGGAAAATACAATTTCTATATTTAAAAAAAAAAAAAAAAAAAAAAAACTATTTCAGGTCCCCAAACCTACTCAGCAATGGACCACAGG
Source organism: Enhydra lutris kenyoni (assembly GCF_002288905.1). Lineage (NCBI taxonomy): Eukaryota > Metazoa > Chordata > Mammalia > Carnivora > Mustelidae > Enhydra > Enhydra lutris. Next base: position 8,624,023 of record NW_019154121.1, on the reverse strand, counting down.
GCCAAGGTAATTCTAATATATTAATATCCCTATATACTTCAGTAATGAGACCACTGAGCGTAATTTCACAGCAGTATGAAAACTGGTTCAGAAGATGGATTTTTGATGTTTTTCTCTGAAAAAGAAATCTATGCTGTTTTTCAATGAAAAAAAGATCAACAATCTAGTATTTTTATTCTACTGACCCATAACCTCCTCAAGGAGAGGTAGCATGTTCTGTTTAATAATAAGTCATTGTATTTGTCAGCACATTATACTTCCCACAGTGCTTTTGTAAACTTATCTCATTTGATTCTCCTAGCAACCCAGCAAGGTAGGCAGGTGGAGGACATTCTTCTGCAGGAAAAGATGAGGTGGCGGGAGTGAGGGGAGTTATCCTAGGTCACACAAGTAATTGGTGACAGAGCTGGGGCTAGAATCCAGGTCTCTTGGCTCAGTGTTCATCTTCTCCCAAATGCCTGTTTCAGTGAGCTCAGACAGCTGCAACAATTTGTACACAATGAAATCTTCAACAAATGTTGACTGGCTGATTTGGCTCAAAACAATTGAAGATATTTTTCACTATGATTTCCATTGTTTCTCTCAAGTAGCTGAGGAATGCATTATCTGTAGTTTGCCTGTGAGCAGAAAGAAGCAGAAAGCAAACCGTTGATCAGTCTTGAAAGTTGTTTCTTCAGACATCTGAAAAGTTTTCAGAGCAGGGAAGTTGGCTGTTTCTGTCGAGGGCACTTTCCTGATGCTGCTGTATCACAGACTCGCCTCTCTTTGGTCATCATGGGAATAATCTCCCTGTAGCTGGTATGGTGGAGTCCAGCCTCGTATTGGAGAGGATGCCCGTGCAAACCCCAGGACTTCCAAGATGTTCTGAGAGAGTAACAAAACTGGGAACATAGTATAATGTTTTTTCAGATCCTTGATGGAATAATTTAACAGAAGGGTGCCGATTCAGCCTCTGCCTTAGGCTCAGGTCATGATCCCAGGACCTTGGGATCAAGCCTGGCGTCGGGCTCCCTGCTTAGCAAGGAGTCTGCTTCTCCCTTTCCCTCTCCCCTGTTTGTGCTCTCTCTATGTCTCTCATGTTTGAATGAATGAATTTAAAAAAAAGAAGAAGAATTTAACAGTTCTTTGAAGGGCAAGCCATGTGACCTAGAGATGATTTGGTCATTAGAGCTTAGCTATTTGAGCTCAAATTAGCTAGGTTAAATCAGAGTACAAGAGACATTTCCAAGATTTTTGGTGTTTTTTAAATTTTTTTTTGTAACCTATAAAATTTCATTAGACGTCCATTTTCTCTGGTGTCGATCCATCCAAAAGATGAGCACTGACAATTTTCTGTGCAAAAATTTGGGAATTGTAGGTTGGTTAAATCTATTGTGCAGAGTATCGGTGAAGGTTTGGATTAGGGTCACTCTGCCAGTATGTAACCATGCTGTCAGCTGTCAGGTGTCCCATCTACCAAATGGATATTTAATAAAAGCCAATGGATTATATAGCATATGTAGACTTTTGCCTAAAGAATATTCAGGCTGAATTGAGATTCTGCTTATGATTCTATCCCCTGTGCCTGGCACACAGTGGTCAGTAAATTTGTGTTGCATGAATGCTGTGTGGTGTTGTAGAACTTCGCTTCATGTTCCCCCTGCCTCTCCACTTCACCTGTGCTGCCCTCTGCCCACATTTTAACACTGGTACTCTCCATTACAAGTGTGCCATCTTTTCTATGGCGTCTTGGAAAGCCTCTTCTCCTGCTGCCCATCTCCTACTTATTGATCCTATAAATCCAGATCACACTTTTTTTCCTCTGTGAAAGCTTCTGTGATACCTACTCAAGTCAGAGTTCACAGCATGCCTCTCTCTTTGTAACTCCCTTCCCTGGGGAGCACACTTCCATGGTCATAACTGACAGACCTTATTGTCATATACTTGCAGTGGTATTGCTGGCTAGACTGGGGAGACATTGGGCAGTGAGGCCTCCCCCCATCCCATCCCAAAGATGTCGTCAGAAGCTCTTGGTTTCGTCAGGAGAAAAAATTCAAGGACAAACACAACATGGTGGACAAGTAGCACAGGAAGAAACATTTATTAAAACAAAAGTAACTCTTGAAATGTGAGGGCAGGTGAGCTCTATGGATGTGTCCCCTAGGGTTTGGGTTTCTATCTTTTACTCACAGGTGTTAACAATGGAGTGGAATATTCTTTACCTGAGTCAGGGATTTCTTGGAAGTAAGGTTACAGGTTTTCTTTTCTTTATTTGGTCAAGAGTTTTCTGTCATGGGATCCTTTGGGAGGAGATTTTAGTATATTAATGTAGTATGATAAAGGAATAATGTGAACTTTGGCCTACTTCGTTGGCCATCTTGGGCCTCTCTGGTCTGATCTGGTTTCTTGCGGTTTTGCTGTGGAGCATTGCCAGGGCAGGCCTCTAACTTCCTCATGGTTGGCCATGACTTCCCACTGCTGGCCTCCAGACATCCTGCTAGAACCTCGTTAACTGCCTCCTCTAACAGAAGCTCTGAGTTCTCTTAGGCTGCCATCCCCAGTGTAGGCCCTCTGTTTTCCTCACACTTGAGTGGTTCCAGCAGTGAGTGGTGGGCACATAGCAGACACTTGCTAGTTCCTGGTTGGGTTGAAGCAAGGAAGGAACACTGTGTGCAGCCCCAAGGTATTAGACTTACAAACAACTTTATGGAAAGAGGAAGGAGATCCAGTCTTAAATTCCAAGAGCTGAATTTGAAGAGACCCTCCTGTGCTATTGGAGAGGGTCTTCAGAGAGCACTAAAGGCAGCGACACTCCAGAGCTGGGAAACGCTAAAGATTCTGCCTGATGTTCATGGTGATAATCATAAAAACGATTCACATCTACTCCATATTCCATACCCTTCCCCATGGTTATATTAACCCATAGCATGCCACAGGCTGTTCCTTGTTCAGCTTCCTTGCTTGGTTTGAGAATACTTTACATTGAACCTGACTTTGGTGATAGACTTCAGTAACATTTGCCTAGAGTTTGTCTGGAATTCTAATAGCCTAGTTTGGATCTCTCTTATACTTGTTTCCGTAAGTCCCTGGGCTGCTTCTTTCATAATGAACTAAGTGCGTTTCTAGGGTCACACTTCATTGCACTTTGCCACAATGGCAAGCTTAGTTCCTGCACAGTGACCCCCCAGTCCTCCACCCCCCAGCCTTTTCACTGCATCAGAGGAGGGTCCACAGCGGGCTCTCTGCTGCCTGGCACTGAAGTCTGAGAGCATTTTTCTTAGATAAATATATCTGTATCAGGAGGGCTATTTTTACCAAGAGGATTCAAATCCCTGTTAAAGTCCATGCGTTTTTGTTTTGTTTTGTTTTGTTTTGTTTTTTTTAAATGTTTATTTGACAGAGTTAGGCAGAGAGAGAGGAGGAGGCAGGCTCCCTGCTGAGCACAGAGCCCGATGTGGGGTTCAATCCCTGGACCCTGGGATCATGACCCGAGCCTAAGGCAGAGGCTTAACCCACTGAGCCACCCAGGTGCCCCATCCATGCATTTTAAATAGCACCAGGAGGTGCCTAGTGCAGAGTTTTGGTTGGGGAAAAAAATATTGTAGCGTGAAAATTTTACACAAATGAAAATGAAAGTGGATGTCTCTTTTGCATGTACGTTTCTCTCTTAACTCCCCTACGAGGTGGGTGCCCTTCTCATTTCAGTTTTATGAAGGAGGAAACTGAGGAGGCTCTGGAGAAATTTAGTCATTGGCTGGAGGTCACACAGCTGGTTAATGACAGCATCAGACCTTGACCTAAGTCTGTCTCCAGATTTTATGATATGACATCACCTGGTACTTATTGAGGTGATATAGCTTAAATTGGTCAGAAACCATCGGTCAATAGGACAAGGATACTTTATAACAGAATCCAGTTTGTGGTCATTTTTGAAAAGTCTTACTTAAAAGGTCTTACTTAAAAGCAAAAGGTGGAATAAAGGTTTTGGGTTTGTTTTTTGTTTTGTTTTTTTAAAACCCTGCTCTGCAATTCAGTACAGTTTTGCATGACTTGTAATCTTGAATACAGTTATGCCTATCAAGGAAACTATTCTACAGGTAAAACACACATGAGCACAGAAGACTCTGGTTCTGAGATCCCTTTTAATACTTTGAAGTTCATGCCATAGCTGTTTATGAAGAGCCTTTGTTGTGTAGGGAGTAGTCTGCCAAGTTTCTGTAGCACGGCTGTGCACCAGGAAAAGACAGACATGCTTCTGCCCTCCAAGAACTTACCCTCTAGCATTTTACTTGCTGTACCTGAAAAACCTGCTGGTAAAAAAATACCATTAAACTTCCCACTTTATAGAGTACAGACATCTGTGCTACCGTCTTGTACTGTTTTGGTACCATTCAGTCAGCAAACATTTGTTGAAGACTCGCTGTCTTCTTGACACACAGAAGTGATGACTACATGACCTGTGACCTTGAATAGATACGTTCAAAGGGAAAATTGCTGTAGAGTCTGTGAACGCTGTATCAGTAGTATGCAAATTTATTTTGGGGAGTTGAGTGGATAGGGTTACAAATTCTGCTGGGGGGAAGGCAGGACAGGAATTGGGAAAGTCCCCAAATGGTGTGAGCTGACCCAATCATTTCAGTTCATTTTCAGAGTCATAGCTCAGAACCATATGTTTTATTATGTTATATAAGGCGCAACTGTTATCTACTATTCCGATGTTAATTTTACGTGATAACTGAATGAGATATTGCTAAATGATACCCAGCAGAGTATATACCTTTAGTCTTCATGGATTTAACATCCATGGTTTTGAGTACTCAAGAACTATTTTGAGGGTTCTTGGTATGAGCAGTTACTAATTTTGCTAAGAATCTGCTTTTAAATCACCTGGGTTTAAAATGCTTCATGGAAGCAAAGGATTTGTAAAATGAGTGAGTCTAGCCGACTGCCCAGCCATCACACCTGAACTTGGCTTTGTTGTTCTCCTATGTGATCTTTTTGTTTTTTAAAATTTACTTATTTATTTTAGAGAGAGTGTAGTGTACTCACATGTGTGCAGCGGGGTGGGACAGAAGGAGAGAGAATCTCAGGCAGACTCCCTACTGAGCATGGAGCCCAGTGCGGGGCTTGATCTCATGACCCTGGGATGGGAACCTGAGCTGAAACCAAGAGTTGGTCACTTAACCAACTGAGCCACCCAAAGGCCTATCTCTCTGTCACCTTGAGTCATCTTGTATACTATTAGCAAAGTTTTGATTGCTTTGTTGGAAGTGACCATCATTTGAAATATTAAAACTTGAGAAATTTAGAAAAGTAGCTAACTTGTGTTGGAAGAGGAAGCACAGGAAATATCTCCTTTCAGAAAAGTGATACCCTAGAACTAGAAAAGCCTATAGAATCACTTGAGACTTGATGTACTAATGCAGAGTATCCATTCCCTTCACAAAAGGTACAGAGGGCCGAAAGATACAGAGATGTTCCATATTAGATTGGGACTTTCCTAACTAATATGCTATAACAGGGCAAATAATGTTGTAAATTTCAAAATACTTTCATATTCCACACTATACCCACGGACTGAGATAGTACCTCTAATGTAGTAAATGCTACATATGTATTTGTTGTCTGGAATTAAAAAGTCTTACGGACATTAAAATGCTAATTAACATCAAATGCATCACATATTTATTTTTTCCTTTAAGGATCAATTCCCAGAGAGTTTTACTGGGCTATACAGGGTGACTTTAGATGAAGTTATGATATGATTTAGTTTAATTTGATGTGTCTCGTTATCTATAGGGTATTTGTTTTCTTCTAGCAACGTATCTGTGTTGTAGATGAAAAATGCCTGTATCTGTTAGGACAGCACTGATTCTCTAAAATGCTTGCTGACATGATTAGGCTGATTGTAAAAGAAATTTGGAGGAAAAATATGATGAAATGTTTCAAAATAGTGACATCTGTTAACTCACATTCAATGCCTACTGTGCATTTTTCCTTTATGTTTCTCTCTCTCTCCCTGAAAATATCTTTCCCACAAGTTTCCCCCTTATCAGAACAAAGTAGTAAGAGGTAATTTTTTCAAGCCAAATGTGACAGAACACACATCAGCATTCAGGAATGAGGTTTTTGCAATAGGTAATAGTGTAATCGGTTTTGCCAGCAGCAGAATGTACAATCCTATTAGAGATGGGGAGAAGGAAAAGTATCACCTTAATTTACCTCTAGGCAATAGAGCAATAACTTGGGGTGCCTAGGGCTGCCTGTGTAAAGATACTTTAATCATATAGTAAAAACATTTTTAGTCTGCTGTCTGCTTTAGATGAGGGAAGACTCTCCCAAGTTAATAAATGAAATTCATTCAGCATACAGTCTGGCAATGATGATATGCTATTCTTAATCTTTGTCAACATTAAATCTGTTAGAGAAATTTAGCAGACTAGAATGAGATCAGTTTCCCCCCTATATTCGCTTTACAAATTGAACTGCGGCCTTTGGATGGGGCTGATACGGAACAAAAAGGAATTGCTCCAAAAGGAAGGGGAGTCAGGGCCTCATTCCACAACCTTGAGGCAGAAGCTGCTTTCTATTGTCTTGCACCTTTGGGACTGAACTCATTATAGTAACCATCAAAGTAGAAAGTCTTCAGCTGGGGGTATTTCTCATGTTTGCTTTCTGGCTGTATGGGGAATGTGATCTTTAATTAGTTCAGGATATAAAATATTGCAGAGAATTTCCCAGGCACACTCTGCTTTGTCGTCTAGGTCAGCAAATGCAATTCTGTTTTAATTGTGGCTGAGCTATTGTCTTAGACTGGTATTCCTAGAGTGCCTTTTACCAATTAATGGTAATATACTACTGGGAAATCATGTTGCCTTGTGGAAGCCCGTAAATAGCAACGGGCTAATAGGCTGTCTATTAATAGTAATACAAAGTCAAGGACCTAGTGCCATTAAATGGCAGTATTCATGTGTGAAAGCCTTCTAGTAACTACCGTAAGGAATGCCACCCGTCAGTGACTTGTGTGTATATGCGTGTGCACATATGTGTTTTCTTCCGGTCTCTTTCTCTCTTCTTTGTGTTTTCCGTTGGGCTCTTTTCTACTATGAATTTCTATTTTCTGTCAACTCCATGATTGATTGGGTTCAAGGAAGCAACACGTGCCAGTCGTTGCCTTTGAACCTGCACTTCAGATGTGTGGCGTTTTATTTCCTCTCCTGCCTCTTGGCTTATCATCAGTTCTAGCAGTGAATTTTGACATGTGCAAATTAATAATCATTCAGTCAAAATGAGTACGATGACCTTTGTGCCCACACAGTGTTCTAAAAGGAGAAGGATGTGGTACTCAATGAACTCACGGCGTTTACAATTTAATGAGAGAAGCAAAAATGTATGCTTTTGTGTGTATATATATTTTTCCATCTGTCTTGCATAGTCTGTCAACTTATTATAGTCCTGCGTAACCACATGCTTTTTACATTTGCATGTGATATACTCTGGAGAATAATAGTTAATTTTATGTGAGGCAGAATTAAGAATTGAAGTGACCTCTCTAGGATGGAAAGCGGAGCCAAGAGCAAGGCAAGAAAATATTACAGGGATAAAAATAAAACTGTAATTGAGGTCCAAAAATGTGATTATAGAAACGCAGGATGGAAAGATTGGCCCAGCACTTCATTTGAAAAAATACCTTGATGTTTTAGTCACCAAACCCTGTAGGTGAAGCAGAGTGTGAAGCAGTTTGGTTCCAAGAAGCCTGATGCGCTCTGAGGACAGTGATAGATAAGTATGGATTTTAAATGAACCGGTTTTCCAATACTCTGAACAGGCCACATGCGTCAGGAGTATTCCATTAAGGGAAATGTTCAGAGCGAGGACCATCCAGGAGAAAATGAACAATATGGGAAGAAACGGGTAAGAGCCATCCCACGAAAGTGAAGTTGAAAGGCAACTCAGAATGTTGACTCCAGAAAAGAAAAGAGAGAAAGGAGATAAATCCTTTCATTTTTTTAGGACGTGTGCAACAGCAGAAGCTGAATACATAATCTGTGTTGTTTCAAGGGGTCAAAATGCAGGCAGGCAAATATATGGGCTGACTCCAAAAAAGAACCTAACAATCTCGATGGCCTTTTGGTAGAGCAGAAAGGCCCAAGAAGTAGGGAGCTAATGGGGTTTGAGTCTTCAACCCAGACCAAAAGGATGCTAAATATTGAGGCCTGCCATAGGTGGGTGCTTGCATTCAATGATCATGATATACTTCCCTGTTAACGTCTCAAGACATGCCAAAGCTTATCAATAATGAGACCATGAAAAACTCACTTAAACTTCAAACCCGTTTCTTCACCTTTAAAATAGATTGAATACGTGCTGTAAGTACACTGTAATAAGCACTCAATAAAAGGAGGCTATTCCTGCTCTCACCATATATACCAACTCTTCCTTTTTTGCTTTAGCCTGAGAAGAAAGCTGAAGATCAGCTGGTGGGGGCGCCTGGGTGGCTCAGTGGGTTAAGCATCTTCTTTCAGCTCAGGTTAAGACATGGGGTTCCTGGGATTGAGCCCTGCTTTGGGCTCCCTGCTCAGCAGGAAGCCTATTTCTCCCTCTCTCTCTCTCTCTGTCCCTCCCCGCTACTAATAGTCTCTCTCTGTCTCTCACATAAGTAAATAAATAAATAAATAAATAAAATCTTAAAAAAAAAAAAATACCAGCTGGTGAACTCCTGCTTAATTTCTCAGCTGAATGTCAAGAAGTTTGAGTCAGAAAGTGGGCAACAACCATGAAGTTCCAATCTACTTTGCTTAGTTATGCCCATAGGACTTGGAAAGTAATGTTTGATTCTTATATTTTGGAAATTTCCTGATTATAATATTCATGTTGCTTTATAAGACAATAATAACAATTTAAAACAATAACATTAACAGCAATAGTTGCTAACACTTAGTGAGTGCTTATTAGGTACCAGGCACTGTGCTAAAGCATTTGAACAGTAAACAATTATGTTCCCTATATTATCATAACAAGTGAATTAAACACATGATATTCTTTAAACCTCAAGTAACTTTATGAGGTGCCTTCCCTATTTCAGATAAGAAAACAGGTAGAGAAGTTGTTACTTGCACAAGGGCACATCACTAATAAATGTCAGAAATAAAATCAGGATTTTTCACCCGAATTTTCACAGTGCTGCCTGAGTTCAGCAGCTCTTTCCCACCTTTTCTGGCCATGAGCCTCAGTAAGAAATACATTTTGTATCACAGCACACTGCACTCTCTCTCTACAAAGCACCGTTTATCCTGATTGCACAGAACCCATTCCAATTTTCCTATTCAGTTGCATTTCGTTTTACAAAATACACAGGTCAGACCTATTAAATTGATTTTACATCTTACTAAGTGATCCTTACTAACTGTAATTTAAAAAATAAGGCACACTTGTTCTTTCTCTTCCTGTAGAAATAAAAATTCTATGCATTTGGATAAATTACAGTACTTATGTATGTAAAAGGATTTACTTCTTACTCTTTTGAAATGGTCCCATGAAATGGTGTCATTTCCTAACAGCAGAGGCTATGGTGAAGGAGAAGCACATTATATGAATCATGTTGTCCAAATGAATTACCACTGTCATCTGAATTAAAACAGATACGTTGTTCCAAATCAGAGTCCTAAGTGACTTGAACATTTCCATCGGAGATCATGAATTATTATGTAATGGAAGCTAAATAGTTGTAGTTTTTCATTATAAAACAGCCATAACTGTCAGGTCCAGATCATACACAAAAGCCAAATTGTGCCATGAAAAATACTGTGTGAGGGCCAGAGAGCTGCACAGATTCGATGAACGAGCCAGGCTTCTTGGGAGGTCAGTGCTCAGACCTGGGCACGGAGGGAACAGGTCTCACTTCTTTTCGTGATTTTTTTCCCATCCATCTCTTTTGGATGCTTCTCAGTGACTACGCCTGTTTGTTTAAGGGGCATTTGAAACCTTTCTGGTCTCTGCTCGGGGCTCAGGTCTGATAGCAGAAACAGAAGTAAGGTATTCCAAAGGTCTGTGGGTTGTGAACAACTGTTACTTAGGACTTTAATATTGGTTCTCTGCAGGAAATCATGCAAATGGTTGATTAGCTCTATGCAATAAAATAAAGCATTTTTACAGCTGATTTTAAAATCATATGTTGGCCATTGTCTTTGAAGCATTCCTTTAACTGGCTAGGAACAAATACGTTATATTTTTGCCTTTTCTTCCTTGCTCTGTTTCTTTGGGTACAAGAACATCCTGGTGGGCTCTACAATCTTCCTGACAATATTTAGGTGGGATGGCTCTGTGGGTTAAGTGTCTAACTCTTGATTTCGGCTCAGGTTGAGATCTCAGGGTCATGGGATCAAGCCCCACGTAAGGCTCTGCACTGGACGTGGAGCCTGCTTGAGATTTTATCTTTTCCTTTCCCTTCCCTTCCCCTCTCCCCCACTTAAAAAAAATAATAATAAAAAGATTTACCTGTTGGTGTGTTGCCTGGCAGGACATTTCTGTGAACGACTGCAGTTCAGGCACGTGTCCCTATTGTCCAGTACACATTTGCTGAGTGATGATGTGTGGATTATGTGTGTCAGGGACAGAAAACACTGAAGATGCAGAAGACGTTGGCCCTTTTAAGACACTGCGGACCACCTGGCTGCTCATATGGTACAGCATGCAACTCTTGATCTTGGCGTCATGAGTTTGAGCCCCATGTCGGATATAGAGTTTACTTTAAAAAATTATAAAAAAAAAAAACAAACCAAAAAACCCAAACAGAAAAAGAAGACACTCAACAGAGGTGTCATATATTTAAAGAAAACTGCAAAATAGCATGTGAATGCCAAAGTGATGGTAGGTATAAATAAAAAAATATATAAATATATATTATAAATATATAAATATAGTGAGATAGTGGCCACATCTGTTTGCAAGGTTGATCGCTTTGCAAAGTGATCAAAGTGCTCAAGTTGCATCTTAAAGGTGAGGAAGAGTGATTATTCCAGCCAGAGAGAACAACATAGAGCAATTTTGGGGTGTCTAGAGTATCCAGATAGTGAGACAGGGAGTGGAAGGAGGCCAGGGTGGAGAGAGGAATGGATGCTTCATGGAGACGGTCATGGGTAGTGCAACGGAGATTGTCCAGGTTCCCTGACTATCTTGTCTGAGCCAACTCTGGATGCTGGAACACCCATTTGATAGTTTTCAGGGCAGGTTTCCTGCAGAGACTGAGTCTGTCTTGTGCTCCCTCTGCAATTGTTCTTGGACTTGCTGAGACTTCCTATTGGAGACTAAGCAGACAGTCCCTGGACTCATGACTTTGGGGGTCTGTTTCTATTTCTGGTCCCAGCTTCTGTTTGTGTAGCAGATGCATTTTTGAGGAGCCAAAGCTGACTGCTGCCTTCTCTGGGCTGTCTCTGCTGTGGGGTGAGGTTACAGATCTCCACCGACTGCAGCTTATGGGTTACGTGAATGCTGTGCCAATTGGGGAGAAGCTTAGATTTTCTCAGCTGGGCCTCCTGCTATTTTAATTAAACTTTGCTTTTAGCAGCCTTTCCTGTTTCCACTCTCCTGGGGCTAACTAGGTGGGGTTTTTTTTTTTTTTTTTTTTTTTGGCTTTCAACTCATTGCCACGTGTTGGACACTGTTAATGGATGTAACAAACTATAATAATTCTCAGCTGGGCTCTTCCGGAGGTTGAAACACCATGAACTAGTTGAACAAATATTTATTGTTCATGTACTATGTCTACAAGCTAGCCAGTGCTCTGTAGGTGCTAGGGTCTGTTGAGAAAGACAGGCAGGATCCTCTCTGCCTTGGGGGATATTAGAGTCTTGTGGGGGAGATAGGACATTAACCCCATAATCAAGATCACATATGATGAAACTCACTGCTCAGAAATACTTCTGTAGCTACAAAGCATGCCTAAGATTTTGAGCAGGCTGCTGCTAGTCAGAATTAACTCTGAAATCAAAAATCCCCCACCCAACCTATAGTCTGGAATGATCTCCTGAAACTCCAGACTATTCCTGCATTCTCTTTTAATACCGACTTTCCTTGTTGTTCCTTTCTGGTGCAGCCTCCTGTAGGTACCTGGAAGTACCTGTAGGTACCTCTGTTCAACCTGAAGTGTAGATATATTAAAGGAGGAAGGGTGAATATAGCAACGTCCTGGGAGAACCCAGGAGCCAACCTTTCTGGATGCCTTTTCTCTTTTCTCTTTGATCCTAGTTTATCCATATTATCTAACCAAGACGCTATCCTAAGTTTAAGCTAAAACTTTTTATGTTGAGCAGTACTTCCGGGACACCAGTCTCAAACATTTTTAGCATAGTGAAGCAACTTTCCTTTAGATACTAGATGTTTATCAATAATGTACATACATTGTCTCTACCTACCATCAAAATTCTTCATTCAACCATTCACACACATTTTATTTTTTTTCTCAAAGATTTTATTTATTTATTTGATAGAGAGAGAGAGAGAGAGATCACAAGTAGGCAGAGAGACAGGCAGAGAGAGGGGGAAGCAGGCTCCACACTGAGCATACAGCCCAATGTGGGGCTTGATCCCAGGACCCTGGGACCATGACCTGAACTGAAGACAGAGGCTTAACCCAAGGCGCCAATTCACACACATTTTAAACAGTATGCTGATATAATATTTATATTCGGTACTATTTATATTTGTATTTATATTCTGTACTTTTCATTTAGTGTTGAATCTCAATAGTAATTCAGATACCCCATTGTGGCCCTCCCCCTTTTTTTGGAATTCCTAAAATCGTTTCTGACTCAAATGCATATGACTTCCTTCACATCATGGGCATATTTCAATTAATGTTCTTACCAAAGGGAAAAAATGAGACATGATTTTTCATCTCCGTCTTGAGGAAACAGCACAGCCATTTGTCCACGAATCTCAATAATTTGTTCTAAAACTAACATTCACCTGGATTGCTATTTACAGAGCTTAGAATGGCTAAGCACATTTAAACAGACGTTTGGAAAGAGCTATCCTATCTGCAGCCTGAAAGTGCAACAAAATAGTCTCACGACACTTTTTCTCCTGCTTTTTCACTTTCTCAGGGCAAGTCAGCCGCTCCATCTTGTCCCAAAATGCCAGCCTTGTGCCTATGCGCTGTGAATTTAAGTGCTGTAACTAGATGAGGATTTGTCTTTTGTTTTCTTGTCAAAGCTTGGGCTAACAGAGTGAGTTAGTATTTGTCTGTGTCTCGTCAGTGCCTCTGGTACTGTCCACAGAGCGAGTGGGCACATTTCATCTCAATTACGAATAGAAGATGAATACAGGGTAGTGTGTGTGTGTCAGAGGTTAGAGCCATTTAATAGGATGAAATGCGAATGAAAATTGGAAAACAATCCAAGATATCTATAGAAGATGAGAAAGGGAGAAACTCAATTAGAGAAAACCATACACTTTCCTCCTTCTGGGCCCTGGTTTCTTTGCCCTATTATAGTTGCTTATTTGGTTTTAAATGGAAAAGCAAAGAGTTTATTGTTTCCATTGTGAAGAAAGGTAAGGTGGTTTCAGGGATTTCATTCATGTGCTCTAATGCTTATGTATAGTCTCTATAACCTAATCAACCTAACTTAATTACCTAAGTATAGCATTGTCTGTGATTTTGACAACACTGGTCAAAGGAAAAAGCAATTTTGTGAGATTTAACCTGAAAGGGTGAAAGAGAACTGAAGTTCTGTTATGGTGCTTTTCCCATGATAGGGTTTTATAAATTTGTCATAATAAATGCGAGTCCGGGTTTGTAGCTCAGAAATAGAAAAACAACAATACTAAACTTAGACCCAGATCCATCTTCCTTTGTTTGGTGTGTGTTTCCCTTTTGTCACCTAGAATGTGTTTTAGCCAAGGGAAGCAATTCAGCTATTTTGGTATCAGATGTGCAGTTATCTGTGTAACCTCAGTAAAAATATCTTCTTGGTAAACATCAAATCAGCTGTGAAAGTCAAGAGTGCAGTCACTTGAGAAACGAGTAAATGAACTGTATGCTTTCATTATTTTATTAGGAGGTTCTGAAGTCTGCTGCTCCTTCTGGGGTAGGAGGTATGAGATTTCTGTCTGGGTGGATGCTTCTTTCCTCAGTTTTTATATTCTGATATGGGAGAAATTAAAAAAAAAAAAAAAAGAAGAAGAAGAAGAAGAAGTGTTCTCTTTGACTTGGAGAAGAAGTTCTCCGCAAAAGAAAATGTCCACAAAGCTTGAGCATAAAAAGGAGAGACATTGAGGTGGATCGGTCCTGCTTAAAAAAGTGGACTTTGTCCCAGGCTACTTTACTTACAGAGTAAATACATAAATTTTTGTGGATCCGTGAGGGTGCACACACTCTCCACAGCTTTTACCTGCGTCATCTTGATGGAGGCAGTCTTTCCTGGAGTCTAATTTCTTGAAAGTAAAAAGGCTTTTCCAAACAAAACTCAAATTCTCTGTCCATATGAAGGCTCCTGAGACCTAGTCTTCTCAAAGACCCCAAATACTCTTTGTGCTGAGTTAGAGATAATAGTAAATAAGTCTAAATATTGCATTCGAGTATGATCAATGTCTGACAGAACCTCCACCTGAAAATGTTCTTCCTTGAAGAGCTAAAGGTTATATTCTGACATTTAGTTGAAAAATCCCACAGCACTTTTCAAGGCTGCAGAATTTGATTTTGTGGACAAATTTTAATTTAATTAAAGTTATGCCTTATGTACAGTCTGTCTTTTCAACAGAATTTTCAGCACCATCTCTCTGTCAGCAGTGTTTTGTCTTACCACAAAAAATGGCATTTTGTCATCGAGTCAAATGATTAAATTACAATGAGGAATGGTTTAAAGATTTTTATTTGCGAGGTCTACTGTTACGTCAGACATGGAAAATTGTAGTATTTGTTTTTTATTTTTTTTTTATTCTTCTCAACAAGAACACAAATCTTGTAAAGATTTATTTGAAGACGTGGGTCAGAAACCTCTGGTGGGAGTATAATTAGTAGAAACTTTCTGGAAGGCAGTTAATTTAAATGCTTCAAAAATGTATATATGTTCTGTCCTATCAACTGTACTTTCAGGAATTGATCCTTAAAAATAATTGAAAAAAGATAGAAGTACAAGGTTATTCATCTATGCATGAACTATCATAGTAAAAAAAAAAACAAAAGACAACCTAACAAATGATCTAACAGGAGGGCTTCATGGTGTAAAGGATTAACATCATAAGGGCATTTCAACAAATATTTTTGAGCATCTGGAGTGTACTAGTATATGGACCCATGGTGTAACAGAGAAAATTCTTACATCTGGGGAACTTCCATTTTCTTGTGTTTGTGGCCTAGTGGCAAGTGGGCATTACTGCGACATAGTCACTAAAAGACAATCACGTGGGACTGTACTTATTGATGTGGAAAGATGTTCAGTAAACAGTCGTCAGTGAGGATCAACAATTATAGACAAATATGCTGCTTTAAGGTGACAATTATACAGAACAAAGGCAATGCACCAAGGACTTTAAACAGTTATTATCCGAGGCCATGAGCAAATATGTGGGAATTTATTGACATTGTCTCATTTCTGCTTTAATGAAGTCTTAAGCATTTTTTTAAAACATAAAGATTTACCTAATTACCAAATGTGAATGCTCCCAAACTTCCTGCTAAGCCCAAGAGCCTTCCTCCCTTCTTTCCTGCTTCCACATCTATCTATCTCCTTCCTTACCTACCTCTCTGTCATCCATCACTGAAACATAGGAACAGAAGAGAACTTCCCTTCCCCACAGATACCTATTCCTTTCTTGGCCTACCATTGTTACCAGAGACTAGTTCTAGATATCTAACTCAAATCCTTCTCTCTTCTTCTAAAGGAATAAAATCTAGCTAATTGCTGCCCTTCGGTAAACGTAATAACCTCCATGTTTTCAGACACTTAACAAAACCCCTTCCCCTGTTTATTTTCTGGATCGTCCAAGAGCATTTTGGCATGGCTTGAGATTTCAACCTTCCTTTCTAGCCAGCTGTGAGGATCTAGATCATCGCACTGTGTGTGGTGGTTATGCCAATTAGCACAGGTCACAGAAGGGGTTTGAGGCTGAGAAGAATCTGGATGACAGGAAAAGGAAAACAAAAACTAAAATAAACCAACGCAAGCTGATGGTTGCTTTTACAACCTGGTACTCTGTCGGCTTCCTGTCTTCAGGTTGCTGGTGCCCGGTGCCAGCTACCCAGACTAGAATTACTGTAAAGAGAGAACAGGAATACATTTTGAGTCTATTACCAACTGGTCCCAAAATGGTTTTTGTTTTTTGATTTTTTGGTTTTTTTAAATCAAGTACCAAACGTATGTTTACTGAACTTTCAGAACTTCATGACCAGGGAGGCTTTCAAGCTTTTGCAGCTAGGTTTTGGAATTCCTGAGTTCCAAACAGACAAGGAGAGCTGTCCGTTTTCATTAACTCCAAATAAAAGCTTGAATTCAGCCTGCAGCCCTTGGCCTTAATCTTAGGAGCTGCTCTCCAGCTTCCAGGCTTGGGAAAGAACGTGGAGTGAAGGCTGCTTGCATTTCAGAACATAATTGTTCCCAACAACTGTGTTGTGGGTTTTTCTTCTCCTCCTGCAAAGATGAAAGATGTCTAATAAATAGGAGTCGGCGGGAGGAAGAGGGTACAGAGTAGAACAAAAGTGTCCAGGGTGGATGCGAATCCATGGACGAGAGCCCATGAAGAGGGGGTGCCTTGCCGGGGTTTTATCTGGGAGCCCGAGGCTTTGATTCTGTCTGCCTGCAGTGTGTACCTGGGAGCCGTGCAGCATTTAAGTGTGTGATGAAATCATCTGATGTCTTCATCAAGCTCTGTTTCTGCTTCAGGTCTTGGGGATATTAACATGACATCGCCTGCATTCTAGGTAGTAAAGGGACAACCCCAAACTGATGTAAGTTCTAAGAAAATTTGTCTTTTTTTTTTAATTGTATTTTTTATAAAATATAATATATTTTTATCCCCAGGGGTACAGGTCTGTGAATCGCCAGGTTTACACACTTCAGAGCACTCACCATAGCACATACCCTCCCCAATGTCCCCCTCCCCCCATCAACCCTCAGTTTGTTTTGTGAGATTGAGAGTCACTTATGGTTTGTCAAAAATTTGTCTTTTAAATAGGATAATTCACAGATATAGCACTGAATTTCAGAATCAGTTGACTATCAATTCTGCATATACATTAGAGAAGTCTCAATGACAAACCCAAGCTATTCCCATATTATTTTGCCCCCGATCACAGGGTAGCAAAAATCTAGTTGCCTTAGGTTTTGTTCACTGCTGTTTTTGTAAGGTAGGTATTTTTCAGGGTGCTTGTCTATAAAAAGTCAGATATCCCAACTTGCCCACATTTGCCAAACTAAGTTATGATGCAAGTTTACTTACTCAACTCATTTACTTACTCAGCATTTATAGGATAAAGAGACAAAAAGAAGGTGCTAAGGAAGAGAGGCAAAAGGGCTAAGTCCCAGCCCCTGCCATCTGAGTGAGCTGGTTTTCCCTGAAACCGAACCCTCCTTGAAACATGAGGAGCACAGAGGTCTTTTTGTGGAGGCCGGGACCCAAGGAGCAGCACACATGTGCAGATGTACACAAAAACAAAGGAGTGATGGCCTTTCAGGGAAGACTCAGTCCTCCAAGTTGCCTGGTCTCAAACCAGTCCAACATTTGAGAACCTCTGAGAAGATGTAAACGTGGACTCTGAATAATACATTGCCGCGACTTTTAGAAATTGAGGAAAGTAATGAAACTATTGAATTTCTTATTACCAAAGACCTGATACCAATCCACTGTGAGGAGCACACGGGCACGGAATTGCCTTCTTTTTCATGATAATGGACACATGTGGATAGATCAGCGGGCAACTTCTGTAATGAAAAGAGTGTGTGACTCCTATTCAGTGCTCTAGATTCCAGGCCTGACTTTGCCACATGATTAGCTAGGCGATTCACTTGAAAATCCCCAATTTAAAAAGGACATTAAAGCCTCTGTTTAAATATATTATATATCATGTATGTGATACAGCGGGTTATAAAATATATGCGTATATACCATGTGCACACTAAAATGTGTTCAAAGCATTGTAAGCATCGAAGTTAAGATTATCTCCACTCGCAGTTTCTCTGTTCATCTTGTCTCATCCCGTTTCAGCTCCTTGAAGTTGTGCTGTATAATTGAGACTGGTAGCAATTATAGATAGAACCACAGGAGTGCACTGAGTGACCCTGGCCGGGCCTAGGAGGATAAAATCCCCATTCTTCCTTAATTATTACCACCCTCTGCTCAGAACAATGATCCCCGTTAAGGCATTAAGAGCCTTATACAAGTCCAGGGATGAATAGGAACAGAAAGAAAAATAGTATCTGTGATCCTGCTGCAGGCAAGCAAGGGTTGGATGAAAGTGGTTATGGGTGCCATGAAGGAATTCCATGTGTTCTCAGAAACAACTCTAGTGAGACTCTGATTCTCGAAGCAATAAGCAATTTAAAAATGCCCTCAGATGCTAACAACGAGGGAGGCTGGCTGAAGGGTGCGTGAGAGCTCCTTGTACATTTCCTTGCACCTTCCTGTGACTCAATCATTACCACAAAATAAAAAGTTAATGGAAGTTTTCAATGCATTGAGAATTGGCAGTTAATATTTTGACTAATTAAAAATAATAATTAAACATATATGCACAAATAAACTCTATTAAAGGCATCTATAATGAATATGCCATCAGGGTTTTTGTTTAAAGATTTATTTATTTGAGAGAGAGCGAGCGAGCACAGGCTGGGAGGGGTAGAGGGAGAATGGATCCTCAAGCAGATTCCCCACTGAGCGCAGAGCTAGATGCGGGGCTCACTGGGGGCTCAGTCCCAAGACCCTGAGATCATGATCTGAGCCAAAACCAAGAGTTGGCCACCAAGCCATCAGGGTTTTTTTGGTTTTGTTTGTTTGTTTAAGTTGTTTTGTCTGGGGCACCTGGGTGGCTCAGTCAGTTAAGCATCTGCCTTTGGCTCAGGTTATGATCCTGGGGTCCTGGAATCGAGTCCCACGTTGGGCTCCCTGCTCAGTGGGAGTCTGCTTCTCCCTCTATCCCTCACCCCGCTCTCTCTCTCAAAAAGTAAAATTTTTTTTAAAAAAGTTAAAAGATTTTTGGTTGTTTTCTCTAAACTGTCTCAGAATCTGTATTATTTACCTTGGTAAGGGAATTTTCATCATGTCATAAGCACACCACCCCCAAAGCATTCCCTGAACCATTTGACAGTTGTTTTGGAGCTACTGGGGGTGTTGGGATGTCATTCCTTTGGGGTAAGGTGTCATTTGACACACCTAGGCTGTGGCATATGGGGATATGGCTGGAAAAGTCAGCAAAGTGAGTAACCCAGCCTGTAATGGCCACCTGATTATAAACAGCTACACACAGTTTTTCCTTTCATATCAAGTACTTAGAGCTTATTCAATGAGAGCAATATACATATATTTTTTCTAATATTTCTGACTAAAAAGGAACAATTGCAGCTAACGTTCTTCATGCCAGGGTTAACTAATTCCATTTTAAGCTGTACATGGTTCTGTAGCAATTAATTACTCTTTGTGTTTCTGCCTATACAATTATATATTAATTTGCCCAAAGAACTCCAGTCCTCCATTGCCTTTATTATATAGCAAATAAAGATGAAATAGGAAAAGAAAAAATTTATAAACATAAGCATATCTCAAAAATAAAGAAATCATTTAAAATCCCAACTGCATTTTTGAAATTTTTTTATTTGTTTATTTTACTTAGAGAGAGAGAGAGAGAGAGAGATTGCTCCCAGAGGGGAGGGGCAGAGGAGAGGGAAAGAATCTTAAATGTACTCCCTGCTGAGAACAGAGCCTGACACCTAGCTCAATTTCACAACCAAGATCATAACCAGAGCCGAAATCAAGAGTCAGAAGCGTAATCTCTGAGCCACCCAGGTACCCCCCCCCAACTGTATTATTAAAAACTTTTTAAAATGACATTTTCATAAATGTCAACATAAAATTTGAGCATCTCAGTTACATCTACTTGGAGCATTTCCACGGTAGATGAAAATGTGAGGGATAAAATGTGTTCCCATCTGGAATATTTTACCTGAGTACTTTCTACTGAGTCCTTTCCACTACCTGGAACATGCTAAAAGCTCACTGTGGATGGTTTATATTCTAAATAAGATTTAGTAATCACCCATTTCTGCCTCCACTCAATACACATTTGTGAATGGACAGAGCTTCATGTCCTCTTGAGTCAGAGGCAGAGACGGGGAGGAAGAAAAGACCAGAAGCCTACATGATACATGAGGACAGAATTCTTATACTGGAGAGGAAAAACCCTGGAAAGAGAGGGTCATCTTCTGTTATCTGAAGACCTATCACAGGTGATGATGGTTTGCAGGCTTGTTCTGTTTTATTCTGGGATGTGGGCAGAGCTGTAGGTAGAAAGAGCATTCAAAACTAGAGAGAGATGGACTTTTGCCTCAATGTGGAGAACTTCCTATTACCTGAAACTCCCTAGTAAATAGAGTCCAGTCGCCAGATTCCAAGCAGAGGCTGGGTGTTGGATCAGAGATATTGTGGAAAGCTGTTTTCACTAGTGGTCAGTAATACCTAGTGGTCTTTGAAGTCCCTTTTGGGTCTGAACAAGAGAGGCTGACTTGTGTCATTAGTAGGTAAACTAACTTGAGGTTGATTTGGTGTCAGGAACTAAATGAACACATACTTATTGTGTGCCCACCATATGCCAGGCACTGTTGTGGGCAGTGAGATTACCTAGCAGTTAAATAACCAGATAGAGACTCTCCTTGTAGAGCCTATTTTCTGTAAGGGGCAGATGGAAAGAGGGTTCTTTCTAGAGATCAATACTCCAGAACTGTATTAGCCAATGGACTAAGAATATGCACATTTTTATACATCAAAACAGACTTTCTTTGTAGAGAATCAATACTGTTTTTTTTAAATATTCTAAAAGGATAGACCATGAAGCACCTTTCTTACGATTTTTTATAATGATTATGGATATGTCAAATAGAAGAGTTTAATATTAACTTAATATTGTTTGCTTAGTTAATAATTCTATCAGAGGAGGAAAAAAATGTTTGGGCATGAAATACTATGTGGATTTTGATATCTATATGAATTAAGAAGACAATATAAAGTTTTGGTTAACAGCTGGTTTCGAGTTTGACTGACCAAGGCTGGAGAACTAGATTTTCTATTTACTGGCTAAGTAACCACTGGCAAGTTACTTAACCTAAATCTGTTTCCTAATCTGTAATAAGGGGATACAATTAGTAATGACTTCATGAGTGCTTGGCACTAATAAGTACTTGCTGAATGAAAGGGTTTAGAAATATTAACGAAGAATGCATTTATTGTACCTGTCATAGTACCAGGCATGCTATGATTAAATAGTGATGGGTATGGAGGTGTTGGTTGTGATGACAGGGGTTGTGAAACTGTTCCTATTTGGAGATAATATGATCATCTATATAGAAAACTCTATGGAATTTTTAAAAACAACGTTATAACTAATAAGTGAGTTTAACAAGGCTGCAGGATATAAGATCAATGTACAAAACTCATTTTATATACAAAGAACAAGCAATTGAAATTAAAATAATAATATCATTATGATAACAATAAAAAACATGAAATGCCTGGAGGTAAATTTGGCAAAACATGCACAAGATCTGTATACTGAACCTATAAAGCATTGTTTAGAGAAATAAAAGAAGACATAAACAAATGGAGAGCTACACCATTTTCATGGATCAATGCACTCAAAGTTGTTAAGATGTCAGTTCTTTCCAAAATGATCTATAGAGTTAACACAGTCCCAGTTAAAATGCTAAGAGGTATTAGCATTTTATATGGACTAAATTTTATATGGACTCTAAAGCTGATTCTTCATTTCAAATAGAAACACAAAGGATCTGGAGTAGCCCAGACAACTTTGAAAAAGAAAAGCAAAATTGCAAGAGTTACACTTCTTAATTTCAAGACTTCCTATGAAGCAACATTAAATTAAGGCAATGTGATATTGATGCAATCATAGCAAATAGATTGATGGAACAGAATGGAAAGTTCAGAAATAGACTCATGCATACATGATCAATTGATTTTGGACAAAGATGCAAAGACAATTCAGTGGAGGAAATATCATCTTTTCGGCCAATGGTGTTGGGATACGAACATCTACATTAAAAAAAAAAAATCTTCGATCCGTACCTTTCACCATTTTTAAGCCTTAATTCAAAGCTGATCATAGATGTAAATATAAAACCTAAGACTATTAAATTATAGAATTAAATGTAGGAGAAATTCTTTGTGACCTTAGACTAGGCAATGATTTCCTAGATGCACCAAAAGCATTATGTATAAAAGAAAAATTTTAAACTTGGATACCATTAAAATAAAAAATGTCTGTTCTTCAAAAGCTATAATTAAGGGACTGAAAAGACAAGCTGCAGCCTGGAAGAAAATGTTTACAAACCACATGTCTGATAAAGGACTTTTAGCTGAATATAGAGAACTCCTAAATCTCAGTAATAAGAAAACAAACCCCAGTCAGAAAAATGGATAAACAATCTGAACATTTAACCAAACAAGACTCGAAGATTGAAAAGAAGCACTTTTCAAGATTCTCAACATCATCAGGAGGATGTAAATTAAAACTACAAGCTACCATTGTGTAGTATCCGAATGTCTAAAATTAAGGCAACTAACTGTGCCAGGTAGGCCACAAGTGAGGATGTGTAGCAACGGGAATGTTCCATGTTGACAGCTAGTGGGAATGTAAACTTGTGCATTCATATACCTGCCATGTGATATAGCCATTCTACTCCTAGGTGATTATTCAAGACTAATGAAAGTACTTATGCATAAAAGTTGCATATAAACGTTCTTAGCAGTTTTATTTGTAATATCTAAAAACTGAAAGCAACCGAAATGCCCGTCAAGTCAAAGGATGAAACAAATGTACTCAATAGAATACTACTCAAAAATAAAGAAGAATGATGCATTGGTGTGTGTATATATATACATAGATAGAGTGATAGATCGATTGATCGATCACAACATGGGTGTATCTCAAAAGAGATTATTATTCTGAGTGAAAGAGTACAGACTGTATGGTCCATTTCCATAAAATTCTAGTAAATGTAAATTGATCTGTTTTGACAGAAAGCCAATCTGGTTGCCTGGGAGTAGGGAGAATTGGGAACATTTTTAATTGGGATTAAAAATGGGAAGGATGAAAGAAAAATGGGAAGGATGATACTTTGGGGGATATTATGTTTGTTATCTTGATTGAGGCAGTGGTTTCATGGGTATCAAAACCTACCGAATTGTTTACTTATCATACGTGTAGTTTGTTGTTGATCCGTTATATCTCAATCTTTAATAATTATTGTGTAATGGTTGTCACAACACTAAGAGCACATGACATGGTTTTGGTGACCTTTGGGCAACCTCCAACATGAGTTTTTGCTTAATAGAAAAGGTCATGTGGGTTTACATTTTTAGTCATGACCATATAGGTTATAATTAGCTATGAGTTCATAGTAGAAAGTGAGAAAATGTTGTCACTGGGCATTGGTTGTATTAGTCTGATTAATATGGAGCCTGGGATGTACCTTAGAGTAATTGTTAACACATTCTTTCATTTTGTCCTTACATTTTTGGACCATGAGACTGATATCTGAACACTATGTTCCAAGATACTCATTCGCACTTCTAGTTAGTGAGTAAATATAGCCATAGACATTTTATTTTAATGAGAATGAATTCTCATTTACAGGGACATGTCTGATCCTTTATTTAAAAATAGAGTAAAATTCCACTCATATATTTTAATTGACGTTCGTGGATGCCTTTCACCCAAGGACTTCTCAAAATCATTTAATGTCCAAAGACTGTAATATACCATCTTCCAGTTTGACAGGTGCAAGAAAAGGGAATTAAGTGGCTTGCAGGGATCACAAAGCAATTCTGCAAATCTGTGTGTGTGTGTTCACATGTGTGTGCATGTGCACACGTGCTCATGGGCACATGTGAGTGCAATGAGTGCATGCGTGGTAGACAGTCAGGCAAGGTATAAACAAAGCTGACCCAACATCTTTAATTTGGTTGCTTATTGTATTATGTTCTCTTTTTAGTGAACTTATTTTGCTATTTCCTGAATAGGCCAGGTATTGTAACATAAGGGTATTTTATGAGCAGGTCACAAAGACGATGCAGGAATGCCACATGACCAGAGAAAAAAATCTAACACAATAGTCCATCCCAAACTTCTCTCCTCTCAAAACTGTCCTTGCTTTGGAGTGTGGTGACTCTTTACAAAGCTTCTGGTGTTGCCTTTGATTTACACTGACTGAACACATGCTCAACGTCTACTGCATTGCAAGTATTTTGCCAAGCTCTTGACATACATTTAATTATATGATCACCGCAACACTGGGCTATGGGTAGTAGAACTAGAGCTTGGTTTAAACACCTTGTCCAGGAAATGGTGTCTGGATTTGAAATTGGAGCATTGAAGCAGACAGACTTAAGTTCTTCTTCAGTTAGCCATGTGACCTTGGGCAAGTTACCTACTCATATTTGAGACTTAATGGCTCATCCACAGAAGAGAATTATAAAGCTCATGTTATAGAGAAGTTGTGTTGCAAGCCTCACAGCACATCATAAATGCTCAGTGGGGAAACAGAAATAGAAATGCTACTTTGTTTGCATTCCATCCTGTTCTGCTAGGTTCTTTGCCTTTCCTAATACATCAGTGCAAACCAGATGAGGCTGAGTCCTCCTGGCTAATGGCTCTGCAGTTTTCCCCTTGGAGCAGATCTCCTCATTAGAGATCTGTCTTCTCAGCAAGACTGTAGACTGTGAGTCCCCTGAAGACAGAGATCATCTCTCAGTTATTACTGTTCCTCCAGTGCCCAGCCCAGGGACCAGTAGATTCTTATGAATTGAATTGACAGGTCTCATGCACGATGTACTTCCCAGCATCTCTAGAGCTTTGTTCACAACCCATACCCCGCATCCCAGATCCTGCCAGCCTACTCTTTGTCTTCATTCCAGAAACTGCTTGATTTCTGTCACTTGACCATCCTCTGACTCGAAGAGCTCTGTCACCATGTCTACATCGTGGCTCATGGCTTTTACTGCTGTGAGTGTTCCAGAAAACTGACCTTGGCATGTGTGACATGCCTGAGCCCTGTGGACATGCTCACACCTGGTCAGGTCTCTGGCCCACCAGCCTCTCTTGACCTTAATGTCCTATCATTCTACCCTGTTTCAGCCCAGTTTATAAGGGTGTCTATTACTCATTTAGTCAATGGACCCATAGCAGTATGTTTATAATTACTGTGTTTTGCTCTTCCTGTTTTTCTTCCTACCCTGTTATCTGCTCTCTATTCTCCTGATGCCATATGGCCATCCCTATTTTGACTTCTAGGTAACACCCGTGAATCTACAAGAAACCCATCGTGTTTTACATATTTGCACTGAGGATATTTAAGATTATCTTTTGTCAGGGTGCCTGGCTGGCTCAGTCAGTAGAGCATGTGACTCCTGATCTCAGGGTTGTAAGTTCAAGCCCCATGTTTGGTATAAAGATTATTTAAAAATAAAATCTTTTAAAAAAGAAAAAAAAAACAGATTATCTTTTGTCCCATTGCATAATGGTTCTTTGCTGGATAACTTTGGAGCTGAAACTCCATCAGTTAGGTTCTTTCCCTTACAATATCAGCCATTCTTAATTTGAGACAACTTAGAGTACTCCAGCCTATTTCTAGACAGACAATGCCCTCCTCTCTTCCACTTGCCATACTTGGCATTTTGTTTATCCAGGGTCGGTAGGTCAAAATATGTGCCTGATACAGTCTAAAGTCTGACGGGAATGCAGAGTGTAGAGCATTCAGTCTAGAATTAGAGAGCTATTTCTTGACTTTTTCCATGGCTTTCTTTTCGGATTTAAGGATTTACACAGATTGCATGCGTTCCACAAGTATCCTGATTCCTCTAAGAGATTTTATAAGGTAAGCCCAGGTTTTCCCACCCTGGTGAAAGTGGTTAGGAGCTCCTGTAGCAAGTTTCTGTAGCGTGGTGTTTTGGGTGAGCCCTGTGAAAACATTCTAAAGCACTGTGTTTTCTCTCTGGCTTTTCTGAAGGACATCAGATTTCCTGGTTGGCACTTATTTTGACCATGAAATGGGAAAGGTGAAGGGAGGAGATCAGGCATTTTTCTGCTCCTAATTTAAAATGATTGTCCAAAGTAGCTCTCAGAGTGGCTCAGAATTTATTTAGAGACCACTGTAGGGTTCTTGACGGGGTAAAGACCATTCAGAAAGCATGCTGGCATAGCTTCTTCTCTCATTCTTTTGGAATAACTGTGACATTGGAGTTTCAGGGAAACAGTGTGAAGAAACCTTCCCTCTTTGCATGCAAAATATTTTCCATCCTAGCTTGCAAAGGAATATTTGAAAGGACTTTTTCATTTTTGTGAATGAACAAATAAAATAATTTACCCTGGGACAGCTTTCTGTTGCATAGGAAATGAACTCAATATCAGGTCAAATGGAGATACTGACCTGACATTGCTCTGATTTCCCATGAGCCTTGGGAAGTGTTTTGACCTCTGGACTACTCTTTTCCCATTGCTTCCTATTGTCTTTGTGTGTGTGTGTGTGTGTGTATCCATGTGCATGTGTACGTGTGTGTGTATTAAGGTATGTCTTTTCCCCAAAATTCAAATAAAGTATTTGTGAACATAATAATAATTCTCAAATGGTAGGAGAACTCTTTAATATGGTGTTGCAGAAAATAATTTTCTTATGTAAAGAGAAACATCTTAATTAAATTTGTATTAAGGATTTTTTTTATATGCCAAGATTACTTCGCACAGCACCCCTGAATCAGGGACAGTTTACTTACCGTCTTCCAGTTTTGCTGTAGCAGTCATGTTCTCTCTGCTTTTCTTTTAGGAGTCATCTCTACTGCAGACATTCTTGATCGAGAGACAACGGGGTCCTACTGGCTGACCGTGTACGCCACAGACCGGGGCGTTGTTCCACTTTATTCCACGATTGAGGTCTACATTGAAATTGAAGATGTGAATGACAATGCCCCCCTGACCTCGGAACCTATTTATTATCCTGTTGTCATGGAAAACTCGCCAAAGGACGTATCTGTCATTCAGATCCAGGCTGAGGATCCAGACTCCAGTTCCAATGAGAAACTGACATACAGGATTACAAGTGGGAATCCCCAGAACTTCTTTGCCATCAATACCAAAACAGGTAAGGGAATGATCATATGACTTTTTTTCCAATTGGTCGTCCGGCTTTTAAATCCATCAGCCTGACACCTGCTTATTTATTTCATTTATTTTCCCCCTGACTTATTTTATGATATGGAGAATAACATTCTCATGATATGGAGAATAACATTCTCTCTCTCTCTCTCGTCCCTCCCCCCCGGGGGGGGGATAGTTTCTGAAAAGGTGAGCATTCTACTTGGTATGTTCTGGCTGGTATGTTTTAACTTCAGCTGAACCAAGGTGAAATAATCTAATAGAAATGAGAGGCTTTCACGAAAAGCTTTAGATTTGCTTTCCTTGTTATAATAAAAAGTTGTTCCTCAGCCACTCAGAAGGCTGCATGCCCCCTTTGTCTTTCTGGGGAAGGAATAACCTGGCCAATGCTGGGTTCTGTCGGTAAGCTGGCTTTGTGACACCTGTACTTCTGGGAACTTCTCCCTTGCTTGACCTTCATCTAGCTTGGTGTAAATGATCTCCTTTAAGCCTTAAATTTAAACCCCAGATTTTTTGTGATTCCTGTAGTACCCATGAGTATAGTGTCAATGTTTAGAAGAACTTCCGGTGTCTCAATTTTTACATAAAGTGTACCACCTGTAGATTTTTTGGTCTTTTGCATAAAAACATTTCTAGAGATCATTCTGACAATTTGCTGGCTAAGGCTCAGGAGGGGCTGGTGTGGAGTTCGGTGGACTGCATTCTGAGACAAGTGCATACACTGGGAAGCTCTCAGAGGTTCCTTGCTTTCTTGTGATTTGCCTAGTTTAGATCTGAACAAGAGAGCCAAATCGTCAGTGAGAGTTGTGGTGGATAGAGTCTGAATTAATTGAAAGCTAGAAAAAAGAAAAAAAAAAAAAGCTATTGTTGTTTCACCCCAGGCAAGTGAATTGACAGTGGTCAAAAGTTAGGCTGGTTGGTATTTGCTGGTGTGGACATACCCAGTTTTCCTAACAAACTACTGATGGGGTTGATAGTCATTTCTCCTGCCTGTGCTTGTTAAAGAGGAAACATACAGCTGACCCCATGTAGTTTATAAATGTCAGATTCCTGTGAACATACTTTAGAGAGAATGTCATGTTTTTTGGAAATAATTGATTTTCTCTAATTATAAGTGGGTCAGTCTTCTTGTTAGGCAGAGTCTCACATGCGAACAGTGGAATCAGGATTTCACTTGCATTTCACTCCTAGACAAAGAGTGGTCATCTTCTATCTTTCTGACTGAAGCCCGCTGGAACTTGCAAGAGAAGTCTCAGAGATTTGGAGGCTAGCTCAGCCTTTCAGAACCATGTTACATAAGGGAAACTGCCCAAGGACCTGTGGGACCCGTGAGCTGTGCTGGAAATCCCCTCCTGATTCACTTTCTCAGTATAGCTTAAGGACTCTGTGGAATATGGTGACAGAGAAACAAATTCAGATATTTTAGAAAGTCAAGAGAGAGAGAGAGGATGAAGACCGAAAAAAATGTCACAGTAAAGAAGTTGAGGGCACAGATGTCTTCATATTTCACAACCCCCGTGGAATGTGAAACACCCCCAGTCACCTTCTGCCTTCCTTCTAATTCCCTTGCCACTCGAGTCATTCAGAGTGAGCCCACCACCCTCTTTTTGAGAAGTAAAAGACCCAGCAGAAGGACAGTTTTAACTCTTCTCTTTCTCCTCTGATGACCGAAAAGATTTTAGAATGAAGTCATAGGGAAGGATTTGAATTGGATATGAAGAAGGTAGGCTGTAGATTATCTGCGGAGAAGAACATGTAACTAAAGCTGTCTTTTGTGCAGATTTTAGAAGTTTGTATGAAATCTCAGAAACTCTTGTATGGTCACAATTTAGCCTATAATGTGTAATAAGAGCCTTAATTATATTTACAATTTCTCTGTCCTTGCCATAGATTTTAAAAAACCATTTGTGCCAGGAATGGCATTTTACACTCCCTTTTCTAATTGTCTAAAAGAAAGAGCATTACTTTGTAATTCTCCAGCACATGGTAAGAAAACACTGGATTTTATTGATTCACTTACTCACCAGACATTTATTATCATGCCTACTAGTTTCCAAACAAAGTCTAGTAACAGCTATATAAACTTAAGATATGATCCAAACCTTCCTGGAACCCAAAGTTACATGAAATTAACAAAGTAACTCATGTTTATCACACAGTGAAAGAGTACAATAATTGATCATGGTGGGAGAATTTCACTCAACGTGGCCTTGGTGAGAGTGATGGTCAGGGAGTGCTTCATGGAGGCGGTAATATTTGGAGTTAGAAGTCCTGGTTTTTAAGTCCCTGCTCTGCACTTCCTTGCTGGGAAACACAATTGACCACACCAAGGGGAAACATAAACCAAATGAGACAGTCCTGACTTCACCAGCTTTTATGAACTTGGGAAAATTCTGGAACCTTTCTGAAATTTTCCTTTTTACTGAGCGAGGATTGTTGCAAGGAACTTAGGAGTCCTCTGAAATGCTTAGCACATTAGCACAGTGCCTGCAGCATTGAGACCGCAATCGGTGATACCCCATTCTGATTGCCTTACCTTTGATTACAGACACATCATTCACTCTTCTTGGACCTCAGCTTCTTATCTATAAAATGAAAATGGCATTGCTGACTTCATGGTGGGGGGGCGGGTGTTACTCATGAAGACTGAAAGTCGTGATGTGTTTGAAAGTTGTCAGTAAACTACAAAGCTCTGTAAGAATCATGTTATCACTCTATTCCTTTCTATGGAAATTCACAGAACCACAAGCCTGGTGTAATTCTTGTGAAAATCGTTGCTCTAATATAATGCTGCCTGTGGAGCAGTCTTAAGCCAGTTCTACAAAACCTCTTTGGCATTTCTTCCTGTCTTTCTAAAGGCATTTGTCTGAAATAGTTATGTTAACGTAACATCTTTTAGTAATGAAGTGGGAGTGCACCCACCAGCATATTTATTAAAGATCTTTGCTTTAGATTTTTTTTTTCAACTGGATGTAGAATGACCTTTCATTCCTTTCTTTGTGGTAGAGCTGAAATTTAAAGACTTTTGTTTTGTTTTGGCAATGTGCTCCATAATAAATAAGATTTAAATGATTAATGCATGCTCAAATAATGTCAGTGGCCATGGTCCACAGACTGCAGCAGATAACAGATGTCCCAGACCTAAGCAGTGAGAGAAATTTCTCTGTTGAACAGTGTTACCTACCCAAAATGCCTTTTTTTTTTTTCTAACAGACCTAAAACCACATAAAAGCAGTAATCTGGGACCTTCCTGAGTAATTGTTGTAGCTTAAGAGTAAAAACAAAAACTGTACCTCTGACGTCCTTTCTACCTGTACAGAGAACCCCTGATTCACTCCAGGCAGAGCAGCCAAATTCAGTCCAGGGCAGCGTCTTTGTGGATGTCTGCCCCAGCTCACTGGTAACTAGAGCCCTACCAGTGTGTTCTGAGCTGCAGTCCCCCAGCAGGCTGGTGTCCACTTGCCTCTTTGGGGAAGCAGGCACTCAAATGCTTGCTTCCAGCCCTTGAAACAAAATTTTAGTTGGCCATTGACTAGTCATCCTGGCTCAGTTGGGGAGCAGGTGTGAGAAGTTCCTCCAGGGTCTTAGAAGGTTTATTTTAGTTGTATCTGTAGTATGGATACCACTTAGCAGAGCGCAAGCACGCCGGCATTTGGTAGAGCACTCAGGAGATGTTAGCTGTTGCTGTTACTATTACTTTTTTTTTTTTTTAAAGATTTTATTTATTTATTTATTTATTTGACAGAGGTCACAAATAGGCAGAGAGGCAGGCAGAGACGGGGTGGTGGGGAGGCAGGCTCCCTGCTAAGCAGAGAGCCCGATGCGGGGCTCGATCCCAGGACCCTGGGATCACGACCCGAGCCGAAGGCAGAGGCTTTAACCCACTGAACCACCCAGGCGCCCCTGCTGTTACTATTATTAATCATCCTGTATTCCACCCTAGAATAAAGTTTATGTAAGTTGCACGCAGAGTTTTCCCAGCACTGTCTTTTGATGAAGGCGTACTTGAAAGGCTGCAGTGTTTTTCCTCAGTACACGGTGTATAGCACTGGAACCTTCCATTCAGGCTTATAAAGTGTATTATGCACTACTGTCTACCTCTGCTATTTTAGACCCCAGGTGTTGTGGGATGGCAGATATATAAGAGAAGCATGAGATCATTTGTGCATTCAGGGAATTTATTCTCATGGGAAAAATAGGACAGTCACACATACAATGTACTTTAGCAAAGAGCATAAGGCAACTTATAAGAAATAAATGGTCAAACTCTGTGGAATGTAAGCTGTGAACAGGGTAACATGTCAGAAAGGGGCTGGGGCAAGGACTTCCCAGATCTGAAGTGGGCCTTGAAGAATGGGTCCATCTGCAGAGAGAGCAAGCCAGAAAACAAGTTAAGTTGACTTGAAAACCCATCTGCTGCTGTTGAAGCTAGTTTGAGAGGCATTATACAATTAGAAAAGGAATTTTAAAAGACTCATAAGTGTCTGGAACGTTGTGAGATACTAGAAATAACAAATATGTGCATCTCTTCTCTCTCTCTTTCTCTCTTTTTGGTTTGGTGATATTTGGATTTTTAAAAGCCTTGGGTTGTATCTCTTTCTTTTAAGAGGCCAACTTAGAAATAATACTTTCAGAGGGAAAAAACATACATAGGAAAGATCCCTCCATGTTTTCCTTTGCCTCTGTTAAACATACAACCAGGATTGACATATGCTGCCTTGAGAGCCCATGTCTGTGAAAGTGATCCTTGCTTCTTCCAGATCTTCTGCTGGTCGATTACACAGGGCATAGGCTTTCTGATTTCCTTCCTGCAGTTGTGATGTTTCCCTTTGACGCATGCTTGGGTCACAGGCATCTCCACCGGTGTTTGAGGGGTGATGAAGCCCAATTCTCTTTTACTTTCTGCGGGCATCTTGGGACAAACCTGACCAAAAGATGCTTCATGTGTGGGTAGATCAACTGCCCTGCCCTCCAGGTGGGTGGAAAGGCAGAGATCCTCTTTAAAAGTGTTTCTGCTGCAGGGACACCTCAAATTCTGCCATCATCCGTTGGTATCTTTGGATTTAGATATTTTTTCCCTATTAAAATGGGAGGGGTAGCTTATTAGAATACTGGATGTCCTCTGTTTCTTAATCAACTCCAGATACTATTAGCATACCTTTTGGTGTATATATAAGACATAGTGGGTAAATCAGCAGGAGGAGTAACAGAAGGAAAAGGGAAAAGTCAAGACCGCACTTCAGCGTGATCACCTGACCATCTTATTAGGCTGCAGATCGCTGAGGGGGAGCCTGATAATTTACACTTCTAGCAAGTTTCCAAGGGAGTCGGATGTTGCTTCCCTAGAGAGCCTCGTTAGCAAGGCTCTAGACTTTAGTACCGACAAGAAACACAAGAGGGAGGTAACATGGTGCTGAGACACACAACTGAGGGCAAGGTCGTTTCCACCTTATAATTTATCCGTACACTCTTTCCTCACAGTGCTGGAGTTTTGAGTTGTGACTATGAATTCAAAGTGCTCTCTCTTTGCCACCCCCAAAATCAGATCTCATAACGTTGCTTATACTTTGTGTTTTATGAAGTGGAGACAAACAAAAATCCAGTCTCTTTAATCATCCATGAGCAAAAACATCATTGATTCCTTAAGGCTTGTGATTGACTAAAAATCTGGGTTATAAAATGTTTGGATGCACTTGTATTATTTCCACATTTTTGGATAAAAGGGAAGTCGTTACTAAGTGGAGGTCAGACCTACTTCAATGAATAAACAGACATTTGATATTAGTATCTCATTATAAAAAAGGATTAGTTCGTAAGATAGTGGTACTCAAAAATAATGTAATATATTAAGTAACCTAATCCTTATGTTGCCGCACAGCCCTGTTTGGTGATAATCTGCTTAGGAAACTATCTTTTCCTGGAAACCAGAAGGAAACCTTGTTTTATGTATAAAACCAGAGATTAAAAAGAAAAAAACACCCAAGGTGAGGGACAAGGGTACAAATATTGGTGCTTTTTCTTCAGTGTGAACGCTGGGGAAATCTCTTGTTACCGTGTCTTATTCTTTATTCCTTCCTAATGGAAAGCTAAATTCTCCTGAATGGGTAGAAGTGGCCGCTAGATGATGAGTTGATATTCATAAGTACAGGCACAAAGCAGATAATGTAGCGAATGAGTATGTATGAAACTGTAAATCACCCTCGCTCCTTCTTTCAGCCATGAAAGGAGGCCTTGTCCTATAGAACATTAAATTGTGTTCATTTAATCCAACAAGTCCAGTAGAACAAATCGGGCTCATGCAGATTTATCACAGGGGGGTTATTTAAATTCAGCAGTGACCTTTGCATCCCCATGAATGTGCTCCTAATGAACAAGGACAAAGGGAACTTTTCTGCACTGTCATTATGTTCCCTGGGAGGCTGCAGGTTTCCCCACTTGATCAACTCGCAACTATGGGCTGGAGGGATGGGGGTGGGATTCTGAGGGGGCAGAGGGCTTGGTCAGGGCTGGCCATCTTGAGAAGAATATGCTTTTCCCTGTTGTGGACTGAGGCTCTCCTTGTGGCTCGATTTTGTCTGCATGCTTGTTATGATTGTAAGTGCTAGTTTCAGAGTTTCTCACCCTCGGGACTATCAGCATTTTGGACTGGACAAGTCTCCTGGTGAGGGCTGTCCTATGCATTACTGAATAGGACAAGAATTGTGACAGTCAAAATACCTCTTGGCATTGTTATGTCTCCTGGGGGTAAAATTAGCCCTGTTGTGAACCAATAAATGAATATGGAATATTTTGCAGGACTCTTCCATATAGCCCTTACCAAAGCAACCTGTGTAAATGACTGGTTATGAAAGTATGATGGTGTAGTTAACCAAAAAAAGGGCATCTATACGTATATCTACATATAGGTAGATATGCGTACCTATGTATCATCAATAATTAATAAAATGAAATAAAATAAAAATGGGAAAAAATCTAGAGCTGCCTCTCACTTCCCTCAGATTCCAGATTCTTTGTATTTTAAAGGCTCTTGAAATCAATTCCGTTAGGAAAAGAAGAACAAAATAGGAGTGCCTGGGTGGCTCAGTCGTTAAGTGTCTGCCTTTGGCTCATCTCATGATCCCAGGGTCGTGAGATCGAGCCCCGCATCAGGCTCCCTGCTCCATGGGAAGTCTGCTTCTCCCTCTCCCACTCCCCATGCTTGTGTTCCCTCTCTCGCTGTGTCTCTCTCTGTCAAAAACAAAAAAAAACAAAAAAAAAACAAACATAAAATCTTAAAAAAAAGAACAAAATAATAACAAAACGTCACACAGAATGAATGTGGATAAAGTTATCCTTTTCTCTACTCTTAGTATTTGGAGAGGATTTGGCTGTAACAGAATTGTCCTCAGAGTCACTTTTGAAGAGCATTCTTCAGAAGACAGCGTGAAGGGATTATTTTGAGGGTTTCCGGGTTTATTTCCTTGAAAGACTTACACAACTCTAAATCCTGTTTCTGCTTAATGTCAACCTTCTGACGGATAAATATGAGGATTGTCCCTTTCCTGGAATAAAAGTGGATGAAAAAGAAAAAAACAAAAAAAAAAACAAAAAACTTTTGACCTCCACAGAGGATTCTGTAGTCAAGTACATAGATGAAGGCTCTCCGAGGCCATTGGCATTCCCAGTAAGTATGCAGTGTGCTATAAGACCCAGCCGACCGGTAGATTTGTGGGGACTTACACTGGGGGCCCAGATCACCATCTTTAGATACATCATAGGATTGGAAAGACTTAGCAACGTGGGAACTGGTGCCCCCCTCAGTAATAGGAAGGAAATCTTTGGACCACCCCTCCCCCACAAATTAAGTCAAGTTTGTCCTTACACAGGACAGGATTGCTAGTTAGGCAACAGTATGAGAGTTTACCCATTTCGGAGATTCAGATCTTTGCATTAATACAACTGTTACTTGGAAAAAGGATTGTATAAAACCAAATGACAGTCAGGAATGGGGAATCTTGGCAAAAGGGAGAGAGGACTGAGCGGGCACCCCTGGAGGGAAGAGAATGATGCCACCACCTAGCTGGGGACTGCCCAGCTCTGTAGGTGGCTCAAAGCTGCCTCCCCAGGGGCAGGGTGCTGGTCATTCAGTGTGGCTGGTGCTAAGCCTTATGTGCTGCTCCCCTGTCCTCCTGCTGACCTGCCGAGATGGAGTAGAGCTCCTAGATATTCAGCCTGCCCCTGGGGCTCAGCTGTGGGCCTAACTGCTCCTGAAAATGACTGAGAATTATTTGGGAGGGTATAAATAAAGGAGATGATGGAGCTGTGTATATATATCTTAAAAAAGAGATTGACTAAGGTCATAAATTTTTCTTTTATTTCTTCTATCTGGGCGTTAATTCCACAGCACTAATTTACTGCATTGGTTTATTACTTTGTTCTGTTCTGAGAGAAACAGTGAATTTTAATTGAAACCACTGCTTTGCTTCTCTACATTCTTCCCCACCATTGTTAGGGAGACTCCTGGATCCTGCCTGGGCCTGTCTGTGCCTTTCTCTCTCAGGTATGACGGGAAGGTGGGAAGAGAAACCTTCACCCAGAGCATAGTGCTGCCTTGTGTCCCAGGCATGCTGGTGTTTTCTCCTTTAGCTTTGACTGCAATCCTGGAAAGAAACCAGGGCTCTGGGCTCCTAGGCAATTTGCCAGGGTCACCCGGCTGGTCGGCGCGGAGCTTGGGGTTTGTCTGATTAATGGTCCCTAATGCTGAAGACAAAGGCTATCTAATTTGAAAAAATGGAAGCAAACTCAATAAACACTTTAATGAGCCTATAACTTTGGTGCTGGGAAAGCTTTCAGATGATTGTGTGCACGCTGTCCAAACAGGTGCATGACGCGCCCCAAAGAAGTGTTGAAGTCCTAATTCCCCTGTGTTCATGAATGGGATCTTATTTGGAAACAGGATCTTTGCGGATATAATTAAGTTAAAATTCGTTCATACTGGATTAGGGTGGACCCGAATTCAGTACCTAGTGTCCTTATTAGGAGAGGAAAGTCTGGACACAGAGATGTTATTACAGAAGACAGTCAGGTGAAAGGAGGCGTAAGAGTAATGATGCCACAAACCAAGTAAGGCCGAGGACTGCCAGCAACCACCAGAAAGTAGGAAAAGACAAGGAAGGACCCCTGTCTAGAGCCTTTAGAGGGAGCGTGAGCCTGCCTAGGAGCATAACCCTCCCTAATTGTGGACTTCTAGCTTCCAGAGCTGTAGCTGAATAAATTTCTCTTTTAATGCCTCCCAATTTGCGGTACTGTCTTCCAGCAGCCCTGGGAAGCTACTATCAGGTGCAGTCTCAGGGTACAGATAGGAGGGAAGATTGCGCTCTCCTAAAGGGGTGAGGGCAGTATGTAGAGTCAAGGGTCACGGGTTCATAGTGCAGTGCTCTGCTTACTTGACCAAATATTAAGACTTCTAGTGATTTTTACACTAGTCAAGCCTGGCTTTCATTAGATAGTTGGTTTTTCATTTGTTTTGCAGTACTTGTGATCTCGTTAAGATTATTTATTTGGGTAGTTCGGAAAGGGATAAGGGTTTCAGTGAGAGACTGTGTGACATGACATTACTCGAAGCATTTCAGGACTTCCAGAAGGCCATCCCTGATGGGGCTCACATGCTCCTTGGGGTCTATGGGACCACCTGGAAGTTGCTGTTGACTGGCATTCAGTGTCCCTCACAAATCGGGATCTCATCAGTCTTATTCTTTTTGTCATTTCTCAACTTTTTAAAGCTGATTCTCTGGAAGCACGGTTCTTTCAAAGCACTGAAAGTTTCTACATTCAAAGTCACTACTGGATTACCATTAACCTTGAGAGCCTAAAGGCCAGTTTTAGTACTGTTACTACTTTATTTTCTGGACTTGTCATTTTCTGTCATCTTTGTATGACTTCTTTCCTATCTTCTTGACATTGTTACAAAGAGGTATACATGTTCCAGAAATCTATTAAATGTCGTTCACCTTGAGGTAGATTATTCTAGGAAAGCACATGGAACTCTAACAAAATTCTAAAACCAACATGTAATGAAGTGTTGATGGCAGTCCTTGT
This sequence comes from Enhydra lutris kenyoni, assembly GCF_002288905.1. Lineage (NCBI taxonomy): Eukaryota > Metazoa > Chordata > Mammalia > Carnivora > Mustelidae > Enhydra > Enhydra lutris. The sequence goes on along the minus strand of NW_019154121.1, from coordinate 8,586,600 downwards.
ATGTTGCAGCAAACTGACAGAGGTTTGTTGAGCACTTCGACATGCGTAGTCGTATTAAGCTTCCCAACAGTACGGGGGAGGGGAGGAGCCAAGCAGAGTAGTGCTCAAAAGCCTGGACTCTAGAATCAGATGTTTTCGCATCTAAATCCCAGCTCACTCACTTCTTAGCAACATGATGTTGGGTGCATTTTATTACCTCTCTGAGCTTCGGTTTCCTGCTCTGTGAAAATGGGAGTAATTATAGTAACTAATGAATTGGATTGCCACCAAGATTAAATGAGTTAATATACATGAAGTCGTTTTAAAAGTACTCAGCATGTAGTAAGCTCTCAATAAACGTTAAATGATGTTGTTTTCAGGCAGAGATTTTTTTTTTTTAGCTAACTCGGCATCCACATTGTATGATTAAGGCCTGAGGCAGTTGGTGTCTTCAAAGTACAAATAAGTATAACACCTTATCTATAGATTCATTAAATTTTCATCTTGTGAGACTGTATCTCTCTGTCCTGTTGACTTTCATACATGTGACTCTCTAAGTCGTGTCTGAAAAGTGGACTGTGATGGGGTTCTCTTAGCCTCCTAGAGGCCTCTCTCCCTATTTTAGATATGTCTACTCCCAAGAGTAAAATAAAAAAGATGCCTTGGAAAAAGCATTAGTAACAGTAGTTGGGTTGTCCGGACTTTCCCCTAGCCCCTCCCGTTAACTCCTCTTATAACAAGCTTACCTCATTTCTATAGGCCTCGGAATCCTCACCTATAAATCAAAGAGTTGGAACGAGAGTCAAGAGCATCAACACCTGCCTCACATGCTCATTTTCCCATCACAGACATCACTAATTGATGATAACAGCCTTTCATGTTATGCCCACACTTTGCATCCATTTCAACCTAACACTGATGGGGAGCTGGCATGAGAAGGGATGTTTATTTGCTATTGAGGGCCCTGAAACCGTTTCTACCTCTGACTAAGTCCTAGAGTCTATCAAGGACCCCGTCACTGTAGAGAAGGAAAGGGGGTGCTAATAGAAGAGACTGTGTAGAAATAATTACCAAGGACTTGGTCAGCCTGAGAACTTGAGAGGTGAAGATAGTCTTCACAGAGAAGATACATTGTTGTAAAAAACTTTGGAGCTATCTCACCACCTTACAGCATCATCTCCTTTCTCTGAGCACTAACTCTCAATTCTTCCTTCCTTGATACCAGAATTAAGATTCTCTCTTCCAGGAATTTGTTGTGGAGATTCAGAGATAATCTCTGGCTATGATGGACTTGAGAACTGTAGATGAATGTTTGTGTCCCTCTAAAATTCATGTTGAAACCAAATCTCCAAGGTGATGGTATTTGAATGTGGGGCCTTTGGGAAATCATTATGTCACGAGGGTGGAACTCTGCCCTCTGGAAGAGGCTTGACTGCCTTGTCAAAGAGACTCTGGAGAGATTCCTCTCCCTTTCTGCCCCGCAAGGACACCGCTGGAAAGACACCTTCTTTCAACCAAGGAAGCAGGCCTTCACTAGACACCGAATCTGCTGGCATCTTGACCTTGAGCATCTAGACTCCAGAGCTAGGAGAAATAAATGTCTGTTTATGAGCCACCCAGTCTATGGTATTTTGTTAGAACAACCTGAAGGAAATAAGATAGCGGCTGTGTGCGTGAAACAGCTACAGACTGACAGGCAGAACAGCTCTGATGGGCTTGATCCTGCTGACTTTCTGATGGCTAGTTCTGGTGCTAGTGAAACCCAGTTGTGTTCTTTGCTCTTTGCACTACAAGTTGCTCTAACATACCTTATAGTAATAACATGTAACTTTGCTATCAAAGCTTGAAATGGGTTTCTCTTTATGCAAAGAAAGGACCATACAGGGCCATTGCTGTAGAAAGCCAATCAGAAGAGAGGCTCAGAAGGAAGAAATGTTCTCTGATAATGGTTGCTGTGTAGATTTGGTCATTGGTGGGGAGATCAGTGAAAGTCATTTGTCTTTATAAGTCATGTTATTACTGGGACTTTCATTTACATTGGTTTGAACATTGACCATCACTTTTTCTCTTTCATTTATGTAATTCCTTGGGTGTCATGATCAAAAATATTTGTGATCTCCAGCATGTGCTTGGATTAAGCCCTATCTTTCTTTATGAATAGTTCTTAGATATTTATTATTTTAAATTTTATCTATAGGATTCCATAGGAAAATTGGCCAACAATTCTGTTGAAAGTGAATTACACTATTTTAGACAACTCTGCTTATCCTTAACCTATTGAACAAGATGAGCATGGTAACCTTACCTGTCCTCTAGGAATTCACTCTGTGCAATTCACTCAGTATACCCATGAGAAGCATGGGTTACTTCTGGGTTGGAACCCCTTCCATTCACATACCAACCATATGGCTGTGGACAGGTTTTTAACTTCTTATGGCTCATGCTCCTCGTCCGTAAAATCAGGTTACTGAGTTCTGAGGATTAAATGGGTTAATGTATTTTATAAAGCATTTGGCTTAGTCTTGTCCATATGAAGTGTTCAACAAATATTAACTACTATAGTTATCGATATCATTTCTCATAGTTAATATTAAATGCATTCGACATTCTTGCCTTTCAAAGGAATTTGTTTTCTTGAAAATTGATGAAGAATATGTCTGATTAAAAGTGTTGGAGGTCTCAGATATGTATTACGTGTTTATGTTTCATGAGTGCCTACTATATACCAGGTACTGTGTTAAGCAGAGAGCATCCAGGGCTGATAACACAAGGACCCTACCCTTCAAGATCTCATAGTCCAGAATCGTGTCACCATCAACTGTAATTTATTGATATTGTCACACAGCTTTAAAATGCAGAGATTAAGTAAATAATATTAAGGTTCTTTATGGGACTTTTTCTGTCAATAATAAATGGTTATAATATTTATTGGTTGTTTGAGGAAGGAACACATCTGAGAACATGAGCGAGGAGATGTAAAATAAATCTATCACATTAGAAACAGACTCTTACAGGCTGACAATGCGGAACCTTTGCCAGGGCACCTTTTTTAAATATGGTGCCATTGCAGTTAAGCAAGACAAATCCAATTTTACCTCCTACCACTTAAGTTAATTTCTCTTCTCTGAAAATTTCCCATTTTATAAAGACATACTTCATCTTGGCTATGTACATACTAAATTGTTCATTTTTTACTTAGTTAAATTGTTTTCTGTCATAGTGAGAAATGCTTTCCTCTTGAAGAAATGATGTTCATGCACGGGAAATAGGAATATTTATTAAAGTGGTTTATTACAAGACTAGATTTAGACATATTTCTATAATTTTTGTATTTAAGTAGTTTTAGTGCCCAATGAAATGACTTTCAGTGCAATGTGGGCTTTGATAATCAGAGTCTCCAAAGTCTCCCTCTTAGACTTTAATCAAATAGAGTTGGTGCATTTATATTTACATGCGTATGTTTAGAAATACTGGAGATGTTTTCAGTGGAGATGTTTTCAGTGGATCTCCATTAATACATTGCTGGGTTATAATGACTAGTGAATGGCTTAAGTTATCTTATGCTTTCATCTCTCTCTGATTTAATAAGCCTTTATGGATTTTGGATTCTGCAGATCAACGAGGGAGGAACATAAGGAAATAGGAAACTTCTCAGACCTAAAATAAACAAACAGGCTGTTTACAAGACAAAAACACTTTAGCAAAGCAAATTCTGGGTCGAGGGTGAACACTGAGTTTGTCACTGATGACGTGTGTTTTAACTGTAATGATGTCTTGTGCCTCCTGAAATGGAGGAATTATACCCAAGTGGCTTTCCCAGATAACTGAAATTCAACCTTTTTTGTGCCAAAACAACAATTTAAAAAAGCAGCTATATTTCTGCACCACTTTGCATAGTGGATTATCTGTGTCTTTCACTTTTCCAGCCTGGCATGCTGAACACAATGATACAAGCGGGTCTGGCGTCATAGTCCAGCTACCTCTGCAGTCATATAGGACACGTGTTCAGAAGGACCACCTGCTTGGTTTAATGCTCTGCTGTCATTGTCTGGAAATTCATAATAATTTTTTTGAACGAGGGGCTTGGCATTTTCATTTTGCACTGGGCTCTGCAAATTATGTTGCCTGTCATGGACGCGGGGTTTCCATTTGGACTGTGAATTACTGTCTGGAGCCATCAAATGCAGTCCTGTTTGGGTCTCCTTACTTGCGCTCAGCTTGCCAGTTCTCACTTCTGTTATCAGTCCACCTCTCTCTTCCAGTGCTCTGCCTTCTAATTTGCTGCTTCTCATCTGCTGAAACATCATATAAATAAGGTATTAGAATAGTAAGTAGGCTGAGAACCAGTAGGCTCTGAAGGGTGACCTTGAAGGCTCCTCCCACAGAGGAAAAGTACCACAGCGTCCCTCACCAGTCTTTGTGGCATTTTTTTTTCTGGGGTCCTAAGATTGCTTTCTCTTCTCCTGCACTGACTGCATTGGTGAAGAGACTTTCTCTGTACAAACACCAGGGGGAGGGGAGGCATACAGTTCTGACCCATTTCCCTTAAGGGAAAATTGTTGTAAACAAACTATTTTTAAAGTCCAGTTTTGTTTTTTGTTTTTGTTTTTGTTTTTAATTAATCATTAGATGGTAAGAAGGCAAGTGAAATTTCTTTTGGTAAGATCCCTGTGACATCCATATAAGCTATGAAGGTTTTATCATTGGCCATTTAGAGAACCTTTTGGATTCCAATAGTTTGTGTCCTTTCAGATTGTTCACGAATCTTCATGGTAATGTTTGCACTGGGCACCCCCTTGTCCTGAAAGAAACCATGGTGTACCTTTCTGACACAGGTCCCAATGTAGGTTTTCTCTACGGTTGCACAATTTCATTTTCCATTGTCTTCTTAGACTCCTATCAGCTAAATAAGGTGGACGTTTGCTCTGCAGTGATATTTATTTGCTTGTTTGTTTGTTTGTTTATTTTTCTGGCGTGCTTTTCCACCTTCCAGCATCCAGGCTACCTGCAGCAAAAGTAAGCAAAACCAAACAAATGTTTTGTCAATTCTTAGACCATTCATAGGACAGGAAGTGTGCTGGCATTTGTGTTCAAAGAAAATAAGATTCTTCAGAGTGGGGGAAAACATTGTTATTAACTCATCATCTATTTACTCATTTATGTAGTCAATATTCAGCGGTGTTTTTTGAACACTTACTGTGTGACAGGCACTAAGATAGGCACTTGGATGCAGTGGGGAGTAAGACAATTGTTATTCATTCCAAGAACAATGCTTCCCACACAGGAATGCTCTAGGGAAGGAAGGAAGGAAGGAAGGAAGGAAGGAAGGAAGGAAGGAAGGAAGGAATACATGCTATGGATAATGTGTGTCACTTTTTGATACCGCACAGGGATTTCTGAATTCCTTTTGTAACAAAAAAGCGCTTACAACTTTCTGAAATCCAAACATGCCTGAAATTTTCTCGACTAGTTGCTTTTGTTTAAACTCCCGTTTGACATTTGAACTATTTCCAAAATGTCATCTCTGGATTTACCTGCCTCTGAGGAATTAAAACAGATTTTATATTGACATAGTGTGCAAGTTGTCAGAATGTACACAGTACTGGAAATTTCCTAAGTGTTCATAAAGGAAAATGAAAGGGTCATCAGTTGCTTTTTAGGTCAGTTTATGCTAAGTTATGAAAGCACTTTCGGTATGACCTCATCAGTTCTGGGCCAAGTTTTACTTAACATTAACTGAAATGGTTAAAGGTGTGGGCGTGGTTAAAACAATGTAATGGTGACCTTTTGCCGCCTTGCCACTGTCCTTCTATGATGTTTGATAGTAATGTGATTTGATATGTGGGGGAGAAAGCAGGCAATTATTGGGGAAACGCCTTCTACTTTCATAAACAGGAAAAATATGGGAGTTGGTCTTTGCTAATAGACGTCAGAATAATAATTGCATTCATAATTGTAATTTATGTGATACTTCACAGTGTTTAAACTCTCACATATTTTATCTGTGATAGCTCTAGAATAATATCTTTTACAAGATTAAAGTCTATCTAGGGAACCTACAGAAAAGTTCTCCACAGTTAGAATTTTATACCTCAGGATGAAAAGCAACAGACAAATCAAGGTTATGAAACTTTAGGTCCTTTATTTTTAATGAAGGTCAACCATTGTACTGACAGGTAAAATAAAGGAAGGGGTAAACATAGGCCTAGGTGTCTATAAGCCTTATTAAGAACAAAATTTTTAAAGTAGTGGGTTGTGTGCTTATAAATTCAGTCTGTATTATGAATTCATCACGAATAAATTCAACATTCTCTGGCCTTTAATGAGTTGACGGCATTGTGCCTTGTCTTATGTATTAATTACATACTAATTGATTGAACAAACATGTATGAATAACTCTACATCAGGTTCTGGGCTAGGTGCTGGGAGTACAAGATCAAGAACACATCATGTCTCAAGGTAGGCAGGGTCTGTCCATCACAACTCTCTCCCTGTGGATTTTTGGTATGGTTTTTGAGGTACTTCATCTCATTATTTTTTATTATTCATACTGAGCCAGTGCCTCCTTACCCTTCATGGCTTTAATTTTCCCTGCATCCTAGATTCTTTGTCAAGACAAGAGTGATTATAAGCCAATCATGTGATGTACTCAGGGGTCCTCCTCTGTGTGTGAACCCCATTGTTAGCCCTTTGGGCAGAGAACAATCTCAAATTGTTCTGTTTCAGGGTACACAGGACCCAGTTACACATTAAAATGTATACATTTCTCCAAAGATGCCAGTGGGGAGACACTGGGTTTCTTTTCAAAGATAAATGTAAAGCCATCAATCTGTTACAAATGTCAATCAAACATGACAAGGACAGAGTGCCTGTCATCATCTGACCTGTCCCCCACAACAAAAGAAGTAAATCGCATTGTGAGAGCTAGACTTTTAACAGGTTCCACCTTAGTAGAGGTGTTTGGAGGCCCCAACTAGGAAAGCTCTTAGAACTGGCAAAGACTCTGGGTCCTTCCAGGGCATGGTGCCCTCCTCTCCGTGTGAGAGGAACGAACCAGCTGTGTCAGCCCTCAGGGAGCAACTGGTCAGGAGCAGCTGGCCATTCATGTGGTTAGGCTCTCCAGATTGGTTTTGAGACTGACACATGCCACGTACTCTGCCAAGGTCATACCCAATCTTCACAACTGTCAGAGGCATCACTATAATTAATGCTTACCCTTCTACAGATACTCAAAGAAGTTGGGTCTCACTCAGGCAAAGCCCAAGTTCTACCCTCAACTGCTAAGGACAGGTCCAATCTGCTCCCTCTTTGCCCCTTTCTTTCTTTCTTTCTTTTTTTTTTTTTAAAGATTTTATTTATTTGTCAGAGAGAGAGAGAATGTGAGTGCAAAAGTAGGCAGAGCAGCAGGCAGAGGCTGAGAAAGAAGAAAGCTCCCCGCCGAGCAAGGAGCCCGATGTGGGCCTCCATCCCAGGACCCTGGGGTCATGACCTGAGGCGAAGGCTGTAGCTTAACCAACAGCCACCCAGGTGTCCCTCTGCCTCTTTCTCGTCTTGCTCTGCTCTTCACCAGCTTCCTTTTGTCAGCTGAGCTCTGGGACACATTTTGGGCCATAGCTCATGTTGACTCTGCTGCCTGGAACCCTCTTCCCTTCCACCCACCACGTGACTGGATCGCTAGCTCCCTTCAGAGCCTTCTTCGTGTGTCACCCTCCAACACAGCCTTTCCTGGTCACGCCATTTGCTATTGTAATTCCCAGTTTTTGGGTGCCCCTCCCTTGCTGTAGTTCTCTCCTTAGCACTGATCGCTAGCTAACAAAGTATATCTGTGATCTCTTTATTTTTCCAGCTCTTTATTTTCCCCACTAGAATGGAATCTCCATAAGACAGGACTTCTGTTTTTGCTGACCGTTACATATTCTGCCTTGAACAGGGACTGCCAAGTAGTAGGAATTTAGCCAATATTCATTGAACGAATACATGAATGGATGGAAGAACTAGTGAAAGAATCAATTTGCCTGAATTCTCATTCAGAGACTACAGCAATGTCGTCCAAATTTGACTCACTCCGTAGAAGCCATATATTAACCTTCCAAACTAAGGGGCCAAGGCATAGGTAAGATTGTGAACTGGAACTCAGTCTTCAACATTGTGTAGATATTGTCAAGTTGGTCAAGGGCAGAACCTACAAGGTACACACAAATGTGTGGGAGCAGAGGCAGCCAGGGACACAGACCTTTCTGCACTGTCTTGGGTTGCTTTGGGAATTTTCCTGCCAAGCCTCTCTATAAAGACAGCCTATTCCCAGCTCAGTCATGGGTGTTCCATCACTGTAGACCAAAGCCATTATAGAGCCCACTCTTGGACATGTTGGGGCTTAGAAAATAACCTTTCCATCCTGGGATTAGAACTGATAGTTGAATGTGACCAGGCATTTCCCAAATTAAGCTTTCCATCCCAGAAACATTCAGAACTCTACTTAGAGAAATTGTTATTTTTTTTTCTCTGCTCCTCTTTCCACGTGCCTGTTAGATTTTCCCATACGTTGTTTATAATAACTTTTCCCTGTGGTTGAAGATAACAGATTTTTGCTTTTAATTCAAGAAATGTCATCTGCTGTAATGTTGTGCAACAAGGCACTTTCCAAGTTTCAAAGCGAAGAGTGTGTTGTTGGATTGTGTTTTTGCATGGGAAACCCTAGCCATGGTGGAAAGTACCCCCCCACCCCGAGCTGTGATGTGCAGAATGTCCCCCCTTCCATCTTTGTCAGTGCGTATAAGTGAATGTAAAGGGTTGTGGTTTTTTTTTGTCATTTTAATTTAAATTCAGAAGGAGTCTATTTGTATGGTAATCATAAGCTAAGGAAAACAGTGTTTCATTCCTCTCTGGGATTTGTTTTCTGACATCTTCACATTCTCTAGTACTTTAACCTGGCAACAGCATATTAACAGCAATTCATTCTCCGTATTTTAACATGTAGCACACTACCCAGAAGATTAGTACATGATGAAGAGAAGGAACGCTGAAGAGATGTTGAGGCCATAATTAATTTTGCTTCCAGACACCATATGCTCGTGCTTTCTGATCTTAACTGGAATTGGAGTCACCGTAGAGTTTTCAATTTTAAGGGGGAAAATAAAGGATTGTACACAGGGAAGCACTGTCCTTCTTTTAAAGATTAATGTTTTGACATGAGGGTACAAACGATATTCTCGTTGTTTGGATTCATTATTTTTCCACAAGAATTTTTCAGGGGGTAATTTTCTTCCTGTGAGCACCATCGCGAAGGGCTCCCTTCACTAACTGCTTGTCTGAAATGCCCTGAACTGAAGAAAGACAGATAGTTAAAGAGCCTTCTCTCCCAATTCAAGTGATTACCGCATGTTCTTGTCTTAAGTGAGAGACTCGTGAGGACTTGGGTTAGATCTTTAGTCACGCCAAATGACAGACTTGGTCACAAAACCAGCTCAGTTAGATTAATTTCTGTGGATGATCCTGGTAGATGAGGTGATTCAGCTAATACCTAGAGGTTTCCTCAGATCAGGGGTCCGGGGCTCAGAAGTCTACATGGGCAAATAGCTAATGTAAGGGAGTGAAATCGGTCCCAGTCAAAGGGTGGTGTGGAAAACAGGACATTGGGTATGCCGGTAGTTTTCCCTTCAACTCCTGAAGGTGGCCAAGTGGACATTCCCTCCATGTTTAGAAGGGGGCTACTGTTGTTTAATCCCGAAAGATGACTGAGTCCAGAATGTTGCACTGGAACAGCCAGATCTCTTCCTTCAAGAGAGGCGACAAATCACTGTTTTCATGCAAAATCCCCTGATTGTTATAGGGCATTAGTTCAAACCTAAAAACAGCAATCCTTCACACCAGCCCAGTGAAGCATGCCTGTGGGATTAACGTTTGCAGATCTGAGATCGAGAACAAATAGAAGCCACGTACAGATATATATAAAACTAATAAGTCAACAAAACTATTAATAAAATGTGTTCCAGGGGCTCCTGGGTGGCTCAATGGGTTAAAGCCTCTGTCTTCAGCTCAGGTCATGATCCCAGGGTCTTGGGATCAAGCCCCACACCAGGCTCTCTGCTCAGCGGAGAGCCTGCTTCCTCCTCTCTCTCTGCCTGCCTCTCTGCCTACTTGTGATCTGTGTCTGTCAAATAAATAAATAAAATCTTTAAAAAAAATGTGTTCCATCCTCTGACAAATAATTCGAATCTGAAAGGTCAGATTTGGAACTAGAGTTCTCTAAGTCCTGTAAGTACCAGATGAGGTGGAGTGGGGGAAGGCAGGCCCTGCCTACACCCCTACTCCTGCCTAGCTTCTCTTCTCACCTCCAGCTCTCCCCCATGTGCATGTGTGTGGACACCCTAGGCCACATGTCCAAGCTCTGGTCTTCTACTTCCCCACTCTCCACCCCTCTGTGAACAGCTTCCCTTTAACCAGTCCTCAATCTTGAGCCCTGGGCAGGCAAGGGCTATCCTAGAGAGAATGAATCCAGCAAAGACACTCACTCAGGCCCTAGAAACAAGCCAAGTGGTCATCTGGGCAGAGAATTCCAGAATGCTTAGAGCTAGTGCTTGGTCTAGAATCTTGACTTTAGAATGTGTCTGGATAGCCATGAGCAGATACCAAGCGGGCACATCTCCTTGCCTCCCCAGTCTCCCAGTCTTGTGGGGAGAGGCATAGCAGAAGGAGGGCCAGGGGTGTCTTCTGCATTGTGAAGGCTGAGGCTTTGGTGGCCAGAATTTAAGGGCAGTATTTGGGCCCTTGATTTATAGAATATTTGCTCCTGATGAGATCTTAGAGATCACCTTATTAGTCCCATGCTATGAGAGGCAGTCCATAGTCCTCTCGAATCACAGACTTTTTAGTTAGATATATCAGATATCTGAATTTAATCCCATGCCCAAACACTTGTGGGTCTGTGACATGTAATTTATCCCTGGTTTTCTCCTCAGGAAAATGGAGATGAAATACATTTTATTCTGGCATATCAAGGACTTTTTTGATCGATGGTGGTTATCATCTTTGGGTACCCGTTCATCCTAACAAAACATCCACCCCGGGGAGTATCGATCTCATGGAGCTCCCTCTCAGCTACAGTTGTTTGCTTACACTCTTTTGGTTAAGTACAAGGATGATCTTAGCCTGCCTTTCTAGTTCTTGAATTATCTTCCGTTTTTCCATTAGAAAAAGAACAACAGAGAAAGGAAATTACCAAGACAATGTTGTTTAAACTTGAAAAAGTTTGTGTCTTCTCTCCAAATCTGATGGTGATAACTTCAACTTTTAGGGTCTTTATTTTCAAAGCTCTGTGTGGTTTCTAAAATTAATTTTTTCACAAGACATGACATGTAGATTCTTGCCTAAACTTCCCTGGAGACTTATACTCAGATAACTTTCTGGAATCACTTCAGTAAGAGATTTTTTGAAAGATAGTGTTTTTGTTTTTGTTTTTGTTTTTGTTTTTGTTTTTGTTTTAGGAAGGAAGGAGAGAAGAGAAGGAGAAAATATTGCTTTACTAAAAGGAAAATATTTTAAGCACAATTTAAGCCAAAGCTTTTCTTAAAGAGTAAGAGGGGATACTTGTGTATGGAATTTATAATTTATTACTGAAGTGAGAGAAGTTGGCATTGACAGCTTCCATTGGCCAACAGCAATGGCTAGTGAGTGCTGGCATCAAGCTTATATTCTCTTTTATGTAGCATATTAAGTCAATTGCTTAAAAAGGAAAGTCTGGCTAATTAGCCTGCCAAGATCATAGTGCTAACTGTCTGGTTCTAAGGCTGAATACTCCTGGAAAACCCCATTAGAGAATACTTCTTTTATGTCCAGAATAGTTGTAAATGCCTGAAAATGTCATCATTGCCTTTTCATCTCAGAAAAATAATAGATATTATTGGATACCCACTTTCTCATCGATTCATTCACATTTTTCTTATCCTTAAGCATTGTTCCCCTGTCAGGACATTTTGATTTAGGACATTCAATACACCATATTTTGGTACAAGCAGGAGATCTAGTTGTATATAAGAATATTTCAAACCAGGAAACCCATTCAAAATGTTTTCTGCTGCTCTAATTGTAGAGAACCCATTAAGTTTTATTATGTTAGAGATGAAGATTTTATTTTCACTCACCATCAGCCTATTGTTGAAGTACCTCTCTCTCTTCATCAGCTACATGGCTCCGGTGGGTTGGAAGATGGATTGTGTTGTGGATCTCAGATAATAGGAGAAGAAGATATATGAGAATATGATGATTTGGGGATTTAATGAAAGTATGGGTTGATGATCGTGATGACCGTGGTATGGCAATTTATATTCTGGTATATCTTTGCCAAGCATACTTCCCAGCACAATAGCACACTCAAGTTTGATATTAGTACTATCGTTCCCAGTTTATCACTGAAGAAAATGATATTTAGGCATCTACCTTGCCAGAGTCACTGAGTTAGTAAACAGCAGGTTCAGGACTCAAGGTCAGGTTCACTGCCTCCAGAGCCTGTGTTGTTTGTTTGTTCGTTTGTTTTCAGAGCCTGTGTTTTTTGACCAATACGCCACAGACAGAGAGATAAATGACAGCAAACATTTTTTCGTAGTAGGAACTGCTTTACACATATGCTCTCATTTCATTCAATTCTGACAAGCCAGAGAAAGATATCATGATTAGCTGCTTTTTATAGATGAGGACACTGATGCTCAGAGTTTTACAAACATGCCCAGATCCTCCAGCTTGTAAATTCAAGAGTTGGGATATACTCCAGAGCCTCTAGATTGCTTTGCCTTTTGACCAGAAAGTGGTAAAACCTTCAAGAATTAAAAGCCAATTTTTGTTTTAAATCACTTTCTGTGGTATTTTAGTGGATAGAACTGGGAATTGAGCCATAAAAGAGATGCCAAGGTGTTGTGCATTTGAGCTCACCAAACCACAATTTCCCAATGGGTCCTTTCATCTAGTCCTGTGAGCTTTTTTGTTGTGTATGACCCCCCAGCTTGAATGACTAGACGGCCCGCCAAGCCAGAAGATGAAGAGATGGCAAGCTGTGGTTTTATAAATGTTCAGTGAAGATAGTTGATAAGTGTTAATATTATTATACGATTTGTTGTTCAGAGGATCTATCTGTCCATCTCCACACACACACATACTGGCTTAAGATCCCGAAAGTTTTTCAGGGAAATTTTCATGGGTGTCCTCTTTCTCACGTTGCTTGCTGTCTTGTGATTTCTCTTCATTAAGCAGTGAGGACCACTGGGAGTGTTGGCCAAATCTGCTTCCCTGCTGACCTGAGTAGCCTCTCTGCAGAGTCCCTGCTAGGACAGAAATTCACAAACAATAGGTGGCCATTGCCAGCAATTTTGAACACAGCAGTCCTGGTCCTTGGCAGTAGTAACCAGCAATTGGCAAGCGCTTACCCAAATCCCCTGCCAAGAGAGAGCTAGGACTTTTGAAATTACCTTGTTCCTTTCACCTGGTTGCCACATTTCTCTTTAAAAAAAGAAAAAAAAAAAAAAAGTAGGCTTTGTGTGTGCAGGTATGTTACTTTGTATCTTTCATGCTGAAACTGTCCTTGACACATGCAGATTTGGGTCTTTGCAGATGCTTGGAAAAATGAGTGCCCTTCCATACTGAAATTCAGTTCTTCCCTTGGGTAAGAGATTTGATTTGGGAATCCTTGCTTTTTGATATTTTATTGGTGCCTTAATTGAAATGGTAAGAAGAGGGGTGCCTGGGTGGCTCAGTGGGTTAAGTCTCTGCCTTTGGCTCAGGTCAAGATCTCAGAGTCCTGGCATTGAGTCTCAAATTGGACTCTCTGCTCAGCAGGGGGCCAGCTTCCCCCCCCACCCCACCCCCTCTGTCTGCCTCTCTGTCTACTTGTGATCTCTCTCTTTCTGTCAAATAAATAAACAAAATCTTTTTTAAAAAATGGTAAAAAGATAGTCTCTGTCGGTCTGTGCTATATATCAACATGTTAAATGGTAAATCATACTTGATTTTTCCTTATAAAAGGTACTCGGAGCTTATGTAACATAGCTTTCCCATGTTATGGAGAAGGGAACTGAGATACACTAAGTTTAATTGATCCCCCAAAAGTCATGAACCTAATTTAATTTATTGGGTGTTCATTGACCCCCTGCCTGCTTTGTGTGGAAGAGGGTAGCATTGAGGCAATAAAATGAAAACATTTTGTACGTGGTATACCTATCTATATTCAGGACATAAATAATAGCATAAATCTAGATGTAATTAAGAAATAAAATATTATCATAGGTTACTAATTTAATTGAGAAAAGGAGAGCTCATGGTCTGAGAGAACACAGAAAATCTAGGACCTGAATCATGCAATCATTTATTAATTCAGCAAAGATATACTGGATGCTTACCCTGGGCCAGGATCTTCCCAGACTACGGGGTTAGCCCAGCCAAAAGGTACATGTGGTTGCTGCCATTATGGAGCTTGAGGTCCAGAGGGGCACCCAGCTAAATGGGGAGAAACAGTGCAGAGTGATGAGCACTCTGACAAGACAGGGTTCTGTGGAACTGCAGGGTTGGGAGCAGTGAACCCAGATCCCAGAGGGCTGGGGATGAGTTGTGTATAAACCAATGGAGGTGTGATGGAAGGCATTCCGGGAGGGAGCCAGTGGAGCGAGTAAGAGCATGAAATGTCTGGGAAAGAGCCATGTGTTGGGCACTGTTCTAAACCCTTTCCATACAGTATCTGTTCTGTTTTGGTGTTTTTAATTAACATATAATCTCTTATTTGCTTCAGGGGTACTGGTCTGTGAATCATCAGTCTTACACAATTCACAGCACTCACCATAGCACATCCCCTCTCCAATGTCCGTCACCCAGCCACCTCATCCCTTGCACCCCCCTCCCCTCTAGCACCCCTCAGTTTGTTTCCTGAGAAAAAGAGTCTCTTATGGTTTGTCTCCCTCTCTGGTTTCATCTTGTTTCATTTTTCCCTCCCTTCCCCTATGATCCTCTGTCTTGTTTCTCTAATTCCTCTTATCAGTGACATCATATGATAATTGTCTTTCTCTGATTGACTTATTTCATTTAGCCTAATACCCTCTAGTTCCATCCATGTCGTTGCAAATGGCAAGATTTCAGGTTTTTTGGAGGCTGCATAGTGTTTCATTGTATATATATACACCACATCTTCTTTATCCATTCATCTGTTGATGGACATCTAATCTCTTTCCCTAGTTTGGCTATTGTGGACATTGCCACTATAAACATTTGGGCGCACCTGTTTTAACTCTCACAGCAATGTTAAGTGGTATGTGTATTGTTAACTAAAGTCAACTGACTTGCCCAAGGTGACCTGGCCAGCAGATGGAGGAGCAAGATTCTATCTTAGGTCTGTATGATGTAGAGTTGTACCCTGAAGAAACCCCTATGGAAAAGGAGTTGAGTGAGCATTTGAAATGAGGTTTTAAACATGGCTTGGTACGATGATGTGTCTAAGACAATGCTCCACCAGGGTATCCAGGACACTAGATGATCCAGAAGATAGTCATTTTGGCCCCAACTGGAGAGTGCCCTTGAGCACTGGTAGCCTCTGCTTGCCCCTTGGGCCTCCCTTGCTGGCGTTCCAGCTAAGCTGCCTCTGCAATGCTGAGGTCCTTCCCCGTCCTCCTTGATTGCTTGGCACCTGCTCCAGGAACCAGCACTTGTTTCCTGCTCTTTTCCCCTCACTGAGCTACCATTTTGGCCTGACCTCTGCCCCCTCCCTCTGGGAAGTGCACCACCATCAATCTTTGAATGTGGCCTGGCCTCCAGATCCTTAAATTCCCTGGCCCAGATAAAGGGCTGAACCTCAGACAAAGTACATTTTCCTGTCCACTCATTATCCTCTCTCTGTGTCTGCAACCTGATTTCTCGGGGATAGGGACAGGCCCCACTGGTTTCTACAGACCAATTGGAGATCAGCTTCAGGAAGTGTCTGGGTTTTGTCTGGGGAGCCACCCTCTGAAAGGACCTGTAGTCAAAATACAAAGTTCAAATTTGTGTTCATGGAGTCTTTCCAAATCATTCTACTGTAGGAAAACTGTTCTGTCAGTACTTGCCCTATAGAACATGGGATCTAGGAACACCGAGGTGGCTCAACTGTTAGGCGTCTGCCTTCGGCTCGGGTCATGATCCAGGGGTCCTGGGATGGAGCCCTGCATCGGGCTCCCTGCTCAGCGGGAAGCCTGCTTCTCCCTCTCCCACTCCCCCTGCTTGTGTTCCCTCTCTTGCCGTCTCTCTCTCTCTCTGTCAAATAAATAAATAAAATCTTTAAAAAATAAATAAATAAAACATGGGATCTGATTCTCCCTTGCCCTCCATATTGAAAACAAGGAAACATATTCCTTGGGTTTCCTCCCATCTGACCTGATTACTGCCGCTTGTCTAGGTGATCTTTGTCCTTTCTTGTGTGTGTGTGTGTGTGTGTGTGTGTGTGTGTGTGTGTGTGTGGTCTCAGCAGCAAACTTCTCCTCAACCTCTCTGCTATGATTTAGATAAGCATAATTTTCAAAGACCCTGCAATTCAGCCTCCCATATTTTTCCATATTTTGCAATGACTGTCTAGTCTTGCAGAAGCAAGGCAGGTCGGACATTTGTCTTTTACAATTGTGTATTAAGTTGGAACATTCAAGGAGACCATTTCTTAGTGAAACTGCTACACTTGGTCATGATTTTACAGGAAGCACATTATGGGCTTGTTGTTTTTACAGTAAGGCATCTTTGGACTGAAAGTTTAAATTACTCATGCAGCTAAGGTTTGTTGCTCTTCAGCAATATTTCTCAGGTGTTCCTTGTTTCGAATTTTAGGATTTTTCTTAAACTCTACCTAGTCAGAATAGAATCTGACAAATGTAGTGAGGTATAAGAAAAGCCTGTTTTTGCTTCTCAGGGCAAACCATATTCTAAGTGCAGCCTTCCTGCCTTTGGTAGGCTCAAAGAAATTAATTTGACTGTTTATGATGTTATTTAATTTTCAATAATTATTCAAGCATATATAACTACAAATATCTATGCAGTAGGCAGATGGATCAGCAATTGTGCATGTAATTAGAAATAACCCTTGAAATACAAAAGTAGATTTTAATATTCAGCATCTAAAGAATTGCTAACATTACAAATTGCCCATACCCTGGGGTTGTAGCCAGTGATGTAAAAATTTAAATATAAAAATTTAAATGAAAATTTCAGCCTCCTCAGCACTAAGCAGTTATTGAATTATAGTAGAAAATCATGGCAAAACCACTTAAAGGAACACCTTTCTTTCTTTAACATAAAATCGTGATGTGTTTCTAACTAATTAAAACAAGTGATTTTAAATAATTTAACTTTTTTAACAAGGCAAATGCTCAAATGGGAGAAATCAAATTTAAAAATCATACTAGTAAATACCAGCTCATTTTTAAGATTCTTACAGAGACAAAACCAAAATATTTTATTTTCTGCCTTTTAAAAGAATTTTTTAAGTAATCTCTACATCCAACATGGGGCTCGAACTTACAACCCTGAGATTAAGAGTCACATATTATACCAACTGAGCCAGCCAGGTGCTTTCTGTTTTTGTTTTTAAAATGCTTTCTGTTTTTAAAATGAAGGACAGCACTCTTGTTTACTATTGCCAAGAAATATAAGGAATGCACTTCACTTCTTGTTGAGAGAAGGGGAAACACAGAATCATATGATTAAATAAGCTCCAGTTTTAGATTAATGTGTTCTGGATTCAAGTCCATGGACTGCTATTTATAAGACAAATAACTTGGAGCAAATCCTTTAATCTTGAAGCCTCAGGATTTGTTGGTATTTTGCTCTACTGACTGCTGTTTTCTTTTAACAATACCTAACATGGTCCCTAACACCCTCATAATGTCTTTTTTTTTTAAGATTTTATTTATTTATTTATTAGGGAGAGAGAGAGAGAGAGAGAGAGCATGCACACACATGAGCAGGGGGAGTGGCAAAGGGAGAGGTACAAGCAGACTCCCCGCTGAGCAGGGAACCCAACACTGGGCTCAATCTCAGGACCCTGAGATAATGACCTGAGCTGAAGGCAGGTGCTTAAATAACTGAGCCACCCAGGTGCCCCCCTTGGGATGTCTTAATAAAAGTTTACTGATGAAGAAAAGAGGAATTGGAAACATGGAGACGCATAAAAGAAGATGGAGACAGAAAGAGAAAGAAATAGAGGGAAAAAAAGTCTTCAATGACCATCTTATGGCTTTTTATAATATTATAGCTAAAACCTAACACTCATGTTGTACTTTTGCAACTGTGAGCATCACCTCTTTATACTTAGGTCAAAAGCTAGATCTTCTTATTTGCCAGATGTTTTCTACCTTTTCTTCTTGAAGTAATAATAATGTTCGTGGACTTCCTATTTTGTGCCAAGAGCTTTGTGAATTTCAAAGATGAACGAGACACAAGTAGTGACTTCAAAGAACTGAAAATTTGAAGAGGTTGATTCTTCCAGAAAAGGAATTCATGGCGGGAATACTCTGAGAATTACCAGGCATCCGTTCAGCTTTTGAGTGTGGGAAGGCTGATATTACACATGAAAACCAGAGGTTTATGTGCAAAACAATGAATGAAGCTGGGCTTTTTGCCATCAGAGGAGCAGATCTAAGCCCTCGAGGGACACCGATGGAGACACTGGAGGACATCAATTCTAGAATCCACTATTTCTTTGCCATTGTGAAAGGCAGGGTGTGATAGGATTTGGTTCAGGAAAGAAAGGAAGTGGAAGACTTCACAGCATTGTCTGTTTCAAACCCGTGGCTAGAAGAGGCAATACGATGCAAGTAGAAGGAAGCAACTACTGGCCCAGTGAATGGTATCAGTGCTGGTAACATCTGCAGCCTAACTGTAACTCCATCTCCACTCGATGTAATCTACAAGTCCAGAAGGATGTCCTCCTAGGCCCTCCTTTTGTGTCAGACCTTACATTTCCTATGGACCTTGTGTGCTGGTTACAAGGCCAAGAAGTCCCCTTTCCTTTTTTTTTTTTTTTAAAGCACTTTCTATTTTTTTTAAATTTTATTTATTTATTTGTTTGACAAAGAGATAGAGAGTACAAGTAGATAGTGCGACAGGCAGAGGGAGAAGGAAAAGCAGGCTCTCCGCAGAGCAGGGAGCCTAACTAGGGGCTTGATCCCAGGATGCTGGGATCGTGGCCTGAACTGAAGGCAGGCGCTGAACTGACTGAGCCACCCGGGCACCCAAGAAGACCCCTTTCCTTAAGAGGAACCATGTGTTGTTTGTCTCGTGATGTATTTTTGCTGGCTGTGGGTACTTCCATGGCTTCACTGGAGAAAGAGTGAAACACCTTCTCTGACTTTTCTCACTTGGCATGTCTGTTGCACAGAGGCTCATAATTGGGGGGGGGGTGATGCCACTGGGGGGGTTATAGAGCTGGCAGCATCTTCTTTTCATTCACTTGGCTGTGCTAATTCTGACTAGTATCTTAGAAAGAGAATATCTGATGTTCCAGAGGCATGTTTTCAATCCTGTGGTCATAATAAAAGCTTTGAGACTAAAAAATAATTACCATTTTAATTTTTTCTTGGGATTTCTAGAAGTCGTTGTTTCTTTACATTGAAAATTTGCAGAGATACTATCAACCCAGATTATTGTCTCTCTCTGGAAAACAAAATGGCTTGATGTAAAGATTTTGAGAGTCTATGATTGTCACTTCTACAGTAAAATAGGGATTGTACTGCTGCATTAAAGATTTAAGTGGCTGAGTCTGAAATGAAAAAAAAAAAAGGTTTCCTTTGAATGTAGTTAGGACTAAGATTCTTGTTCAACTTTACATTGGAAATGACTTGAACTGCATGCCATAAAATTAGCTTTAAATGGAAATGGGAAACTGTGGTTGTTTGAAGACGTTTTCCTTTATTATTAAGCCAAGTGCCGTCTGGGATAACAGTTTGTGTACCTTTAACTCCTGGGACAAATTTGTTTTTTCTTTAAGGCTTGTATTGCTTTGTTCATTCAGGCATGTCTAGGCCACCTGCTGGTCAGTTCATTCTCTGCTAACACCCAAAGCCTAGCAGAGCAGGAAAGCTGCTCCCTTATCACTGCCCCTTTGTGCCTTGTGTTTTGAGCAGAAAGGGAGAGCAGTGGCCTGTGTTGTCTAATCCTGGCAGCTTCTCGTCCTCCTCAAGGCCGGTCCAGAGTGAAAGTCAGCTCAGTCATTGGCAGAGTCAGCAGTATTCACAGATTCATTTAAGAAGTCTACGCTAGTTTGTGTTTTTAATCAAAAGCACACAAACACACATAAATTGCCACACTCACCCTTAAAACCTGACCTTTTATCATCCTTTTCCAAATACTGTTGGTTAAGAGTTTGCAGTTTGTGTGGACAACCTGGTTTGCTACTATTGGCTTGTGACCAGGCATGTTAAATATAAACCCTGAAAGCCTCAATGTGCTCATTTATAAATGAGACATAATAATATTGTCCATGCTGGGTTATGGTGAGGATTAAGTAGGGTAATGCATCAGTAGTCATTCATTCGACACCTGGGATGTAGTAAATACTAAACAAATGTTAGCTATGATTATTGTTTTTGGATTTAGCCATAGGCACCTCTGCTCCCTGGAGAGGACTTCACTTTTCTGGAATCTGTCTCATGTAGAGGTTATTCTCCTATCTTGCTTAACATGGAGGAGGAGAATTGAAGGTAACTTGTACTCTGTCTTTTGCCTAAAACTGCCTTTTATTTATTTATTTATTTATTTATTTGAAGCTGTAGTCTCTCAGCCTCACAGATGTTTTCTTACAAATCGTGAGCTCTATACCTAGCTTCCCATCATCTTCTCTATCCTTGCCCCCGCCATTACTCTCGGGGCCTACAATATCTTCATGGATGATTATCAAGTTAGTCATTTCAAATGAAACCATATGTTCTCATCAAGTCCTATCCCTGAAACTGAATTCTCATAATCCTTGGGTCTGTTTTTTCTGTTCACATACCTTCCTATTCTGTGAAAAGCCAAAATTATTACTTAATTCATCTTTTCACCTTCCAATTCCAAAACACAAACAAACAAAAAGTATGGAGGTCCCGCAGTGCCTGGTGCTCTCCAAGGTGCTGAAACAGAACACGGAACAATATGATCATTTCATGAACACACTGATTCCATGTCCAGTTTTTCAATTTATAACTCTGATTCACAGAAGCTGTCAGGTTTGTGTGCTACTTTTAGGTTTCCAAGCCCCATTAGGGGAAGCGAAAAGTCACAGAGTTGCTAATAAGCTCCATTACAGATCATTATTCCCAAAAGCTCAGTGCTTGCCACCATTAGAGCACTCACCTCACACTGAATTGTAACTTTCTATTTACTTATCTGTCTCCCAACTAAACTCAGAGTTCCATATACTGTTTCATATGTCTCTGTGCCCCTGAACCAAATTTGGCTTAAAGTAGGGATTCAATTAATATTTGTTGAATTCATACATGCACCTACAATGCATTTCTCACTTTCAACTTTGTAACAGGTCTCTAACTGCTGCTTGGCAAATCCATTTTTTATATTTCTTATTTTCCTTTTATTCTCTTTCACATTCCTCCCAGTTTTGCATTCAAACTTTTCCAATGCCCTGCACTGTCCACTCCTCCATCTCAATTTTTGAAGAGTTTGGCTCATATTTTATCAAGGGTGTTTATATCACTTACGTGAGTTCCCTCAACTTCCCTTTAAGTTGTTTCTACCTATACTGTACCACATTACCACCCACCATGAGAGGAAGTGGGAGGGATCTTGGGGTCCCTCTTCCTCCCTGGACTACCCTTTCCCTATGTTTCCTGATGTGCCTAGATTAATTACCCGCAAAACAGCACAGGTTCAAAGGAAGTTTGTTGCCCTGGGTATTATAGGCAATTGATGAATCACTAAACTCTACCTCTGAAACTAATAGTACACTACATGTTAATGGGTTGAATTTAAATATTTTTGAAAAAGAATATTCCTGGAATTTAACTTTTTAATTTCCTTACCAAGTTGCTGTCCAGAGTGCTGACCTTAAAGCAACTAATGTTGGCACTGTGGCTTTGCTCTTCGAATCTCTGCTTCTTCACTGCCTGGTTTGGGCCTCATTGGCTGTAGCCAATCCTTATGCCAGAAGTCTGTCCTGATTCCTCTCCTATTTAACCCCAGCTCCCTTATCTCTGGTGCCCTAAACTTGCCAAAATGGAATTGGTTAATTCTTGATCAACACCAGTGTTGATATCAGGCCTACCTTGAACCCAGCCATGGTGTGGTGCAAGTCTGCAGCTCTCTGCCCCAGTCAGACTTCAGGAAGCCTTTGTAAATTCCTGAACACTGCAGGGGGTGATAAAACTTGCTTTGGTAAGGCTGCGTTGTTTCGGAAAGGAAGAAAACAAAATCATATGATGCCTTAAGAGGTCTTGAAACCTTGACCTCTGATGTGTTAAGAACCTGGAAGTGTTCTTAATTCAATGCAGAAAGTAAATAAGCTTATCCTCTATTCCTGAGGGGTGACTTATTTGGGGGTGAAGAATCTCCAGGATTGCCTTTGACAAAATGTGAAAGTTTCATAGGCCTGAAGGCTCTTAACACATATTTTATGGGCCTTATTTTGGAATGGCTTCTTTTATTTGGCCAGGGTAGATGTCTCATGCTATCACATCAAACATTTGCTGCCAGCCTCTGGCTTGTGAGAAATTCTTTAAGATATGAAGCCTCCCATAAAGTGCTATCATTCTCTAAGACAGGCCTGGGCTTGCTGGGGTGGGCATGAGACTTGGGTCTCTGGGGGAGAGGGGGATACTCTCTGTCCTCTCAGAGGCACTTGGGTGTCTGGTGCTTATTCCAGGCAGCGTAATTACTAACCACTGATAAGAATTTATTTTAATAACTCCAGAAAATGTTTGTTTAGGTAAGAGGGAATTTTCTTTTCCTGGAGGTAAGCTCTTGACTAACCAGCATTAAATTACATTTCAAATGGTCTCTCAGAAGCCAAAGTGTGAATGCAATGTGATGGGTTCATATGTGCAAGTGTCGTGTGCGCGCGCGCGCGCGTGTGCGTGTGTGTGTGTGTGTGTGTGTCTGAGCTGCTGAGTGCTTAAACCTGCTTTTATATTTTGAGGGTTATTTCTAGTAGGAGATGAGCCTGTCCAATTTATCTCTGGCACTGAGCAAGCCCTATTTGTCTCTGGCATGAAACAGGCTTAGCTCATCTGGTGCCGGCTCTGGTTATCACGCTACTCAGCAGGGGTAATTTGTTTTGTTTTATTTCTGTCCCAAAAGGTAATTAATAATACAGGGACAAAATTGTCTGTGTGATGTTTTTATATTTTTAATTACTCAAAGAAGAATTTTTTAGGAGGCTTTCCAAATAGCTGCTTTGCACCTGGCTGGAAATCTACTCTCCTCGATGACAAAGAGCTAACTTTTGGAAACCTTCCACGGTCTATTCCTTCACCTTCACACACTCTCCAAGCCCCATTTAATGTGGGTCAAGGAGGATTTCAGAGAGTATTAAAACACATATCAGTGAGTAGTCTTTGGTGCCTGATAACACTGAACCAGAGTCTTCATTTTCCAGCAGTTTTCTGGTTTCTGCCAGTGATTTAAAGAAATCTCCCAGATATTATTGCACACAAGGTGTTGTGCCCCATTCCCTCCATACATCTTACTTAATCTTCCTAACAAAACCAGGGAAATCACTTCTGTTGTTGTGTACAGTCCGTGTTTTTGATGTATTCGCAGAGTCACTCAGCTATCACCACAATCAGTTTTAGAACATTGACATCACCTCAAGAAGAAACCCTGTACCTCGTAGCTATCACCCCCACTCCTCACCCCCCATCCTTTTGTGCCCTTACCTCCAAGCAACAACTGACCTACTTCCTGTCTGTGTATATTTGTGTATTCTGGACATTTCATGTAAGTGAAATCATATCATGTATGGTCTTTTGTGATGGATGTCTTTCACTGAGCATAATGTTTTCAAGGCTCATTAATGTCATTTGTACTGTCATTTCTTTTTTGGCTGAATATTAAAGGTATATACCACAGTTTGTGTATCCATTCATCAGCGGGTGAACATTTATATTGTTCTGGCCATCGTGAACAATGCTATCAATGTCCACATTTTTGCATCAATATATGTTTTCAGTCTATTAAGAATATACCTAGGAGTGGAATTACTAGGTCATATGGTCACTCTATATTGAACTCCTTGAAGAATGCCGTATTCTTTTCCAAAATGGCTGCACCATTTCACATTCCCACAAGCAGTGTGTCTAAGTGCCAATTTCTCCACATCCTCATCAACACCTACTATTATCTGACTTTTTGTTTTTAGCCATCCAGCTGGGTACTAAGTGGTATCTCATTGTGTTTTTAATTTACATTTCTTAATGGCTAATGGTGTTCAACATCTTCTCATGCGCTGCTTGCCTATTCAATTATCTTCTTTGGAGATGTTTACTCAAGCCCTTTGCTCACTTTATTGGTGTCATATCGAAGAACCCTACCACCAAATCCAAGGTCGTAAAAATTTACTCCTATATTTTCATACTTATTTCTGTTGCTCTAAAACACATTTTTGATGGGTATTTTCCCTGGTTCTGGAATACTGGATTTGTTTTAAAATACTCTTCTGCTACACATGATCATTAAAAACCTCTGTTGTCTACTTTTGGCCTTGGGGTTTCTAAATGTCTCTTTGCTTCCAGTTAGACATCACTTTTGTTCTTTATATGTGCCAGGGGTCCTCTGGTTGGGGCTTTGCTGCTGTTCATTGGCCCATTTGTGAATGAGGTATATATTTTAGCTTCTGTGTTTTATCTATGTTTATGTTTTTTGTTGTTTTTTGTTATGTTTTGTGTGTTTATTATTATTCTATTGCTCTCACAAATGGGCCTTATGAAAACTTTTCCAGAAATATGAGAGTATTTACTGAAAAAAATTTATCATGCTTTAAAAATTCTGAAAGAAGCTTTTAGAAAAGGAAGAATACCGATCAATGCACTACCTTCTTATATTGTCAACTTTTTTGACAGAATACTTAAAAGGTGATTTAAGACTAGTTAAGCAGCACTTATCAGTAGGAAAGAAAATTTCTCTTTCAGTTCCTTAATAGCCTATCTGAGGCACTTATAAGAAAATTCTCCAAGTTTCACAGTACTCTAGTGTACTGACACTTTTATAGCTAAACTCCTTCAGTATTGACAGTTTTTCAGATCCTTCTATTTCGTGTTTGTTTCTGTCATTACACTTTTATCTGCCTTATATTTATTAATAATGTTATCTGCCTTATGTATTAATAATGTTCGGAGAGCTCTTTGAAAGAAAGTATGGCATTTACACAAGAAAAAGTCAATAATTTATTTAACAGTCATAAGAATTCCACCAAAGTCCATGTAATTTCAAGTTATCTTGAAGTATTGAAATGTATTTCTTCCTACATAGAACTTAATCCAACCTCCATAAAAGATTTTGCCTTTCAGAATTCCCACAACTTTGTTCTTTTTTTTTTTTTTAAGTTTTTTATGTATTTATTTGACACAGAGAGAGAGAGTATGAGAGCAAGGGAGCGGGCACAAGCAATGGGAGCAGGGGAGGGAAAAGCAGGAGAGGGAGTCTAAAGCAGGGTCAACTGGCTAAGGCACCCAGGCGCCCCCCACAACTTTGTTCTTTAGTTTTCTCAGAGGGAGTAGTAAATTTGTTTCCAGGTGGCATCAACCATTTGATAATTTTAAATGTCTCTTGCCCACGAAGAAAGAGTATTTGGGGATGCTGATTTCATAGTTTCTATATTCATTCACTAAGATGGGTCATTAAATCCCCTGTTCGGGGGTAGTTGTCACCTTCTACCCCTCTGCCCTGTCACCTGTGTGTTTTCACCTCCCCCCACCAGTATCCGCTGGTCCCTCCCTGGCTCTGTTTAACTCTAATTATCACTTTCAGACTTTCACTAGCTAACATTAAGTTTTTATTTATATGAGTTAGTGCTTGGATATTTATATTCATATGTAATGTGTGTAAATGGCTGTGTCCTGTTTGAGACAAATATATTTACTTCTTATTTTGCTTCCTGATGTCCCAGTTACTCCACTGCTATACTGACTATAAACTGAGAGAATTCCCTTGAGCAGCTTTGATGCCTGAACTATACCAGGAAATAGCTGAAGAATGGGTCTTCTGCCTTGTTTCCTGTGGGCTCTGCCTCTGCTGTTTTCCACCCATAGATCCTTCTCTCCTAAGTGCAATGTCATCTGCAGGATAATTGCCCAGAAAATATTTTCTGATGGGTTTCTTGGGGCTTACTTTGTTCTCTGAATATAAGAACAATCCTCTATACATGATACTGGCAGTAGAAAAGCAACAGAAAATCCATGAGACAGAGGGTGGAAGTGGAAGTAATCGTGAATTACTAACATGGTGGTATTCTAAGTTTCTTCACGTACTCCTCTCAGTAAATGTTTTTGAGCAAGCACCCAGTATTTTGTGATTTGCTGAAAATTTATGTCAACCAACTTCAAAAACTAAAGGGTTAACCAAATAAGAAGTCTCAGTATTCTTTAAGTCTCAGCCAAGAGATATAAACAAGGATAGGCATCATGATAAATTACTCATTTTAACTGAGAAATTGAAGAAATTCTTGAGACTGACTTTCCCTCAACTAACTCTGAAACCCAGCTTAAAATTCAACCCATTCAGTCAGTACAAAATATTATTAAATGTCTACTCGGCCATTTGTCACTATTCTTGGAACTGAGAATACAGCAAGGCAAAAATGAATACAGTATCTGCCCTTAGGCAAATCAACCAGTTAGTATGGGGCAAACAGAATGCATTTTGTGATTTCCAAATGCATGTATTTTGATGCCCCCGCAAGATCAGGAGAACTTATTTTATTTCATTTTAAAGATTTAATTATTTATTTTCAGGTGGGGAGGGACAGAGGGAGAGTGAGTATCTCAAGCAGATTCCCCATTGAGTGTGGAGCCTGACATAAGGCTCGGTCCCCAGACCCTGAGATCATGACCTGAGCTGGAATCAGAGTCCAATGTTTTAATGACTACACCCTACAGGCGCCCCAGATCAGTAGAATTGAAATTTTACTAATACTTAATATGCAGATTCCCCTTGGCACCACTCCCTACCCACGAGGGATGTGCCAGGAGGAGCAGTCACAGTGTCCTGAAGGCGCCCTCAGACGCTGAAGATGTGGACTATGAAGCCATTATTATACTGTGCATATGCTTCAGAATGAGCCAAGAATGTATGCGATGATGCTTAGTTGGGATTAATGCCAGTGATGCAAAGCACAGAAAATGTGTCCCTCGTAGGCCCTCATACACGAAACTACAACAAAAACTTAGGACGGCCGGATCCTTGTGACCAGATGGATGATAACGTAGTGCTTAAGGCTCTGAGTCACTGTCCGATCCTAACGGTATTGTCTGTGCTCCTCGGCCTGGCGTCCAGCAACCTTCGCCCTCTGGCCTCTGCCTGCTTTCTAGTCTTGTTAGCTAATTTTTTAACACTGTACACCGCTCGAGTGTCATCCTCACCCTGTTGACCTGATGCTTTCCAAGTTGTCCTTCAAAACTCGGTAGAAAGAGCGCCTCCTCTGTGACGTCATCCTGGATCCTTCCAGACGGTTCCGCACATTGTGCTCCAGCAGCATCTGCACCCGGAGGCCTGTCAACTCTCAGGTCCCTGCATTCTGAGGACCTGTTCTCTTCCACTTATTCTACTGTGAATGAGGAGTGCCACCTTCTTCACAGGAAAACTAAAGTAGTCTTGCTTTGGGCGGCATTCTGGAGATAGCCTGATTGTCAGGAGTTAAAAGGTCTTTTTTTCTCCTCCCAGTGGCTTCTCCCTCAGCTGTCACTTGGCTGAAGTTCACTGAGCAGATATCCAAGCTCTCTGTTTGCAAATAAAGTGTAAGTTTCTAATGGATGCAGTAAGGCTAGGGGCTACGGTGGGTAGGGTGGAGGGATGTTAGTCAGGAAGGATCCTAGCTCTTCCTCATACCACTCTGTGATCTTATGTTACTTACCTTCTATGGGCTTCACTTTCCTTTTCTGTAAAATGAACATAACAGGCATGCCTATCTTATCGTACTTTTATGTGGTAGGAAGAATATGATATGAAAGGTAAAGCCCTTAGAACATTATTCAATAATGTAACTACTATTTTAAAAAAGATTTTATTTATTTATTTGAGAGAGTGGGAGAGCACGATCTGGGAAAGGGGCTAGTGGAGAAAGAGCCCCACATGGGTCTCCATCCCAGGACCCTGGGATCATGACCTGAGCTGAAGGCAAATGCTTAACTGACTGAGCCACTCAGGCATCCCTATATGTAACTACAACTGTTAAAATGCAAAGTCTATGCCAGTCTACTTAGCCATCAGTCAAAGTGTAAATGACAGCATTGATGTCATTATGTTCTTGCTTGTTTTGCATAAGGAGGGAGGGAAATTCAACCACAGGAAGAAGAATAAAGAAATGTGAGATGGGACCTCAAAAACACAATTGCCCCCATTTTCCTGTTGTACTGGTGGGAAGTTGAGTTAAAAGACTAATGCTCATGTAATGTTTGTTGTCACACTTGTTGTTTTGTTACCCTAGAGAGATGGTTAAATTTGTGGTTGTCTTCCTAAGAAATTTAGTGGACACATCCTTGCTCAATTAACGTTTCACTTTCACTTTCATTCATCATTTTGCATATTTAATAAAGCTAGAATGCTCGCTGCTTCATCAGGAGCCTAGTGTATGCTATGGGACTCGCAAGCCTTTACTGTCTCAGTGGTTCATCTCAGTAATTGGTTGGAAAAGTGATTTCCAGCAGCTCCCGCTTTCTGGAGCCACGGCTGAGCATTTCATCTCACCACGGGCCTCCCTGGCAGCCTGTGATGTGCTGGCTCTCTCTTCTTTCTGACTGTATAGGTTCCTTTAATGTCACCGACAGCTGGGTATCTGAAATCCGTCATTTCAGTCAGTGATGGGCATCGGTCGGGGTGTCCTTACCAGGTGTTTTGGCATCATGTAGTAAAATTGGGTTTTGGCTGTTAAGTACAGGACAAAGTGAATTTGCAATAGTTGGCTGGAGTTAAAAACCATGATCGGTTTAACTGAATTCATTCTTCAGCCCTGTATTTGCCCACAGCGCTTTTGATAATCATAGAGGGAGGTGTTGCCGCTCTCCTCTAGACTGTAAGCTCCCTGCAGGCAGTCCTGGTCCTTGGTCAGCCTTGGCCTTAAACATCAAACAGTTTCAGCATATTTTACCCCTCCATAAATGTCTGATGATGGACTGCATGAGCTTGGTGTTGGGTAGTAATTAGTTCTTTATCTTGGGAAAGTTCTGATTATGAAAATTGGCAAGCATGTACAAAAGGAACAAGAACAGTATAATGAACTCCTGCTTCCCCATCATCCCACTTTGGCAGCCATCAACCCTTGGCTAATCTTGTTGTATCTATACCCCTAGCATTCCTTTCTCCCATCAGACTATTTTGCAGACAACATATAGGAAAGATTTTGACACTTATGTGCAGATAATTTAGTAAACTAATAAATACACAACTTATTTTGCATCATCAGCTTTCAAGGGATATTTGCCAAGAGGAAGCCCTGTGTGGCATATTAATGCCATGGATTCATAGAGGCCCAATTCGATCTATTTGGTCCCTATTTGACCACACAGAACCAGTCTTTTCCAGGGTTTCTCAAGATTCTCATTGCTGAATAGCTAGTGGGACTAAACGATCAGCAAGGTATAATTTCAGTGTCAGAGCCTGAAGCTCATTAATGTGTTCATTCATTCATTCTCTGCATGTTTAATAAAGATTGTTGATTTAGAATTATTTGATTCCAAGGGCTGTCCTGTGTGCTCAGATTTAACAGCAAGCCTCTTAGCCCTTTCTAAAACTCTGTAGCTAGAAAATTAGGATCTTTTAGATTCTATCAAGAGAGCCTGGAAAGGAAGACTGAAAGGAGGGAGAAGAGGTAATGACCTAGAGCAGAGAAAAGGGAACTGGATGGACAAGCTAGGTGTAGTTGGAGGGAGGCTCCCGAAGCATTCTCTCTGCTCTTCCTTAAGGAGGAGGCATCCTCCTCTAAGCCTATGCTGCTCAGTTCTGGGACACAGGCAGTCAGGGCTAAGAGGCACAGGTGGCCAATGGCTCTGACTGTCACTGACAAGGGGCCACAACTGCCCACAGGACCTGTACCCAAAAGCTCACTAACCGTCAGCAAGTGGGTGCCTTGCTACCATAATGGACCTCAACTCAGCCTGTGAAGCCTGAAGATAAAGGTGGCCCTTTCAGAGAGTGGATAACACCATCGTTCAGTAACATCTTATTTCTTTTTGCAATTTTCACCATGACTTAAGATAAATTTTGTGAAATGTCATGTTTGAAATTTGAATATGTGATACATCGCCCCTGTCATCCCTCCTACCTCCATGTCTCCTTCTCCTTCTCTTTCAGGACTTAGCTCTTCTTTTTTTGGTTCTTGGTTTTCATTCTCTAAATCTCGCTTTTCTTTGATTGTTCCTTCCCCATTGTCACTCGCTTCCGTATTTGATTTCTTTCTTTTCTCTCACTGTCCCTCTTCCTGTTTTCTCCTGGCTTTTACCTTGGGTGACTGTATGAAAGCATTCAGGGATGGAGCATTTTTGCATGTCTGAAAATGGCTGAGGACGTCAGCATTGCCTGTCATCTATTTGGAGGGGAAGGATAGCCTGAAGTCACAGCCTTAAATTCAGGCTTGGCTCTTAGAGTCCTAATAGGTCCCTGACCATAAATTCGCATGTTCATTCAGTGTCCACTAAGTGCCCCCCTGTCCCTGGCATTGGAGATTCATAGAGTTGGGCATGAAGGATACACACTCCCTACCCGTATGGGGCTCACCACCCAGTGTGTCTTATGGTGAAACAGCATGCCCCCAAAAGACACCATTCCTTATAAAATTTAAACTGAGGCCTCTGATTTTAAGGATATTATTTACTTAAAGTTACTGTATCATCCTATCAACAAGTTTCATGGGTAATTTTTATGGGCCAAAAGTTGATAGATTCTGAAATGAGATTCAGCTTGAAGCCAGTCAGGATGAAATGATAACCCTGAGAATCCGGCAATGAAAATAAAATGAAGTAAACTCAGCAGATAGTTCAGCATTTTCTCATCCACGCAATAAGTGTCAAGGGATATTTTCAAGAGCACGGCACTCTGCTGCTGCAGCAGAGTATGAAAATCTGACCACGGTTTTGAAAAATTCATCAGTATTCTGATCTTAATAGTATAGTTAAATGAATGACAGCGAGTGGCAAGGCGTCATTATAACTACTGACATGGCAGGAGAGGTCTAAAAATTAAAGATCTCATAGGAAAGTGAGAATTAAGATGACTGTGTACACTGAGGTGCTTTTAGCCAGTTAACTAGTAATTGAAGCAGCTAATTGCTGAATGGGTGAGTTGTCCTTGTTCAGCCTGTTCTGTTCCCATGACAACAGAACCCTTCGTCTTCCCTAATATACATTGAGCTCTCGGTACTTATAATCTAAGCATTTGATTATCTCATGAGTTAACTGATAAGCATGCAGTGTCTTGCTAACCTAATTAAGGAACTGATGCCATGTAAAAGGGCCTAGAATATAGTGAAAAAGAAAAGGCAGGTTGTTGGAAATTAATTCATGTCAAAATTGAGAAATACCGTGACTTGGTTTTGGCAACAACAAATTGTACAAATTAAAGCCATTTTATCTTCTTCTCTCTTCTGTTCTGTTAACTTTTCCCCACCTTTCCTGTAGCTTAACTATGTTAATTATTGTGCTCTGGGACCTATGTGGGTAGTAAAGTAACAGAGATGAAAAAGAATGCCCCTGCTTCTCGTAAGCCAACAGAGTAGTGGGGAAGCAGCAGCTCCATTACTCTCTTGGGTCCTTAAACACCTGTGCTTTAGGGATCCCTGAAGCAGTGGCCAGCTCCGCCTCTCCTCCCTCTCCACCCGGGGGGACTGCACTGGTGGTGAGTGGGAGTTTCACAAGAAGATTCCACCCTGTCCCAGCAGGAAGATTCTCCAGGACTCCTAGAAACATCCCTCTGTTTTCTGTTTGCTGGAAGTGAACACTGACAACTACAATCACCACTGGTTGTTGTGGGTTGCATAGTAGTCCCCAGAAATCTATGTCCAAGCCCTAACCCCAGTGCCTAGGAATGTGACTGCATTTGGAAATAGAGTCTTTGCAGGTATAATTAAATTAAGGACTTTGAGATGAGATCATCCTGGATTTAGAGTGGGCACTAACTCCAGGGAAATACGCTTAAGAGAGATAGAAAAGGAGAAAGCTCAGAAACATCCCGAGATAAGAAAGCCATGTGAAGACAGAGGCAGAGACTGCAGTTAATGCAGCTCCAAGCCAGTGACTGCTGACGGCTGCCTGCAGCCACCAGAAGCTAAGAGAGACACACAGAGAGAGAGACACACAGAACAAATTCTCGCTCATGGCCTCCAAAGGAAACCATCCCTGCCCACACCTTGATTTTGGAACTCAGCCCCTGGATCTGCTAAAGAATATACTTCTGTTGCTTTTAGCCTCCCAGTCTGGGGTACGATGTCGCAGCAGCCCTAGGAAACAAACACACTGGTCAGTTAAAAAAAACTAATAAAGAAAATTGAAGTCATCTGCGATGGAAGTTCTCCATGCAGCCACGACATAAATGGCACATTCTTCTCAAGGCAATTTTAATAAAAGAGCAAATGCTTGTTTACAAGCCTGACGTGCCTCGGAATATCCCAAGGGCCTTTGGAGGAAAGAGAAGTTTGATTTATATCTCTGTGCCGGTTGACAACAGGGTGGCAGCGGGGAAGGCCGGTTGTCACGGAGCAGCGCCATACACCTGTTTCAATGTGTTATGGTCATCTTGAACAGAAATATCTGAGACGGCACTGTCTTAACAGAAAAATAAATAAAAATCCCACTCCAGACTCCCCATTCATACCTCAAACTTCAAAGAGAATTTGAGATGCATTCACAGGGTGTGCCAGAGATGACAGAAATTTCTGCTCATGTGATGGTGCATCCCTGAGTCTCTCCATGGCCTCTCAGTGTCTTCCACTGGCCGTGGGCTCAAACAGAACAAGTCCTTGGTCTGCTTAGCCTCTGATGTGTGCCGCTTGAACTGGGAGCTTAACTTTGCAGGGCTGCGCTGCTTTGTAAGTAAAATGGGGGTGATAATGCCCACCCCAGAAAATGTTGCTCACCAGCCTACTTACCAGGAGAGGAAGGTGGCCATATTTCTCCTCAACGGTTGACTTGTTTTTCTCTAATGCAACCTGTAAATCTTGAAGCAGATCTCTTTTCTCTTACTTTAATGGGTTTGAGAATGAGCCAAATCACGGTGAGCTCATAGTAAATGCGGTAGGTCTTTGGCATATACCTCTTTGTGTCCTGTGCCTTGTGTACTATTTTTAGCATTGATGGCTGGCATTTGTGGAGCATTGCTTCGTCTTAGTCGATGTGCTAAGTATGTAATATATATTCTTGATTTTATATCTTCTAGCAGCCAGGTGTGAGGAAACGATGTTCTCTTTGTCATCTCTACTCTGCAGAAAAGGAAACAGGCTTTGGGCATTTTCTGTCATTAACTCCACCCCATGAAGGGAATGGAATTGCTGACCTGCCCTCAGGTTCTGATCTGGTGGCTTCAGGGCACAAGCTTCCAGCCACACAAAACAGATTATTATAATTATAATTATTTTTATTATATAATTATTATAATTATAATTATGATGATGATGATGCCTACGATGTGCTTTTTATAAACTGGCTTATCATTGCTATCTTTGTACCTTGATTTTTCTCGTCTATTAAATTATTTCTGCTGTTGTTTTCCATGTGTATCTTTCAGCTACTTCATGAATTTTGAGAGACAACATATAAAACTACTACAGGTGATGTCAGGATTACTTGGGATAATACAGGGAGCCTCTAACCCAGGTTCTAGCACAATAAAGGCACATAATAAAAGCTATTCCTTTGGTTTCCCATTCTGTGCCTCCCCTTCCCCCCCATTCAGTTTCTTCTTCACTACTCAGGCAACAGGATAAATTGATTTTTTTTTAAAGATTTTATTTATTATTTGAGAGAGATCACAAGTAGTCAGAGAGGCAGGCAGAGAGAGAGAGAGAGGAGGAAGCAGGCTCCCTGCTGAGCACAGAGCAGGATGCGGGGCTCCATCCCAGGAACCTGGGATCATGACCTGAGCTGAAGGCAGAGGCTTAACCCACTGAGCCACCCAGGCGCCCCATGGATAAATTTATTTGATTGTAAATGATGTGGCAGAAATAATAATAATAATAATGATACATTGTGTGTGAGTCTATAATTAGATGTCCTAAAATGAATCAAATTTGCATTTAACACTATTTCTGTATTTTGTCTCTCACTCAACTTAATTATCTAAATATAAAATACAAAAGGCCCTTCTGAAGACCTTGCAAAAAAAAATTTTTTTTTGAATGGCTGGAGGGGTTTTCTCTTTGACAATATTAACATTTCTCTTCCATTATTTTAGGCCTCAGTTTCCAATCTGTAAATGGGGTTCTCCACAGAGTTGTCATTATAATCTAATGCTAAGAACATATGCTAACTCCTTGCTTGGTGCTTCTAAATAGTACGGTTTGATAAGCAATATAGATAAACATTACTTGTCTCTCTCCTTCCCCGAGGGTGTCTCCTGCCCTCCTCCTCCTCCTTAACAATTAAACAAAGCAATTTAAAAAAATTAAAGAATTGTTTTTTAATTCAAATGTGTTAATAAGCAGAAGGAAGAAGGCTTTGCTTCAGGACTGTTAGCAGGTTTTGGAGACGAGAAATGAAAAGTTAAAGTTTGGAATAAAAGAAAGATACTTAAATGAATCCGAGATCTTGCCTTTTAGGTTGTACTAAAATGTGCCATTCTTAGTTTGAGGTTTACATACTAATTACTTTAATCTAATAATTAGCTGTCAGAAAATGAATTATTAATTGGGATTTTAAAAGTGTGCGGTGATACTAAGTACCATCTCTACCAATGTAGGTAATTGCTGAGACCTGGCTAAAGGAAGGACTTGAGGTCCTGAAGTGACAAGGAAGCAGCTCTTTTCCCTGGTGGCAGCTTTGTCCCGGAGCTGCAGCCCCTCTCTGTGACTGGGGACTCCCTACAGCTAATTCGTGGAGAATATTTAGTCACTTGGTTAGGATTCTGTTACTTGCTGGTCTCAACCGTGTCATGCCTTGCCTACGTCAAGAAACCGCTTCCTGCAGTGAATTCTCGCAGACATTTGTACAAACAGGTGGTTGTTTCACTAGTACATCTATAAATCTTCAGCCTGAGGGGAGAGGTCATCTTTCTGTGTTATAGATCATGTGTTCATCCTCAAGAAGGATGTAGTCACCGTTCTTCTGTCAGTTAAGGAGAGTTTGTGAAACACTTTTATGCCATGGGGCTAATCCATCCAGATTCTAGTCTCTGTGATCAAATGTTAAGCATTGCCAGTTTGGGCAGAACACGCTAAGTTTATATACTCTGAGGACTCCCTCCTCTGAAAGCTGGCAGTGACTTCAAAAGTTCCAGTCAGTTGAGCCTTTGTCATGTGGAGGAAGGAGAAAAATAGGAAGCAGTATGCCTTTCTGTACATGGTATTTAAAAAAAAAAAAAAGCTTTTTTCTCTAACTTAGATTTTGCTTTTTTAACCACCCAGAAGAGAAAGAAGCAGTATACTCATTTACAACAAAATGTTTAACTTCCTCCAGAAAGAGAAGGTGCTTTAGAAAAAAATTAATATAGTGGCACAAAAATTAATATTCTCATAGGCAGGCTGCCTCGAGCTCAGTAGAGAAATTCATTCGGCATCCAAATATTAGGAGATAGCCATCCATTTACAAAGGAGAATGCAGATCAGTTTGTGGTAGTTTTTTTCTTTTTGTGATACAGTTTTTGGCTTTTTTTTTTTCTTCAGTTGTGTCTTGTGGGAAGGCTGGAGAGAAAGAAATCAAGATTGAGAGTGAGAGAGAAGAGAGAACAGGGAGCTAGAGAACACACACTGAAAATGAAACAACTCCCGAAATAATATATATATTAGAAATTAAGTCAACAGATGCTGAGGGTACACTAGCAAGTTGCATAGCATGATGGGACAAACGGTTAATTTGTAAACTCTAAATTTTGCATTTAAAAATTACGTGCAGGCTAATAAACTGTTGACTCAGAGATGCCGAAATGATTGCCAGAAAATCACAATTTCAGTATTAAATGTCAAGGATAAGAAAAAAACTGTAATTTGACCAACACCGACTGGTCACAGCTGTTCGCAGGATTACGTCACCAACATGACTAGTGGTATTCGTAGAATGACTTGGTTCTCTTTATTAACAGATTCTGTGTGTGCTAAGTAACTTTAAATAATCATACAGCGCATTAACAGTTCAAGGGTTTGAGGGTGGTTTGCTCCTTCGTAGTGATAACTTCTGCACCCAGCTGGGAAGTGTTGATATGTACTCCCTGATTTGCCCAGTGGGTCACAGATTGTTATCAAGAGTGTTCTGCAAAACAAAAACCCAGAATATGTAAGTGATGGAAGTCACCCATCTAAGAAGTGGTGACCTGTGTCTTTAGATTATTGAGCACATGGGCTTTCCACCAGGCCCTTTCGTCTGCAACACTGACACAGTATTTCCTATTTTGATAATGGGCTGCAAATTTGAGAGAGTTATTACACCATGCCATCCTCCAGCTGCATTAGGCAACAGAGAGCTTGGGATACGCACCCCAATTCTTGCCCCTGTTTTAGCAGTCTGTCAAGCCTTAATCACGTAATCTTCTGAGGCCTCACTTTCGCTGTTTATAAAATAAGGAGTAATAAAACCTTCCATCTCTCAGGGATGAGTGTTATAAGGACACATTAGATCACTTATGAGAGAAGCTTTATGTTCTTCAGAAGGAAAGTACATGGCAAAGTAACATTTTTCACTGTAATCATCTAATATGTCATAAAAACCAATGCTGGGAAGGTAATTAAGTATGTGGCTTTGACAGAGGAGTTGAAAGGAATGAAGAACTGATGAAAAGAAAAATAGTTATCTTGGGGACTGGAGCGGTTATTACCTTATAAGGGCATTTCTGAGCCCTTGGTTCCCGAAGACAGTTCTTTATTAAAAACCCGATGAGCATCGTAGCTCCATTAATTGTGTTGCAAGCTAAAATACAGACTAATCTGGGAGCCAGATTTGTAACATAAAGATCGGCGCTCTGGTCTTATTCAATTGCTATTCCAGGACCCTACAACAAATGAAGTATTTGGAAAAGGTCAGGAATAGATCAGTGAAAATGATTCCAGAACGAGGAAGCAGAAGATTCTTAAGGAAAGGTTGGAAGGAGAGAATAAAACAGAAGACAAGGCTGAACTATGAGAGGCAGATGGTGATGGGAAGATAGAATGAAAAGAAATTGGTTTAAATTATGACTGGAAGATTATAGCTCGTGCCCAGGGGAGAGCCTGGTGCATCTGAACGTTGTAAGCTACTAGAATGGACTATTGATTGAATTCATGGAATCTCTTTTTTTTTTAATTTTCTGGAGATGTATTTAATAACGGGATGCATTTCTATCTCAGCAAATTGCTAGAGGCTGTGGGTAAGAGGGTACGTTCTATCATGGAGTGTGGTTATGCCCTAAGATAATTAAATTTGGGGACAGAGTACTTCTGTACGTGGACTCTGTCACTAGAAGAGCTGCAGGATTTCAGGACCCCAATCAAATACTACTGGGCATAAATTAAGTAAAGATCTTTGCTACATTTTCAAGAAAAAAATAAGATAATTATTCTTTCTCATAACTACAGAATTCTGCCTATGTTAACAATGGCTCCAGAAAAGTCCCCCTGTGATAACCACCTGTATAGAAAGATACTGGGGACAGGTTATATGGTATCATATTATGAAACAACTTTGTACCTCAGATGGCAAAGAGTTCTGGGTACCTTCTTCTAAAATCATCACAAGTTTATAAAAAGCAGTAATTATATAATCTCTGAATATTTCAATATAGTTAATATGCTTTAAATGCACCAATAGTTAGGGTAAACAAATAATTTGTCATAGACTAGTCTATTACATAAGCATAGTTATGGGTACATAGGGTACATTATATGCCCAATAACTGCTTGAATTTCTTAAGGCATTCAAAGGAGCCAGGATTGTAATCTTGTTTTTGTTATTTTTAAGTTAGCATGGAAAAAAATATATATGAGCTTTATGCTTGTGTTAAGAAAAAGATTAGGTCAGGCTGAATAATGACTCATCTCTCTCACTGAGATTTCTGCTTCTCTCCTTCCCTTTAGTTTTGTTTTTCCAGACAATTCCACAGCATCCTTACTTAGATGTCTTAGTATATCCTGGGCACAATATGTCCTTTCATCCACTGACACTACCCCTGACTTGTTGATGTCACCTTTGTTTGAAATGCCCTTCCCCCAGCACCAGCTGCACCTATTAAAATCTTTGTAAGATTTGACTCCATCTTTCAGATCCAACTCAAAAACCCTTCTCCTCTTTCCTCCCCACCCCTATCCTGGTTAAGGCGGTTTCCTGCCTGGGGTGCCTCCGCAGTACCTAGCTCACGTCCTCTCCTGGCCTTCTCAGAATCTGGCTGCTGAGTGTTCTCGATCTTACTCTCAGTCTTTCTCCTTTTCATCAGGAGCATTGGGAAGGCATTGAGGTCTTACTTATCCTTGCCTTCTGTGCAAAGCCAGGAACATTATCTTTTACATATTGGGTCACTATCTGTTGAATCTGCTTCGCTTCCTGCCTCCTCTTTACCCACTGTCTCTGCGGTCCTATTCTTGATGCCTTTGAACTGGATGTCTTCCGGCCATTCTCACTTTTACTCTTGTGGTCTAGGCTTCTCTTGGTGATTCATAGCTGACTTCCTGCCCAGCTACCTCATCGGTGCATGTTTACATTCCCTGGCCGTCTCGTCCTCTTGCTAAACGTTGGGAGGCCATCAAAACCCCACAGCTACAATTTAGTAGCTCAGGGAATTTTTCCAACCATTGCCTTCTTCACTCCATTCCATTCCTGTGTTTGCTTTGAGGTTCCTAGTCTCTAACC
Organism: Enhydra lutris kenyoni; assembly: GCF_002288905.1. Taxonomy (NCBI): domain Eukaryota; kingdom Metazoa; phylum Chordata; class Mammalia; order Carnivora; family Mustelidae; genus Enhydra; species Enhydra lutris. The sequence goes on along the minus strand of NW_019154121.1, from coordinate 8,547,475 downwards.
TGCTTCCACATGCTTAGGCTTGGCCCTACCGGCTGATCTTGTCATGTCTTTGCTGTTGCTGGACAGCTCTTGGCTATGGTTTCCTCTTCAGTTCTGCTCAGCAACTGCTCTTGGCTCCACTTTCCCTGCATTTGTTTCAGCCCCAGTGCAAGTCACCACCTAGCATTCCCCAGGTCCTAGCAGGGGCACACAGGTTGACTGTCTTCCTTACAGGAAGGGGAATTATGACCCTCACGGACCTAGCTAGTCAGCTTCTTACATTGGCATCCAAAACCCTGTATAACTGCTCTCACCCTATCTGGGGAAGCTTTTCTGCCATGTTCTGTCAAATAGCCCCCGCTTCTCAGCTGGGCTGTTCTGGTGACCCTTGAGGATGGCAGGCTCATTACCTCTGGGGGCAGTTGCTTACACTGAGATGGTCTTTCCTCTAAAATATTCTCCTCCTTACTCTCATTTTTTCTTAACAATTCCTTTAGGACTGAATTCAAGATCTCTCTATGACTTTTTTGTCCAGCAATTCAGGCCATCTCATTCTCCCCCATTCTCATGCACATATCACACTTGTGATTTTGGCCTTGACTTGCCATCCTATATTTGTTCCGGGAATGGGTATCTCATCTCATCAGCTCATTTATAAAGTCTCCCAAGGAGTGGGGGGAATGATTCACTGAACTTCTCATATGCCATTGTAACTTCTTCATGATACTAGATGTTCTGCATGAGTTATTTAACTTAAACTACACAATTAGGGTTCCCAGATAAAATACAGGATACAAATATTAAAATCTATAATATATGAAATGATTATCCCAAATATTATTTGTTGTTTATCTGATATTCAAGTTTAACAGAGCATCCTGTATCCTAGTTAACTAAATCTAGCCACCCTCTACACACATACCTAAAAGTTCAGTATTTAACACATCCGTTATTTAGTAAATGAGGAAATTGAGGCTCAGTGACATTTAGTAATTTGCCCTGAGCTAGAGTTCAGGTGAAATCTGTTGGCTACAAAGACATGTGTTCTCTAAGTGTTATTCTTAGCTTAGTAAATGGGAACTAATATGATGGTGCGTGAAGTGACATGACATCCTTCAGGATAATCTAAATTCTAAATAAACTTTGTTTTAAAGGAATGAATTATATAAATCTGAATCATCTTCAGACCTTCTATTGCAAAGATTATAGGCCTATTCAGTAGTTGGAAAATTCATTTATCTAAATATTATTTTAACATTGGAATGGACCTCTTGTGAACATGAAAGCAAACCCTTGGTCTAAAACTTAGCCACAAAGGTTACCATAGAAAGTAGTGGAGATAAAATACATTGTGTATGACAAGGCACCTTTTAAATACTCTTTAACAATTTTGTGTTTCACTTAATATATTTCCTGTAAATATTGGTTTCCTTATTAGACTGTTATTATAGTGAAATCACGTTAGCACTTTGCAGGATTTTTTTTTTAAAAACTACCCATCTCCTACAATTACATTAAATTAAATTTAATTCTGGCTCCCTTGTCTAAAAGAAAATATCTTTGGATTTAGTGGATCTAATTAGCATTACATAGAACTTTCCCATTAATGGAGGGGGTTTGGAATATTCCTTCTGAATAGAGAAACTCCTTTCTCTTTTAACAAGAAGAACAGGGGGAAAGTCAAGATAGGCATCTCCTCTCTTTGTCTTTTCCCTCTTTTCTGTTGAATTAAGGCAGAAATTTGGTGGAAAGCCTTGCTCTGGGCTGGTCTATAGAAACGGAGATCAGGAGCTTCAGAAACTAAGATACTAATGTATTAGCTCAGATGTGACCACCCTAAGACAACATTCATCTGACACATAGGCTGCCTTTAGCATCTTTAACAAAAATGCGGAGTGTAAATGATACATCTTTTTGGCCTTCTTCATAGTCTTCTGAGTCTTCCTCCCTTCTTTACCCTTCTTTTTGCCAGCAGCTCTGGTGATGACTCTCGGTTTGGAAAGTCACGCAGTTTACCCACTCCTGTGTCCAAAGTTCCAAAAGGAACTCGTGTGCTGTTCAAACTGGGACCCGCACCCTGCTGTCTCTGTCATCAGCCGTATCTGAGGCTGATGTTCTGCCTCATTTGTCTGAAATTTTAATTAATCCTGCTCCAGAAAATTAAAAATCAGACTGGCAAGAGACCAAGTGACACTTGGAGAAGTAGGAGAACTCGGATTTATTTTTTGCCCCCGGACCTAGGTGAGCTGGTGCTCGAAGTTCTGGGCCCCAGGCAACGGGGTTATAGGGCTTTAGAGGGGACTCTAGGCAGTCAGGTTCCAAGGGCTGTGCTGATGGGTTTAAACTGGGGGAGTGGCGGCTGCTTTAGGTGGGAACAGTAGTGCAGGGGGCCTGTGGCGGGAAGCCTGTTTACAGAAGCAGAAGCGGCTGGTTATCTCTTGCTCCCATTGGGGCTTCTGGTTATCTCTAGCTTATTGTTAGTAACTTTCATTTAAAGGAATGAATTATATAAGGAATGAAATATACCTGGGGCCTCTTCTGGGGCCTCCTGGCCTAGGCCTGCTATGGGTAATTTTCCTCTTCAATCCCAGGCAGTTCAGCATCTGAAGACTCACCTTCTTTCTTTCCTCTTCTTCCTTCCTTCTTTCCTTCCTTTCTCTCTCACTCTTCTTCCTTCATTGCTCCTTCCTTCCTCCCTCCCTCCTTTCTCTTCCTTCCTTCCTCCCTCCCTCCCTTCTCTTCCTTCCTTCCTCCCTCCCTCCCTCCTTTCCCTCCCTCCCTTCTTTCCTTCCTTCCTTCCTCTCTCCTCTTTTCTTTCCTTTCCTTTTCCTTTCCTTTCCCTTCCTTTCTTCCTTCCTTCCTTTCTTTCTTTCTTTCTTTCTTTCTTTCTTTTGTTGGAAAGAATTCTGGAACTGAGGTTACCTGACACTACTTGCCTACAGAATACAGCTTCAAACAGCATACTGAAAACCAGAGAGTCAGTAGATGAAATATTTTAATTGAGACATCGAGGTGAAACAAAGTTCTCACTGGTACTGGGCAAAGAAAAATGCGGTTCTTATTAGGATCACCCTTAGATAAAAAAGGGTTTGAATTCCGGCTCTGCCTTGTGCAATCTGGGTGGCCTGAGGCAATTTTTATAAACTCTTTGATTCTCCCTTTCCTTGTCTAAAAAATTGTGATGCAGTACAGCTGCCTTTCTGGAGTTCTGAGAATATTAAAGGAAATTATATGGCTCGGTTAGTTTTGCCTCTCATAAATAATAACTATCATTATTGTATTTATTATGTGCAACACCATTCACCCCAGCACCCATTCAGCCGCAGCCTCATCTCCCTCCCAGGACCCAGCTACGTTATGTTCATGACATTGGTGATCATGGTGGCGGTCCTTGGATTCTGCCAAGAGCCAATGTTTGTATTTTCAGTCATTTTTTAAAAATTGGTTTAACTGATTTGTGGAATTTATTAATGTAGTTTTTATGGTAGAGAAAGCATCTTTTGCCACTTAACATGTAGGTAGGTTGGCTTCTGAAGGCTAAGCAATATATTTAGAGTCTTTCTTGCCTCATCATTTTATCACCCGGATGTGCTTGTCTTAGTCTGCTCAGGCTGCTGTAACAGAATACAATGAACTGGGTGACGTACAAACAACAGATATTTATTTCTCATAGTTTGAATGAAAAAAATATGGGGGAGTTCCAAGATCATGGCGCTGGCGGAGTCAGTGTCGGGTGGGAGCCCATTTCCTTAGATGGCCATCTTCTCACTGCAACCTCACAAGGCTTCTCTCATATCTCTTCTTATTCGGTCAAAATCCCTTTCAGGAGACTCTGCCCACATGACCTAATTGCCAACCAAACTGAGTATCAACACACTGAGGGAGTAGGTTTCAACATGTGAATTTGGGGCGCACACAAACGTTCGGTCAGCAGCAGCCGCTGAGCCCATTCATAGAGCAAAATGTGAGAGTGTATGCTGGGTTAGTGTTCCACTCTGTGGGCACTCTGGTGCCATAGCTCTGTGACGCAGCTTCGCCCAGGACTATGAAACGGAAGCTGGAACAGGTCTTCTGCTGGGCTGCCGGCATGGTGGTGGTGATGGTATAAAGGAAAATGTGACAAAGGCGTGGGAATGTAAGTATTTTGATTGATAGTCCATGATCCTCACAGAGGTGTGTGTGGTAACTATTTATAAGTTAGAATATTTCTTTAGGGACCAGTTCACTTTTCAAACATGCTGAGGAATAGTTTCAGTAGATTGGGGGGGGGGGGAGACTGATTGGAAAATGAAGTCATTATCTCTGCTGGAGGACAGTATTTTGCCCTGAGCTGTGCTGTGAATAGTCTGTGGAATTTACTTAGAATATTTGAGCTAGAGATTTGTAATTTAAAATGATACTCCTTTGTATTTATTTATGTAGAGGTTGTCCATCTTAGGAATGCTAACTGTTGAAATATACTTTATTCTGTAGGAAAGAAAATGTTGGAAATGGTAATAGCAGTCATTGACAGGGAAGTTATTGGGAGAGTAATTAATAGTTGCAAATCCTTGGTAACTAAGATAAGCCAGACCATTCTTAGGGTGTGGACATTCTGTAGAAGTGAGAGGTTGGAGAACAAGTAGTTAGCTATGGATAGCACAGTGAGTTTCATTTCCCATGTTTCAAATTCTGGTGACTGTGAATTTAATTTTTCAGTGTCTCTCTGTGGTTCCCATCATTAGCACCCTTGCCAGGACATCATATAGTAGAAAGTTTGGTGGACCAGATTTGTGTCAAAAAACGATTGTCTCATAGTGACATCTTTTTATAGTACTATCTTAAAGAGAGAAATTATGAACTTCTAAAGATAAGTAATAAAATTGTTAGTGTTCAATTGTTCTTACAAAGTGCCAGAAGCTGTTCTAAACGTTTTACATATATAACACATTAGCCTTGTAAAATAGGTACATGATTTGTTTTTTAAGAATAAGGGAAAATAGAAGGTCAAAGAGGTAAAGTCAACTGCCCACATTTTTCTAGCTAGGAAGTAGCAGATTCAAGCCCAAGAAGGTTGATTCCAGAGCCCATGCTCTTAGTCATTATCCTCTGCTGCCTCTTTTCTCCTCCTCAACTCCTTTTTTTTTTCTTCTCTTCCTCATTAAATGCACCATTCTTGCTGCTTCAGATTATTCCCTTCCTCCCTTCTGCCCTCCCTCCCTCTCTCCCTTCTTTCATTTCTCCCTCCTTGCCTCTCTCCTTCCCTCCTTCCCTCTTTTCCTCCTTTTTTTAGTTGAAAACAAGCAGACCCATGTAAAGGGAGGTGATGGAGTGGGGCTGAGCTCACTCAAGGAAGGTTCCTGAGCAAGATGCTGCACAGGTGTCAGAGATGGAATGAGGAAGGTACTGAGAAAATCAGTGGCTGGTCAAGTCAGTAGATGAGATTGGTGTTGTATGGGGTTATTGAACAAATAAGTAAGTGGATAATGGAAACCAGTTTTGTTTTGTGTTGTTGTTTGTTTTTTGTTGTTGTTGTTTGTTTTTGTTTTTGTTTTTTTTACTGTCAAAGGAGAAGATGTTGCAAATAAGAGAGGAAGAGGGCTAGACTGACTATGATGTTGGGTTGCGATGAGAGGTATCAGTATGTTTTCAAGGCATATAGTTAGTTACAGAGATAAATATAGATGCAAGGATGTGTGTATGTATATTTTTCTTAGTTCTGTCCAGTAAAAAAAAAAACTTAGGAGGAGGGACATCTCTATAGCAATAAGCATACTGGAGCCCACCCTACATCATCAAAAAGGACAAAGTCATGAAGGTCAAGAAGGACTAAAGAATGTCTTCCTGATTGAAGAAGATGAAGGAGTCAAGGCCACTCAGTGTCAGATACAATCCTGGATTGGATCCTTTTACTGTCAAGGGAATAATTAGGACCACTAGTCAAATTTAAATGAGGTCTCTAAATGAAGGATATGTGAGGGTTCTTCATACTCTTCTTGCTGCTAGTCTGTAAATTAGAAATCATTTTGAAATAAAAATTGAAAGAAGGAAAGAAAGTATAATGGTCAGGGTAATAGTTGTTACTTTCTAGTTCTTTTTGTCAGTAAATTTAAAATTTTGGAACTTAACCAAGTCCCCAGAATCAGAGATTGTTAAATTTCACTAATTGTGGATTACAATGAATTTCTGTTCATTAAAAATAATGAGTCTGAAAATGGCAATATATTTATATGCTCTCTTTTGGGAGCACACTTTGATTCACTGAAATACCATGCTTTTAAGAAATGCGCTGCATTTCAGCAACTTTTTTCCTTGAATCGCTTCTATGAAAACATGTTTCTGAATGATACTAACTGTAGAATTTTTAGAACAGAGGCTCCAGGTAATTAAGGGAAAGGTGTTTTCCTTGTCTTAGAATAATTTCAAATATAAGAGGTATGGCAGAAGTGAATTGTACTAAACTCCACAACAGATTTCCTATTAGTATATGTTTACCTGGATTAGTAGCTATGAGACTCTTACATCTGGGTTTCTGCTCTTTACTTCACTTTCTTCCAGAGATGGGAAAATACCAATATGGTATTTTCTAAGGATCTTTCTATTTGATGTTAAATTGGGCTCACTTTTACAATCCTCTTAAATTCAAGTGAATTCATTAAATTATATTTAGGATCTTCATGACAGGGACCTTGATCTGCAGAGAGTGGAATATTTATATACACTAAATTGGTTATTCATAGGCTTTTATTACAGCAGATCCCATATATCACCTTTACTGTTGTATCCAAGACCCAAGGTGGTTCTGTTTTTTGTTTTGTTCCATTTTGTTTTGTTCTTAAATTTTGTACTATTTTTTAAAATTTCTTTTTATCTCTTTTTTAATTATTTTATATTATTTTATTTTATTTTATTTTAGAGAGGGTAAGAGAGCGAGAGCAGGGGAGGGCAGAGGGAGAGAGAGAATCTTAAGCAGGCTCCATGCCCAGTGCAGACCCCAACACAGAGTTCAGTCTCACAACTCTGAGATCATAACCTGAACTGAAATCAAGAGTCAAACCCTTAACCAACTGAACCAGGCATATTAATTTCAGATTAAGGAGGTGCTGTGATCGTCATCCTTGTAAGCTAATCTGTTTTTATTTTCCCTTTAGAATAAATTCCTAGAAACAGACCTGCTGGTCAATGAAATGCATATGTTTGAGGCTCTTGATAAATGTTGCTCTTGATAAATTATTATAAACAAAAATGCCCCCCATTTATGTTATTCTCAATATTAAAAATGCTAAAGTGTGGCATATTTAACTTACCGAAATAAAACCTTGATTTTGAACCTTATGTTCTTAGAATAGGGACCCTGGTGACCCAGGTCATATTATGGTGCTGGAGAGCAGAACTCCTAATTTCTGAGGAGGCTCCAGAGAAGTTGGGAGTGTAGGCTCTGACCCCTGAAGAGGGCCCGGGAGGGCTCATGTGTGTTTGCTTCTCCTTCCTTTAAGAAACACTTGGCACTTCTTGCCAAGCCTTTGTTTTTTTGCTCTTTTGTTGTAGACCTAAAACTAGAGGCCAAATCTCCCCCCTTTCCATTGTAAGCCTTCACTTAGTTCTCTCTAAAGCCAGATCTCTATAAGGGACAAATTTTTATTTTTCCCCAAAAGCAGAATTGGAACAAGGTTGTCCAGCAACACTAACAACCCTCCACTTACTCAAAGTCTTTTGGAAAATCCCTCGCTACCTCTCTGAGTCACCTAAAGATTTCCAGGACTTTTGGCAGTCGGCTTCCTAACTTGTCATCATCCAGATAACCACTGAGGTCTAAAGATCTCCATGTTCTGATCTTTTCCAGTAGATTTGTGCTCAAGACTTAGGGAACACTTTTTTTGCTTTACCTTGAGTCCATTTTTAGAATGGAATTTTTCTCTGTTGCTATTTTTTTATGTCATTTTCTAACAAATCTTTTAATTCTTATTAAGACTCACGGATTTTTAATTTGCTTTTTTGCAATAAGATGCTGTTCCAGGACAAAGATGAAATGTTTTCTTTTTCCAGTAACTTGCTAGTGCAGTACATTCATTAAGTCCAGTTACACATGTACTATTGTTATTGGCAGTGACCTCATTGATTAATTACAGGCTGACCCTCTTGACAACTTCCTACTGATTTTACTTCCTGAGTGATTAGTTCCAATGTTGCTTATGCAGTTGGAGTGAAGGAGGCTTACAGTAATAGTCCTGCTTTAGGACACTCTATCAACATTAATTAACAAAGCCCTTCATTGAGGAAAATGGTTATGTATTCTGTCACAGATGAAAAGGTTTAAGAGACTTGTTCCAGATCACTCAGGAAGTCACTGGTACCCATCAGATGGATGGGAAAGATATCTGTTATTCTTTTTTTTCCACATCAGCCAGATGAGTTTAGGTGAAGGTAGACAAAGATCTACAGAAGATCAAATAGTATGTGGCACATTTCCCACAAAACATGATCATAACTTGGTCCCCAGTCTGAGTCTGAGTCTTGATGGAAAGGCTAAATGCAGCCACCTTCCAATAGTTCTAGGGCGATTTGTATTAAGGAGTTAATGAGGAATTATATTAGTTAGTATACAAAGTAAGCTGTCAAAACAGACTCCCAAGTGCAGTGGCATAAGAGAGATGAAGATTTGTTTCTCTTTAACGTAATAGGGATAAGGTGACAGTCCAGGTAGACAGAGTGGCTCTGTTCTATGTCATAAATCCAGAACTAGTAATTTTCCATCTTATGACCCATCATCTCCTTGGGTATACTCTTTATCTCCGTGGTTGACACTAAGTTCATGTTCTAGCTCACGGGAAAAGGAAAGACAGGAACTTGAGGACATATGACTTGACTTTTTTTTACATTGGGGATGACCTGGAATTTGCATCCCATAGGCCTGTACTAGTCATACCCAGATGCAAGGGAGGCTGAGAAATGTAAGTGGTTTCCAACAGAGTGGCCATGACTTTCCATTACTGTGGAAGAAGAGAAGAGATAGTCATGGACAGTGGCAGGACCCACCACTGATTCTTTCCTAGAGCACTTCTTCTTGACCACTGAAAGTTTTGTCAAGCTTCATATACCTGGCACCCAATATATTTTCACTGGATGAGTTGGTTCAGGTATGAAGTATGGCAAGTTCTACTCTACAGATACCAAGTCCTGACCCTCCCCCCCATGTGCAAACATATATCATCTAGGCACAATTTTCTTCTAATGTATTTGTGTTGCTTACTTAAGCCTAAATCTGCTCACTTGCTCAGCGAAGTGGACATATTCTATTTGCTCTACTTGAGTAAACTTATCTTTTCGAGTGACTTTTGGTGGTCCCTCTCTTTCTCTCTCTTTGGTCACACAAACAGTGTTCCTTCCCCTCAGATCTCAGTAACAAAGATGTGACACGTATAACTGAGGCCTAATTGAGGCTATTCATATTGTGAGGCTGCTGTCTACTTCTATATCAAGCACCGTTTGTCACAAAAAGGATGCTTAAATACAGGAAATCAATCTTGTACCCTCAGCAAGCACATGGCATACCAGCCTGCTACGTCAGACCAATATAAATGGATGCCTAGAGGCTCCTTTGTATCCCAAATGAAATTCTAGAAGGTTTTTAAGTTGGAACAAACTTCCCTTCCTATGGAACCTCACCTTTTCCTTCATCGTGGTGTTTTGGTGACATTGAATATCATTTCCATACATATTCTTAAAGCAGCTGCTCTTATTTGGGGGTTATGTATGATTCCGGTGTTTTGTACATAAAGGCGGCCACATGAAGAATTTGTTTTTAGTCCAGAGAATTTACCCGTAAGTAATATAACCAAAGTACAAAAAATATACTGTAGGAGTATGAAGGAGGGACAGATTAAAGTGAGAAAGTGGCAGAGGCTTCTTGGGAGAAAGAGTTGAACTTGACCTTTAAACTTTAGAGGAGCACATACAGTAGGTCAGCTGTGACTGGCCTGGCTGAAGAGCTGAGCTACAGAGACACAAACATGTAAAAGGACAGTGCCCTGGTGTATTCGGTGGCGGCGGAAGGTCAGTGAGAAAAACCACGTACATAGGTAGAGGCCATATTGTAAAAGGGCACATACCTGACAGGTTCTATGACAGAAAGTAGCCAGGCTCCTTAAAAGTACAATTTCTCATCGTAAAATCCAGTTATGGCCATTGCTACTTCTGTGATACCCTACACACAGCTGATTTTATGTAAAATGGTTAGAGAAAAGAGCACTCAAAAACTGATGTTTATTTATCCGTGGAATAGTCCTCTGTACTATTGTACTATACTGTACTCTTCTGTTGTTGTACTGTAATCTTCTAGCTTGGTCAGGTGCAAATGTCTCAAAAGCATTTGCCTATTGAATATTCACTGCGGCTTATTCTTACTCAGTGTAAGGTTAACAAAAAAAAAAAAGAAGAAGAAGAAGAATTTTGTTTTTCTTGTGTTTGCTTTTTCTCTATGTTCTTTCTTTTCCTTAATCTTTTAATGACATTCCTTCTCTCCATCTCCATTTCTGTGGTCAGAGGAGCTAGGATTTTGACACAGAGCCCAAGTGTACAATATTGGTTACAAGGGAGCATGGGCTAGAAATTGGGAAGGAATCAACATACCCATTTGGAGAGGCTGTCTTTGAGTGATGGAAGGTAGAGAGGGCCCATGGGGACACCCTGGCTGAATACAGATAGGCCCATCAGGTGATCCACCTCAAAATACCCAGAGGCCTTGACTGAACAATGGGCTACTTACCACCAGGCATAGGTACCAACTGAGGGAGAATTCCGTAAGTCCCCATACCTCCTCATCTTTCCCGTTAAAAACAGCCTCCTTGCAGACAGTCTCTGCTTTGCATTCTACCTTCTTTGTTCTGTCTTGGGTGGTCTTTCACCACCTGTGCTGCTTGCTGGCTTCCACCTGACCATTGCCCCACATTTGGGGGCCCCCATCCACCCCACTCTTTCCGCTACTCGACAGATAATTCCACCACAAGCCCAACTGAGCTGATCACTGTGTGTGTTCTAAATCAGATACAAGAGAGGGGAAGCTACAGGCCTGGACATTTTATAAGGCAAAGTCTCCAAAGCGCTCATTCCAATTCAGAACCTTTTAAAGAATTCTATTACCAAGCCAAATGTAAATCTACCTGCCCATAGGAACGAAATGATAAAACTCACTGAAGTACTTGAGATGGCCTGCTGGCTTTGAAAATGTTGTTTGGGCGACCTCAGATCCTCTTAGACTGAAGTTCAATATCCCTTATCTCTGTAAGTGCCGGAATATTTGATGGGTCTGAATGGGCCCTTGTGCTTGCCCAGATGGGCTTCCACATTGGGTTGGTTTCCACAGTACGGACCTTCTAGAAACAGAGCACTATCAGATAGGAACATTCCAGGAGAGGTGGTTTTGGAATATTCAGGAACACTGTGGAACATATTCATCTGTTACCAACAATCCAAAGAATCCATTAGCTTAACGTAAACAACCACATCACCACAACAGAAGCCCAGCAGCCAGCTCAGTAAGCATATCAATGACGTCACTCTTAATCTCCTTACTTCACCTATAATGTTATCTCCTCAGAATTTAAATGCCTAATGCCATTTTGCTATTGCAGAGACTAGAATAAATACCCTTTTTTGCTACACTATAAGCATATCAGCTGTTTTCCAAAGTTCGTAACAGGGGCTTAAAATATTTCTACTCCTAAAAAGGCATAGAATTTTATCATTTTAGCCACAGGCAGAATAGCAAGCATCTAGCTTCTGACATATGAATTGTTGCAAAGGAAAATGAACATTTTCTCTCTTTGTTTCTTTGGACTTGTCTTGTTTCAACAGTAGTGAAACTGAAAGAGAGTGCACAGTCTGGTCATTTATTCAGCACTGTTTGTTAGGCTTTGGGGACACAGAGTAAATAAGACACAGCCCCCTGCCTTTATAGTCTTTATAGTCTCGTGGTCAAGGAATACATATCATTTTTAAACTTGTCTAGTTACCAGCTCTTTCATAGATAACAATATTGCCTGCAACAGATCAGAAATACAATAATTCTGTTTTTTAAAGAATAGCTATATTTCAAACATTCGTTGTATTTACAGGACAATTGAACATTTGGCTACTGATATTTGATGATATTAAGGAATTCTGTGTCTTTAGGTATTATTGACATCTTTTTTGTTTCTTTCTGTGGACTTTATTTTTTTAATTGTGGCAAAATATAGGAACATAAATGTCACCATCTTAAACATTTTTAAGTGTAGGGTTCATGAATATTAAGTGCACTCATATCTTTTGGCACCAATGTCTAGAAGTCTTCTTATCTTGAAAAACTGACACTTCATACCCATGAAGTGGGCCTCGATTGCCTTCAGGCCCTCAGCAACCACTATTTTATTTACTTCCTGTTTCTGTATATTTGACTATCCTTGGTACCTCATATGAGCAGAATCATACACTATTTGTCTTTTTATGACAAGTTTATTTAACATAGCATCAGGCATTCAAAATTTATCCATGTTGTAACATCAGAATATAGAGTCAGACATTGCTTCCTTTTTACAGAATAATAATATTCCGTAAATAATATTCCATGAATAATATTCCACCTTCTGTGCGTACCACATTTTGTTTATCTATTCATGTGTGTATTGACGCCTGGGCTGCCTCCACCTTTTGGCTATCATGAATAGTGCTGCTATGAATGTGGGTGTACAAATATCTCTTTGAAACCTTGCTTTCAATTATTTTAGGTATATACCCAGGAATGGGACTTGCGAATCATATGGCAATTCTGTTTTCAATTTTTTTGAAGAACTACCATTCTGTTTTCTATAGCAGCTGTACCTTTTTATATTCCCACTAACAGTACACAAGGGGTCCAGTTTCTCCACATCCTTGCCAATAGTTGTTATTTTCTGTATTTTTTATAATAGCCATCTTAACGGGTGTGAGGTGGTCTGATTTTATTTTAATTAGCCAGATAGCAAATGTTTATGGAGCGCCTACTGGGCAAAAGACACTGGGCAGGGTTGTCTGGACCTCTGAGAATGTTTCCTTGACAATCAGTTGACTGATTCACAGTTACCTAGTGGTAGCTGCCAACAGTCAGGGGCATGGTGTACCTTCTACATTCTAGAACATTCTAGAAGGGTAACTAACACAAGGTTAAGGGTCTGCAACACTGACCCTGTCACAAGAACTAGCAACATGACTCAGACTTCATGGGAAGAGAGTCCTAAGATTATGAGCAGATTATACTTAAACTGTATTTACTCATTGCTTACTGGAACACATTACATATGATTTGATTACCTGGAGGGGCCAGAAAAGCCTACTGGGGCAAAAAATGATAACCAGGTATGACAGGTTTTGTTGTAAAACATTCTTTGAGTCATGTGTGGTCCCATTTGCAGATTGTGATGTCAGAAACAGAGGTCCCTACTTGAGTTGATGCACACACTTGACAAAAAAAAGGAGGAGCGGGAGCCCCTTTCCCTGAATCTCCTTTCCCCTATTTTTAAGCAGTGCTGGTCGGAACCCCTAGACTAATTCCCTGACCACTGCTAGAGCCAGAAAGAGTGTAGAGGCAGGAGTCGAGGAGATAGGGGCGGTGGGGTGAAGAGTGTGTGCTGCAGAAACTTCCAGATACCAATCATTTCGTTGTACATCTGTGTAAAAGAATGCACGAATAGTCTTCCTTGTTCCCTAGGTGTTTGGAACGTGAAATCAAGGCTGCTTTTCACCTCTGTGTACTAATTCCCCTCATACCTTAGTCATCCTTCACTCAGTCAGCAGGCTTGTAGTAAATATGTCTTTTCAAGAATATGTCTTTATGGGCCAGGCACTATGCTGGGCATGGACAATATGGTCATGAAAAAGACAACAGTGTCTGAACTTGTGATGGCACTGAGAGTCTCCTCGTGTTCATGGATTATTCATAAGGTAGAGCCTCTTAGTTGAAAGACTCCCTATACATTTTGCAATAGTACCCCAGATTGCCTTACCGTAAACCCAGCCCCCCTTTCCCCACCCTTGATATTTGCTGCCAAAATCCACAGTATGTTTCAGAACGCTTTCTATTTTGGTAGTTCTTCTAAATGGGTGTGAGGGGAATTGCTTACAGGAAGGAAAAAATATATATATATACATATATATATATATATATATACATATACGTATACATATAGTAGGGTTCACTTAAAGTATAGCATTAGAAAAAGCATCCATATTAAAGTACTTACTCATATATTTATTATTTCTTTAGAGCTACCAATAAGGATCATCTTCTTGTCCACATGTACTCCACATAAACCACGTGGGCTCTTTAATTTCACTCTGGACGCTTCTGTTTGGCAGGAAGGATGGGACTTGAGAGGTACATGAACCTCTCGGTTGAATCCGACTTTAGCAGCACATGAGCTCAGAAGGGAGTGGTGAAGGCAGAGTCCCTGGTAAAGCAAGTAATAAGCCAGTGTCCCTGCTGAGGCTCCTCTGAGAAGCTTCCAGTCTCCAGCCCCTGTGTCCTCTTTGGCTTCACCTAAGACTGAATTTCTGAGAAGGCTGGAATCTGTTGAATTGAGCACACGGATGTGGGCAACTGAACAAAAAGTGTTTTATTTATTTCCTGACAGACTTTTAACAGGCTGTGGTTATAATGGGAGAGAAATGCATTCTGTCCACAACACAAATTGCTTTTCTTCCCGAACATTATAGTGGTACTTCCTGGCCGAGGATTTCCATGGTTGTTGAATTTGGTCTCTCTTTTGTTGGTTTGTGAACTAAGAAAGCAAAGAAAAAGACCTTTGGAACCCAAATGACGAAGTTATAATTAAGTCCTTTATAAAGGCAAGCTTATTCCCACATCTGATTCCAAGGTACAGGACATACTTTCTCATTAGGAGGCATTTTAAGTACTTAGTGGTAGTGTACCAGGCATTAGAAAAAATAAATAAATATGACCTCATTCATTGGAAGCTTTGCCCCTGAGATGGACACCTTATGTACATACAGGCACATTCTCAAATGCTGTTAATATTATAAAGTGATATTGCTGGTCAGACTAATTCCTTCTATAATCAGACTAATTCCTTCTCCCCCACTATCATGTTCTCATGCTAGAGACCCACTTTCTGGGGGCCTGAAGGGCATCAACACTCAATTTTTATTGATTAGCTCAGAAAAAGAGAGAACATTGAGCAGGGTTTGTGTATATGGCCCAGGAAAGACTGGGGGGTCAGGGTGGTGAGGAGCTTATTGGTGTGAGAAGGCTTATGAGAGTGATGTTTCTTAGGTCATCCTTCTGGAAATACACAATTTCCACAAGGGGACCACTTTTTGGATAAGAAATACACTATATTTCAACATATATTCTTCTTTAAAACTTTATGGGGCGAGCCCGGCCATGTTAGGTCAGTACATGGTTTCTGAGGCCTTCCCCGTTGAGGGAACAGAAGAAACTAACTCCATCTTCAACCCCACTCCCACCACCAAATCTCACTTTCTGAGGAACACCAGTAGCCGCTCTAGAATTTCGATATAGGATGCGTTTGGGCGAAGCGGTCAGATTGGTAGGGACTCCAGGGACTTGCTTTGGGACACATTTTTAGAAACCAACACAATGTTTTGTTCAGATTGTGGTAACTTCAAGGAGACTTAGGGGGCTAGTGGAGGTTGTGGGCACCTTGCTTTGGTGAACGGCTCTTCTGAACTGAGTGTTCTGCAGATACAATGACTCAGCATACCAGGCCACCACGCATTACCTCTGATGAGAGAGATCGCCATCTTGCTGTTGACCCTCTTGTGTGTAGTGCAAGAGAGTGTTCCCTGGGTACAGTGAGAATGAGCTTCTTTCTCTATCCGGTGGAGTCAGATACCATGCTCTTTGGCATCCAGTTATAAGAACAACAAACTTATTTTCCTCCCAACTTCTTAGCGGTCATGATTGTCAAAAAGATTTGACCAAACAGCCTACAATAGGCCTCAAAACTGTCAGGCATCTAGCCTGTCACAGTACCACAGGCTGCTGGTGCCCTGTTCCTTCCCCCCCCCCCCTTCGACCCCCCCCCCCCCATCCCCGGCAAGCCACCTGACTTCTCATGAGCCTGATCACAGTCACAGTGTAGTTCTCTCCTCATGAGCCCACTTTGTGTTATTAAGATTTTGTGAGTTTTTTATCCCAATACTCCTCTTTGCCACTTGAATAACCAACCTTGACATCTGTCTGTATTTTGCTCCCTTCCCTTTTTAGCTTAGCTCTTCTTTTCTTCCCTGTGTCTATTCCTTACTTCCCTCTGTCCCTTCTATCACCTTCTACAACCTCCTCAACATTCTTTCTCCTTAAACCTGTCTCATTGCATCCTCTTGGATAAACTGATGGTTTACAGAGTGTTTTCATATATTAGCTTGATTGTTAAAAACTTGTCTGATGTCTCATATACCCGGGTCATTTATGGGTTAGTGTTCTAGTTAAAAATAGACTCTAGGTGGGTCTGAATGCTAATTCAGGCTGTTGCTTAACCGGTAGCCTTTACATGATGATCCATCAGATCTTTTTGAAGTGAATAAATGCCCCCTTTTTTCTTGTTAACATTTTATTGAGAACCTACAAGTAACAGGCAATTTATAGGATATCATTATTTCCATTTTACAGCTGGAGAAACCGAGACTCCGAGTTTAAATCTTTTTCCTAGACTTGAGCTAGTGGTGAGAGGACAGTGCCATGATTTAAACTCTGGTCTTTCTGACTTTGCCAAGTCTACTATTTGCGTTATGGAGGCCCCCTTCATGGATGGAGAATTCTTGGTTTTTAGAAACCCATTGACTATTTTTCAAGCAATCTTCCTTAACTGCTTAGTTGCATGGGAAATAGGAGTAAAGAGTTTGGCATATTCTTTGCCTCCCCAGGAGATTGCCGAAAATGTTGATTCAAAGTGTATTCTGAGAAATGTGGGCTTTTCATCTAAAGTAGTTCCTATTATATATTATTGATAACAGGATACAAAACTAAATGACCCAGGGATCCATGACTAGTCTCAAGTTTATAACTAAGTCCAGCATGCCAGACTGATAGGAATCAAAAGGAGAAAGGCCTTTGGGAAAATGTCTGAAATATTAAAGCAAAAAAGAAAAATGCATCAGTAGCCCGTGGGAATAAAAATGTCCTCACTCATTTAAAACATTTGTATTTTATTTGGAGTTTCATAAGAGAACAATCTCTGTAGGAAAACTTTTTCTTAGAAGCTCATAGTTGGAGAACAACTTTGAAAATTCAAACTGAAGAATCAGATAGGGGGAAGATAATCAAGCATGTGAACTTGAGGTCTAAAGGCTAGATAACACTTTCCTTTTTAAAACGGGTTTTTTAGGTTTCAGAAAAACGTGTTTTCTCTGTGCTGTGTAGGTGTTCATATAGAAATCATTTGCATAATGGGCACTTGGGTGGTGCAGTTGGTTAAGCATCTGACTCTTGGTTTTGGCTCAGGTCATGATCTCAGGGTGGTGAGATCGAACCCCGACTCTGGCTCCATGCCTGAATTTCTCTCTGCCTCTGCCCCTCCCCCTTGCTCCTGGTCCCTTTAAAATCATTCAATCTTTAAAAAAAAAAAAAAATCATCTGCATAGTGAGATATATAGAGCTTACTTTTGTGTTCCATGTGTAAGTTTCCACAAGGATGTGAGACATTACTTGGGCTTCACACAGTTCTGTGAAGGAGAGACAATGGCTACATTTATTTCCATGTTATAGCTGAGAACACTGAGGCTCAGAGAGTTTAAGAGGTTTATGAGACATCCAGCTAGAAAGAGGCAGGAACAAGAGAAGCCAGACCTTACGAGGTATTGTGGTATTAGGGTATGCTGAAGGACTTTGGGATCACACAGTGTGGAGTGGAGCTTGGCCCCTATATTTCCCATTGGCTAACCTTGTTCAGGACTAAGCTCTGTGCCTCAGTTTCTTCCTCTATGTGCACTAATGGTGATAATGATGATAGACAAGACCCAATAAGGCTATTCTTAGGTGAGGTAAGGATCAAAAAGTACTCAGCACAGTCCCTAGCACAAACTATACAACAAGTATCAGCTCCTCTTGCAGTAGTTTTGACTCCTAACTCTGTGCTCTCTCCTCCACACCATGCTGCACGTGCTTGCTATAGAAGACACTTCGAGAAGAAGACATCCCCTCTAGACTGCTTCACATCTAGGGATGAGAATAGTCCTCTTCTATTTTTGACCTCTCTTCTTGGCATTACTATCCAGGGAGTTAATTTCTTGCCCAGGGGAATGGTCTCAACGTCCCAGGAAGAAACATTTGGTATAAAAGTTCAGAAATTCCAGTCACCAAGCATCAGTCCATCACTAACCCAGTAAATACCAGACCAAACCGTTGTCACCTAGCAACATGAACTGTTGGTTGCAGGAATTCAATTTAACATTCTAGGCTGGTTTCCCAAGTAAATACTTCCATCAGTAAAACTTATGGGTCCAGGCCTGTGCTAAGCATACAGCAAAAGAATGCCTTATTTATTTGACTTCACAGGGAAACTGGTGCCCCACACAAAGAGGAAAAATCTAGAGAACAGAAATTCCATACCTTTAATTGCTTAGTCCTCAAAGAATTTTCTTTGATTATAAACTTTTCCAGGATATATGATACTTTCCTGGGCCCTTTAAAGCTAATCGTGATGGTTAAGCCCATCAGGGATTACACTTTGCTGTAACATAGTAGCTTTCAAGACACTTTAGGCATGCTTGCAGTAGGTAGGATGTGGGCCTTGACCAGGAATTGCTGTCCCCCTACACATGGTTGTGCCTTTAACTTCTTATGCATTCTTTCTTTCTTTCTTTCTTTCTTTCTTTCTTTCTTTCTTTCTTTCTTTCTTTCCTTCCTTCCTTCCTTCTTTCCTTCTTTCCTCTCTCCCTCCCTCTCTTCCTCCCTCCTCTTTTTTCTTCCTCCCTCCCTACCTCCCTCCCTCCCTCCCTCTCTCTCTCTCTCTCTCTCCCTTCCTTCCTTCCTTCCTCCCTCTTTCTTTCTTCTTTCTTTCTTTCTTTCTTTCTTTCTTTCTTCCTTTCTTTCTCTTTCTTTCTTTCTTTCTCTCTTTTTTTTCTTTCTCTCTTCCTTCAAATAGGCTCCATGCCCTGCATGGAGTCCAATGCAGTATTTAAACCTGTTTTTGACCCTGAGATCAAGACCTGAGCTGAGATCAAGAATCAGACACTTAACCAACTGAGCCACCCAGGCACCCCACTTTTTGCTTTTTATAGCTGTCTTCCTCACCTCTATTCTTAGCTATCACTTCTTGTTGTCAGAATCTGCTGAGTTGCTGGAATTGTCCCTAAAATAAGAATATACGGGAGCTTAGTGAGGCCCAGGCAGTCTCACTTCCAACTGAAGTGCATGAACTTCTGATTCCTTCTGACTTACCCTGCATTTGAGGTGGTCAAGTTTGCTGCTCTCAAGGGAGTAAAAGCCAGTTGGGGAGATAAAAACATATTCCTACAGCTGAAATTAGACAAATATGTTTATATTTTGATAGTAAATATATTAGGAGTTCTGGTTAAGTGAATCCTTTGGAGAAGGCTTTGTAGAATAAGGTCAACCTAAGTTAGATCCCAAAGAACCACTTAGAGTGGTATATTCACTCTTGTCTTCACTTATTCATTCATTCTTTCAATAACACTGAGTGCCTATTAGGAGCAGGCTGGTGTTGTAAGTACAGAAGACATAAGAGGGAAACCAAGCAAGGTTTCTGTTCTCATGGAACATGTAGGTAATAATAGAAAAATACAGACAAGTACACACAAAAGAAATAAGAGCGTATCAGAGGGGCATGGTTGCTGGAAACAAATAGGGTAGACAACTAGAGTTGAGGCTGATAGAAGGGGGTGGGGACCCCATGGGCTACTTGAAGGAAGGTGGCTGGGAAAGGCCACAGCAGAGGTGAGGTACTAGCTGAAACTTGAATGGTCAGAAGGAGCAGTCTGCGGGAAGAACAGAGACACAGAATTACATGGGGAGAGAGGCAAACCAACTGTTGTGGTAAAAGGTCACCTGGTTGTGGTGAGGAGAAGAAGGTGGGGTTGGGGGCAGGAGTGGAGATGTGTACAGAGCCATTCCAAGCAGGAATCTTCAAGGAAAAATGCAGAGGAAGCAAAGAAGCTATGAGGTGAGAGAGAGAGAGAGAGAGAGAGAGAGAGAGAAAGTGTGAGCTCTGGGCAGATAGTCTGAAAAGAATGACGAAGAATATTAAAGTTAGAAAGAGGGACCTCAGTGGGTAGAATCTTAGACTGGAATCTGTTACATGCAGGATAAACTTCTGTAGCTGCCAAGGCTGCACATCTCCATTTAGCCTTCTGCAGAACAGCTTTGGGTAGGTCTTCATGACTTTAGCACCGAGACTTGATTGCCTCTGAAAATTCACATAAAAGAAGTGACACTGCACCCAGTTTTCATTCCAGAATAGCCAGCTATTAAACTCTGCTACCAGGTGAATATGGGGCTTTGGAAGACGAATCTGGGCAGATAGCAGCCGGGGATTACAAACACACTTGACTCTGCATCTCCCTCAGTGAGAATAACAGCATACGTTTACTGAGCTCATGCTGTGTAGAAGGCACAGTCTCATGTGCTGATGTGTATTATTTTGTTTACTATCCACATCCCCTTTTGTCCTGGTTTTGCAGATGAGGAAACTAGCAGAGTTGGCTAGTTAGCTTGTTCAAGGTGACAGAAAGTGAGAGGTGTGTCCGGATTTGAACCCAGCCAGCTTGACTTCGCAGTCCACACCAGTGTCCACTCTAACTCCCTCAGGCCTCATGGGCTGATGGCATGTTTCTGTGATAATATTTAGGGACACAAATGTAGATAAAACATGTGGCAAATTCAAGCGCTGCCCATGAACTGCCAACCAGGGCCCTGGAAAAGGGCTGGCTATTCCGCTCAACGTCCATTTGTTTGTTTTTCTCCGTTGGTTTTTATTTTTTTTCCCCCAAGATTTATTTATTTATTTGCGACAGAAACAGAGAACATGAGCAAGAGGAACAGAAGGAGAGAGAGAATCTCAAGCAGACTTCCACACTGAGCACAGAGCCTGATGCAGGGCTCAATCTCAAGACCCTGAGCCAAAACCAGGAGTTGGATGCTTAATCAATGAACCACCAGGCGCCTTAATTTTTTTTATGATTTATTTATTTATTAGAGAGAGAGAGAGCACAAGTGGGAGTTTTTCTTGTTGCTAAACAGCTACTGTAACCCACTCCAGCCCCAACGTGGCTTCTCCCTTAATAGAAGTATGGTAGCCGTTCATTGTTGGGTTTATTAAAAAAAAAAAAAATTAAAAAGAATATAGAGCAAGCTTTCTGAATGCCTGAACAAAAGGTTGGGGAATTTTAATTTCATTTATTTGTTGGCACTGCCAGGTATCGGCCAAAAAATAAAAGTAATCATCCTGGCGGCTTCTACCTGCTTTTCACCGAAGATTTAATAGCCTTGTGCTCTAAGGAAAGTTCATATTGCAGAGACTTCATTACCTTCAGTGTGCATACTGTGAGAGGCGGTGATAAATCATGAACCCAAACTTTGCCAATCAGACTAAATGCACAGAAGTCATGTGGTGGTGCCTTGTGTTGTCTCAGTAATTCCCCAAGGGAAGGTAAGCTTCCCCAAGCTTCCAATTCTACTGAGAATTGCAGGCTCTCCCCAGCTCTCTGCTACCGCCAGTCTGCCCCTGTGATAACTATATTCTTGTCACGTGCTGCCCTGGGAAAAACATTTCCAGGACTGCACACTTCCATAGTAACTTCTGCTTCCTTCCGAGTGACTCGATTGTATATGAATGAATTAGGCCAAGAGCCCTCAACTCATCAGACTCTAAACGACAGGAGAATAATGAACTGTGTGTGTTCATCTGCTGTTCTCAAGGTTAATTCCTTGGTCATTTCAGTAAAAGGCTTTTGCTTCTCATTAGAGCTCCGTGAGATAAACCTGTGCCTCGGTTTCAACAAGGAGTTGGAATTTCAGAAGTTCCACATTTCTCATCAAGGTATAGATTGAACTTAAATCATTAGCCATTTGGTTTGAAAGCTTTGTTTTTCCCCTGAGAGCCCTCACTGGGGTCTACTACAGTCCCGTTGACCTCTCCATGTCCCAGATCTTGCTTCATCTTTGGATTTTCACAGCAACTAACATCAAGCTTGGGAGGTAGAACATATCTACTACATGTTTGTGACTTGAACACCTTTGAGGAGTTCCCCAGATTGCACTTAAGTAACTGGCATTGGACATATCGTACCCCAAAGAGGCACAGTTTATGCTTTCAACATACATTTTTCATCCAGACTTTTAACTATTCTGAGATCTGTTTTCACATGGACTAGATTCTTAGATTCTGTCTGCTAAAAACAAACTAAGATACGTATTTCATTTCTTCCTTAATGCTCAGTCTAAAGTACCCTCCCAGCCACTTATATTTAAAATGCTATGGGGACGCCTGGGTGGCTCAGTTGGTTAAGCGGCTGCCTTTGGCTCAGGTCATGATCCCAGCGTCTTGGGATCAAGTCCCACATCGGGCTCCTTGCTTGGCAGGGAGCCTGCTTCTCCCTCTGCCTCTGCCTGCCACTCTGTCTGCCTGTGCTTGCTCTCTCTCTCTCTCTCTCTCTGACAAATAAATAAATAAAATCTTTAAAATGCTATGATAGACACCAGAATTTTCCTACATGGAAGAGGCCAACGGTTTTCATTTACAATAAATGGAGATGATGTACATATTTCCATGAGGTGCCCCTCAGTATTTGTATAGGCTCAGGGTTCTGTTTTATCCTGTGAGTGTGCCCATCAGCAGTACTGATGAGTTTTCAATATTCCCACCAGAGTGTATCTCCCAGAATAACACTGCTGAAGACATAGTGAAATGTTCAAAAAATGCGTTGTAAAAACACAAGTGTTAATATAAATGGACCAATTTGCTGTTTAAGGATTATTTTCTTCATTTTTATTATGACTTTGTGCCTGCAGAGTGCAGAATAACCTTGTAAACTTCATTATATTTAATTATACTTTAATATCTTCTACACCTACTGTACTACACTGGGAATCATGAAGAAACCAATGACATAAGAATTGTCCTTTTTGCAAGTGAATAGTTTATGATCCTCCCTGGGTGGCCTCCAGTCCCACGGTCTTTCCCCCAAGCCAAACCATGCTATATTTCATAACCGCATCACTGTTCCAAAAAGGAAATTTCCTTCTATGACTTAAACCTGATGTGGGGATTTTGGCTTTCACTGCTCTGTGGTAATTGGCCCCAGTATATATACATACATACCCATCCTACGTCATCTCTCTCTGCTCCCAGCAGCAGCATGGGGCTTCAGGAAGGCTGGCCTCTGGTCCCCTGCACCCCTCACTGGCAAGGCACACCCCCACTCCCTGGACAAGCTGAGGAAATGCTGAGGTATGATATGGTTGGAGCAGAGAATTCAGGTCAGGCAGGTCTGGGCTCTGTTATTCCTAGCTGAGTGCCTGTGAGCACGTTATTTAAACATTTTGAACTTGGTTCTTCTCCTCTGTAAATGTAGTGCCTCCCATGAGATGTTCATGAAGACAGAAATGATGTAAGTAGGTAAAGCACCAAACGCAGTGCCTGGCCCACCGTCCACGCTTGGCTCTAAAGCTCCAGCTTCTGAAGCCTTCCCTAGCGCCGACAGCATCATTACAATGTTCTTCCTCCAACTTCCTCCCACCCTCAGAATCTGAGTCATGGACTTCCTCACAGGCAGAAGCCTGAATATTGTCTTCTTCTGAATTCCCACCTCGTCTGATAGAAAAGAGGGACTCGACAAGTGCTTACAGACTCTGACCTAAGTGACAAAAGCAATCCAACCTCTTCCTGCCAGGGATATAAGTCAACAGCATGTGTGTCGAAAAAGGAGGCCATTCTGGAGGACCTGTCACCGTGCTTCTGTGACCGCCGGGGTAGGCTATGCTGTGACTGGGGTCCTTGGGCCTCACCCCATAGTATTGACCAGGCACTGACTCTTCCCAGCCATGATGTAGCCCTGCAAAGCTGTGAGGAACAGAACAGGCACAGCCTCTGCCCCTAAACAGGTTATCATCTGCCGGGGGGCAGGGAGTGCTTCAGTATACACATATTAACGTATATATTGAGGAAAAGAAGAGGGTGCCTTGAGAGAGAATAAGGGGAGAGGAGACGAGTGTGGTTTGGAAATTCAACAAATACCCTCTGAATGGTACACATGGCAGACTAACAATTGAAATGACTTGGAGGTTACTTGGTGTACTCTGTACACATCACAAAAATTAAACTCAAAGTAAGGCAATCAGAGAGCTACTATTATCCCCCTTTTGCAAATGAGAGAACTGAAACTTCAGGGAGAGTAATTCTTACCGAGTCAACTTCTGTGAAGTAGCAAGAGCCAGGACTGCGGCCAGCAGGTGTCACCTCTTCGTTGGCCCAGTCCAGGGCCCAATCCTGGGCCCATGGGTCAGCGATCAGTCTGTGAGGCTCCTTGCCAGGGCCCCTCACTAGCCTGCTGGCAAGCATCGGTTTTTGGAATGGGTGACCAGCCAGGGAAGCAGGCTAGAGTGGGGCAGACAGGAAATTCAGTGAACCCCAAATGTCTTCCTTTATCAAGACCTGCCGTTCTCTCCTCATTTATAAGCTGAGTGAGTTAGTCCTGTGGTGAGGCTTCTGCCTTCTCCCCTCATTAGGCTGTCACCCACTGATGACTGATCCCCAGTCCTCCACTCCCTCCTGTTGACTTCTTTTCCTCATGAGGTCTTATTTTTAAAAAATTACCAAGCGGAAAATTCTGTTCCATCTCATCTGGATGGAACCACATCATCCCTCCTCCTATCGGGACCAGAGTGCAACACACACGTCCTTGCAGGAAAATAGAAATTTCTGGAGATCAGACCCTGACATTCCATAAGGCCCAGGAGCTGAGCCCGGCCAGGACCCTGGCAGGCAGAGGAGGTGGTCTGCTTTTGACTGCTGCTGCCCTCCCACCTTTTCTTTCCAGCTCACCGATGAGCGAACATTTGCCGATGATGATAATAGCAATAAAGCGAGCATTTCCACTTGTTGAGTGCTTTCTCTCCAGCAGTCACTCTGTTAGCTGCTTCACATGTGTGGTTTCACTGCAGCCTCACCAGTTTTCTGAAGTCGTTCTGATTAAACCACATTTGAGAGTTGACGGCACTGAGACTCAAGGGGTCTTGAGTCTTGATTTGCTCATGACTCAAACCTGGCTCTGTCGGAATCCCAGGCCTGGTTCCCAGTCAGTTTGTGTGGGCTCTGAAGCAGACGGGAGTGGGAAGTACCCACCCACCTGTACCTCACTGCGACTTCTTATCATTTGGGTCACCGTGGGTACCCCTTCTCAATCAGAGAGTGAAGTGGGGAGAATGGAGGTTATAAGAGCGGCCCCACCACGTTGATGTTACAGAGAAGCTCTAGCAGCTTCGTAACGTCTTCTTCCTCTCTGTTCCAAGCCACCCTGCCATTAACAACAAAGAGGTGACACCTAACCACCATATCTCACTGAAGTCCTTAATTTTCACCTGTGTAGTCTTTCATAATGTTTTGTTTCTCTCTTGGTTGAAAGATTTCAGTGGAGACCCCAGTTTGTATTTTTGGTAGAAGTGAATTTTCTGTAATGTTAGGACTTTTCACTGGTGGTCAGTGAAAGTACTCACTGGAAATGCCTCATGATATTTTCCCACAGAAACCCATTCTCTCTCTTGCATTCTCTCACCTCTTCTTGCTCCACAGGGCAGGTTGGCTGTTGACAGAGACCCAAAAAGGCAGGGAAAATGACTTGCCCCAATGCATGCAATGGGCTGACTGACTTGTTATCCATATGATCAAAGAAAGATGGCAGCAATTGCATCGATTTTTAGAAATTAACTTCTAGAGAACATTTAATATAACATTTGGTTAAAAACAGAAAATTTTGTCTTCTTCAGGACTTTCATCTGTTTTCCCCACACTATTTTCCAACCAGCTTTGAATCAAATGTTTAGGAATTTCTTGTATATATGAAGGAGTAATTACTGCTTTGCTATTTGGTCTGAAAACAAACTAACCAAGCAGAACTATATTTTAAACGTGTATTTAACTATAATATAAACAATTCAGATGTGGAGAATCCTTTTGAGCACCACGTGATTAAAATTGTCCTATTTCGGGGCGCCTGGGTTGCTCAGTGGTTTAAAGCCTCTGCCTTTGGCTCAGGCCTTGATCCCAGGGTCCTGGGGTCTAGCCCTGCATGGAGCTCTCTGCTCAGCAGGGAGCCTGCTTCCTCCTCTCTCTCTGCCTGCCTTTCTGCCTACCTGTGATCTCTGTCTGTCAAATAAATAAATAAAATCTTTAAAAAAAAAAAACTGTCCTATTTCATGTACTATACATTATTATAATCTTGTTTTTGCACGTGAGTCATGTTATGTAGTCAAAAAATTATTACCAGTTTCTCATTTACCTTTAAAGTGGAAAAGGCAACAGGTTACTTTTCTTACTGATTCATTTTTGAGGCAAGCTTTCTATATACCCATGCCTAAACATGAGTATGTGTTTGGTCACCCTTAATATTACTGGCCTCCACTCCCTGTAGCTCTGTGTAATTTCCTTTATCCTGATAAGACTTTGGACCCACATCTCTCATATCTACCCAAACTTCCTTAGATACGTTGGTCAAGTAAGGAGAGTGCCATCCATTTTTGAACACTTATATTTTCCACCCTAAAATGAAATACCTTGACATCGAACATCGCAGTTGAGGTTCTAAGGTGTATTCAGGAAATTAAAAGCTGGGCTCCTTGCAGGAACCGTAGGATAATGATCCATGGGTGATAAGTGTAACAAATTTCTCCATCTCTCTGAAAGAGCTGAGTCATCACTGGCTTTCTGCTGTGAACAAATGCCAATTCCCTGACCTTAAAATCTTCAAACGTTAAGTTAATGCATTTTATTTCCATTTCCAGTGAGTTGTTTGAGGCAGTATTACACACATGGGTTCTGATGGGTTTTATATTACCAGGATATTGATACTTGCCAACGCTCATTTAATTTACTTTTCATTTTCTACTCCTTACGGAATGATGTGCTGTTAGTTGTTACTTTTCAATCTTGTGTTCACGCTCTCATATTGCAATTACTCAGCTTTTAATAGAAAACTAAATGGAAAAATCCTGCTTGGGTGTGAAATTTGTGAATTTGCAGGTTACATACTTTCTGTCTGTTTCTTTTCCTTTTATCATACCTCAAAACTTCTCTAGTCTATCCACTCTCTTCTGACAGCATAATGAAACAGGATATAGCTTTTAGAATGGGCTAGCTGATTGCACAGTAGTATTCCTGGGTAATTATGCCTATAACAATCAGAGAATTAAAAAGAACCTGGTAGTGAGATAATGTTCTCCGTGAAAATACAGTTCTGAGCTCAGCAATTAAAAAAGCCTCCTATCCAACCCAGCAGGATTTCAGTGTAGCAGTCAATACGTTGGAAAGAGCAACTCTCTCAGCGAGCGTGGAAGGAATCTTAGAGAGCCAGCAAGGCAGGGAACACTTGAGAACCTCCCCTTTACTGGAGCCTGATGGAAAGATGGGAAGCCAGCTGTCGCCAAGGCCCTGGCTCCACAGCATAGAGCAGGGAAGGGAGACTATTAAGATAAATGGGAATCTTTCCCAGAGACACTTACTGATTTTTCATTTTTGCATCTGCGGGTTCATCAATGCCACTGTTTATGAACACAACTGTTTTGTTTTGCATACATTTTGAATGGTGTGTCCTTGAGCACTGACTGAGCGAAGAGGTCCTTTCTTTCCCACTGATACCTGCTCCTGATTGCTGAATAATTAACTGTGGGTCCTTCAGCACTCAGAAGTCTAATGCACTCTGTATACCTCTCACTCCATGGAACAGAAGTAAACTTGGAAGTAATTCCTTGATAATAACAAAGTGCATATAGAGGCACAAAACAGGCAATGGTGGGGGAGAGTTTCTAGTTAATAATTAGTGTCAGTGTGGGTTAAAACCCGTTTGGAACTTGCAGGCTGTTGTATCTATTTGCTTTCCCTGAGCGAGACTGTGTGTATGTTTAGCGTGATGCGCATGTGTTTGTAAATTCTGTTTTAAATGTGCACTTCACAAATCCCTGCTGAATCTAGATTTGGATTTGTTTTATGAATTCATGAAACTCAAGTGCACCCAAAGCTCATTATAGCTCAGGTACTGTCTAAGCTGAAGGAAGTGGTGGGCAAAACAATATATTTTGATATCAAAGCTTGTTGGGAATTAAAAAAAAAAAAAAAGAACTAGAGAACAGACTCACAAGTGAAAACCAACAATTATCAGGGATGCAAATAAAATATTGTTCATCTTGTGAATAAAAGATATACCAAAAAGAGAGAGAGCATGTGTGTGTTTATCTACAGTTTAAGTACATCTCTCCTAGCGATACCTTTTTCAGTTGCTCTGTTACAAAGGGACCTGGGAGCTGTTTCATTTGTTACCAGTTTGTAGGTTCAGACATTGGATAATTGACATTGAACTACATAAAACTGGCAGACTAAAGTTGTCCCTTCGTGTTAGTAAGTGAAACAAAGAAGTATTTATTAAGTTTGAAACTGTCAATAATTCTAGAAATAAATTACTATTCATCCTTATTTTTCTCTATTAACAGTGCCCAAAGCATTTTAAAGCATATTCCTTTTGAATTTCGTTTCTTATGTGATTTAAACTCCAGTAAGTCAAAGTTAAGTGAAAATTTGAGGTAATTTCATTGTGATTGAACTGACATTTATAATTGCACTGGCATGAAGGATTGCTGACTAAGTTATTAGACTAGGTGAGTAGTAAAAACCATGAGAGAGGGGGTGTTTCACGCACACTTTCAGGAAGTATTTCTTGAGCCGCTACTCTATGTAGAGCCTTTTGTCAGGCACAGAGTCTTTCTAAGAATGTTATCTTTTAAATTTTGTTTTACATACTAATGGAATTCTATAAAGTAATTCTAATGAGTTCTCCCTAGTCCTTAAGACAAGTTTGTGCTCTCTCTGAAAACACTCTGGTGACTTTTACTTATGCTGTAATATGTATTTGAAAAGTATTAAGCTATGCTCCTTTAAAAATATTCTAAAGTCCGGTCATTTCTATATTCAGACCAGGAGTTAGGCCCAACATCTCTTTTTTACTCTATTTAGTGTCCTTTAAATTTTTTTCCTTTTAAACTGCAGCCTTCTGATTTTCCTTTTTATCCATGAAAACTCAGTCGGAGTGTCTTGCCCTCAGGGAAGTGTTCTTTGGCATCACAGTTCAGGTATGGTTTCCCTCTTCATCATCTGGAAGACCCTAGATTTCTTTATAGCACTTACCGTGATGGAAATTACATAATTAGAGGTATTTCTTCAGTGCCCCCTCCCCTCCATCCTAAAAGCTTCACAGAACAAGGACCATGTTTATTTTGCTCACTGACTGTGCCTGCCACAAAGTAGGCCCCTAATGTGTATTTATGGGGTGAATAAATGTGCAAAGACAGCCGTGGGCTTCAGTTCTCTGTCTCCTTCACACAAGATGTTCTTGTCTGAACACATTGAGTAGAAGAGTATTTTAAATCCAGAATTTAAAATGGATTAAACCACATTCACCTTCCTTCTTTGACTTTGAATCTCCAATATGTTCTATTCTGCTGGCCTTTTCTTTTTTCTTCTGATGTTTAATAGGTTTTTTCCTTAATTGAAGGAAAAAGTAGTAACCATCCAAACAAGACTATTGAGTGACTGCCTTCTTTCTGCTCTTTGATACATTCCTATGGGTTAGGGATAATTTGGAGAGGGAAGAGATCGCATTGCAATGGTCTCCACAGAGGTTATTCAGAAAATATTGTGAAGGGCCCCCAGAAGCCAAACATCTGTACCCGTCATAACAGAGAAGGGTTGAGGAATTGGCTGAGACTGTGTGAGAAAGTTTGAGGAGCACATTTGCTTTCACTGCCTGACCTTCAACATGTGTCTTAACTTTCTTGTGTCTCAGTTTCCTTATCTCCAAAATGGGGGGAAACAATAGCACTTACGTGATAGGGTTGTTAAAATATGAAAAGAGATAATATCTGAAAAGTGCCTAATTAACACAATACTGGGCCCATCAGGGACACTCAAAAAATATTAGTTGTTATTGTTTCTGGCTACTTAGAGTTCACCCAGAGTGAGAGCATCTCCGCCTCTTTCTTTTTCTAAGATTTCATTTTATTTATTTGTCAGAGAGAGAGAGAGAGAGAGAGAGCGCGCGCGTGCGCACAAGCAGAGGGAGGGGCAGAGACAGAGAGAGAAGCAGGCTCCCCGCTGAGCGAGGAGCTGGATGCAGGACTTGATCCCAGAACCCTAGGATCATGACCTGAGCCAAAGGCAGTGGCTTAACTGACTGAGCCACCCAGGTGCCCTCCACCTCTTTCTTTCCTTGTTTTACTTATTATAGGGTTCTCTGTACAAAACCATTTCAGTGTTATAGTAAACATTTATTTTCTTTGTTCCAGAAGACCCATAAAAATGACAACTGGTTACTTATCTTCCTGCCCCAGTCTCACCTAAATACCCCCCATTTTGTGAATTGATTCTGGGTCCACACCTAAGAAAAATGACAGTGACAAGAAGCGATCTTAAAAAGTTTTACCAATGGAACTATTGCTCAATTAGAGGAGTGGGAGAAAGTTGGAGACGAACAGGACTGCTGGGTAACTGGGGAATGGACATCGCAGGATAAGAAAAACAGGAAGAAATGAGAGCAGGGCCTTCTCTTATCTGAATAAAGCCAGGATTTAGATCCAGTTCTGGTAGAAGGCCTGCCTTACTGTGGGACATTGGATTGATTCACTGAAGATGAAAGACTCATTGAAGAGAAATGACACAGATCATGCTGAAGACATAATGGCAGTCTTTC
Organism: Enhydra lutris kenyoni; assembly: GCF_002288905.1. Lineage (NCBI taxonomy): Eukaryota > Metazoa > Chordata > Mammalia > Carnivora > Mustelidae > Enhydra > Enhydra lutris. Next base: position 8,516,557 of record NW_019154121.1, on the reverse strand, counting down.
CCATTTCACAAATGTCTGAGAGCCTGCTCTGAACCAAATCCCAAGCCCCTCACTGCTTCCAGGCTAGTGAAGGGATACTTGAAGTACATACTTTCTGTAACACAAAATTAAATCAGAGATGTACAAAGAGAGTGCTGTGCAATGTTCACAGATGGAGTGATGGCAATGGTTAGAGAAATCAGGAGAAGCTTCCTGATAGGTAATGCCTTTGAAAATGGACCTGGGTTGGGGTTTTGACAGGTGAAGATAAAACAGGGATCTCTACAGACAGAGGAAGCAGTGTGAGCACAAGCACAAAGTTGGGAGATATATGAGGGATACTGGTGTTTCCATTAAGCAGGGATGTATACTATGCAGATGTTGGGAGCAAAAGACTGAGTAATAGAGCTTAAAACATAGGATGGGGTCATAGAAGAATCCTTACTTACCACACCAAAGTGTCTCCTAAATCTAAATCATCAAAGAGATTTAAATGAAAGTCATAGTCTATCAAAGTCAAGGATCACCCTCTTCGATCTAAGACAGTTTTCTGCAGCTCATATTGGAGTACCTAATTGGGTCTGTATGTGCAGCCTTTCTAGTTCATCCATCTTAAATGTTTGTTTGTTTGTTTGTTTCTGTTTGTTTTAAGTCATGTTCCCTGGCCTTCTTTGGGTGGTAGGGCTTCGGAACTCAAGAGATGAGCTCTTTCTCATTTGTTACCTCTGACTTCTTCGATTCTCCTCCTCTGTGGAACTCAGGAATCATTCTAGCTATCATGTTCAGGACTTAAGAAAGTTCATTTCAAAATTCCTTTGTTGAGGATGAAAACATTGAGTCCAAAAATAATGAACTGTAAAAAAATGAACTGAGTTTACAAATAGTACAGTTAACTTCTAAACCAACTTTGGATTGATTTTAAAAGCAATGAGAAGGAAAACATGCTTATGGCTCTTCTTTTAATCAGTGTTTTTCAGTATTCATTTTTTTAAAACCTCATGAGCATGTGTGTGAGTGTGTGCGTGCACGCACACACACACACATATTTAAATATGCACCAACTCTTCTTTGTCTTTTCTGCTTGGGATTACTCTTCAAACCCCATCTGTCAGCCTCCATTTGGGAACTGGCCAAGAAAAATGAGGAAGCTGATTCCCTAAGAACTTTCTTCACTGAAGAGTCAGACAACTTCACTGAGAAACTGATAATTGCTACTCTGGGCATAAAATAAGTGATAAAGTATGTGCCTTATTTGTTTTTTAAATTGTACAATTTGATTGTCTTCACTGTATTCAGAGTTGTGTACCTGTCGCCACAGTTTTAAAACATTTTCATCACCCCCAAAAGAAACCTTATACCCATTGTCAGTCAACCCCTACCTCCTTCAAATCCCCTGTCTTCAGTAACCACATATCTACTTTCTATCTTTATACTTTTACCTGCTCTGAACATTTCATATAAATGGAATCATCCAATGTATGGATGATTTCTCTGACTGGCTTTTTTCAGTTAGCAATATGTTTTCAAGGGTCATCCACATTATAGCATGTATCAGCTCTTAATTTCTTTTTATTGAAGAATACCATTTCTATTCTATTTCTATTTACCCATTTATCAGTAGATGGACATTTGGGCTATTTCCACATTTCTGTTATAATGAATAGTCCATGTACAACTTTTTGTGTGAATATGTATTCTCACAACTTAGGAATATACTTAGGAGTGAATGTGATCATACGATTACTATTTCTTTACACAATTTGAGTAACCATTACACTGATTTCCAAAGGTGCTATGGAATTTTTATATTCCTATAGTTTTTATTCCTATAACAAGTGTATGAGGAGATTCCTATAATTTTAAATTCCTCTAATTCCTATAATTTTATATTCCTATAACAAGTGTATGAGGAGAGTTCCAGTTTCCCCACATCCTAACCAACACTGGTCATTATATGTTTCTTTTTATTCTAGCCATACTGAATTTGGAGTGGCATCTCATTGTGGTTTTCATTTGCATTTGCCTAATGGCTAATGATGTTAAGGATCTTTGCATGTGCTCATTGACAATATGTATTTCTTTCGTGGAGACATGTCGGTTTAGAGTTTTTGTCATTTTTAATTGCATTTTTTCTTATTTGATCATTGAGTTGTAAGAGCTCTTTAGGTATTCTGGATACAAGTTCTTTATCAGATACATGATTTGCAAATGTTTTCTCCTAATCACTGGGTTATATTTTCACTTCCTTGATTGTATTCTTTGAAGAACAAATGTTTAAAATTTTCATGATCTACGATTTATCTTTTTTGTTTTGTCACATGTGCTTTTGATGTCATATCTAAGAAGGCTTCACCTGATCCAAGGTCACAAAGATTTAATCCTGTATTTTATTCTAAGATTCCATTTGAGGTGGTTTTTTTTGTTTTTTGTTTTTTTTTTGGTTTTTGTTTGTTTTTTTTTTACATGGTGTGAGTAGATATCCAGCATTTTTCATTTGCATGTGGAAATTCAGTTGCCCCAGAACCGAATGTGTGTGTGGGTGTGTGTGTATCCATTCATGTATCAATCGACACTTGGGTTGCTTCCATTTGTTGACTATTTTAAATAATGCTGCAATAAACAGGGGGTTTTGAATTAGTGTTTTTATGTTTCTTGGGTAAATAGTTGTGGAATTACTGGATCATATTGTAGTTCTGTTTTTAATTTTTTGAGGAATCTCCGTACTATTTCCCACAGTGGCTGCACCAGTTTGCATTCCCACCATCAGTGCATGAAGGTTCCTTTTTCTCTGCATCCTCTCCAACACTCGTGTTGTTGATTTCAGCCATTGTGACAGGTGTGAGGTGACATCTCATGTGGTTTTGATTTGCATCTCCCTGATGATGGATGATGTTGAGCATCTTTTTTTTTGTTTGTTTTTGCTGCCCATCTTTATTTTTTCTTTAGAGAAATGGTCTTTTTATGACTTCTGCCCATTTTTAATTGGATTATTTGTTTTTTGGGGTGTTGAGATATATTAGTTTTTTATGTATTTTGGATACTAAGCTTTATTAGATATGTCATTGACAAATATATTCTCTAACTCACTAAGTTGTATTTTGGTTTTGTTAGCAGTTTCCTTTGCTGTGTAGCAGCTTTTTATTTTGATATAGTGCCGGTAGTTTATTCTTGCTTTTATTTCCCTTGCTTCAGGAGATATATAAAGAAAGATGTTGTTATGGCTGATTTCAGAGATAATACTGCCTATGCTGTCTTCTAGGATTTTTATGGTTTCAGGTCTCACATTTAGTTCCTTAATCCATTGTGTTTTTATCTTTGTGTATGGTATAAGGAAGTGGTCAAGTTGCATTCTTTTGTATATACCTGTCCAGTTTTTCCAACACCATTCATTAAAGAAACTATTTCCCATTGCATATTCTTGCCTCTTTTGTCAAAGATTAAATTGACCATATAATCATGGGTTTATGTCTGGGCTCTCTATTCTGTTCCATTGATCTATATGTCTGTTTTTGTGCCAGTACCATTACTGTTTTGATTACTACAGCTTTATAATATAACTTGAAATCTGGTATTGTGATACCCCCAGTTTTGTTTTTCTTTTTCAAGATTTCTTTGGCCATTCACAGCATTTTGTGGGTCCATTCAGAACTTAGGATTGTTTGTTCTAGTTCTGTGAAAAATATTATTGGTATTTTGATAGAAATTGCATTAAATCTATAGATTGCTTTGGGTATTGTGACATTTTAACAGTATTTGTTTTCTTCCAATCCATGAGCATAGAGTATCCTTTCATTTGTTTGTGTCCTCTTCAATTTCTTTCATCAGCGTTTTATAGTTTTCACAGTATGGGTATTTCACTGCCTTGATTAAGTTTATTCCTAAGTATTCTTTTTAGGGAAAACGTAAATGGAGTTATTTTCTAAATTTCTCTTTCAGCTACTTCATTATTAGTATACAGAAATGCAGAGGATTTCTGTATTTTCACTTTTGTATCCTGCATCCTTACTGAATCCGTTTATCAGTTCTAGTAGGTTTTGGTCGAGTCTTTAGGGTTTTCTATATATAGTATCATGTCAACTACAAATAATGAATGTTTTACTTCTTCCTTACCAATTTTGGTGCTTTTTATTTCTTTTTCTTTTCTGATTGCTGTGGCCAGGACTTCCAGTACTATGTGGAATAAAACTGGTGAGAGTGGACCTCTTTTTCTTGTTCCTGATTTTAAAGGGAAAACCCTCAGGTTTTCACCATTGACTATGATGTTAACTGTGGGTTTTTCATATATGGCTTCTATCATGTTGAGGTATGTTCTCTCTAAACCTACTTTGTTAAGGCTTTTTATCATGAATGGATGTTGTACTTTGTCAAATACATTTTCTATGTCTGTTGAAGTGATCATACGGTTTTTATTCTTTCTCACGTTGATGTGATGTATGATGTTGATTGATTTGCAAATATTGAACCACCCTTGCATCTCAGGAATGAATTCCACTGGATTGGAGTGAATTATTTTTTAAACATATAGTTAGATATAGTTTAATATTTTGTTGAGGATTTTTGCATCTGTGTTCATCAGGGATATTGGTCTGTAATTCTCCTTTATTGTGGAGTCTTTTGTTTTGGTATCAGGGTGATGCTGGCCTCATAGAATGAATTTGGAAGTTTTTCTTCCTCTTCTAATTTTTTGAAATAGTTTCAGAAGAGTAAGTATTAACTCTTTAAATGTTTGATAGAATTCCCCTGTGAAGGCGACTGGACTTTTGTTTCTTGAAAGCTTTTTGATTACTGATTCAATTTCATTGTTGGTAATCAGTATCTTCAAGTTTTCTATTTCTTCCTGATTCAGTTTTGGGAGGATTTATATGTCCAGGAATTTATCTCTCTCTTCTAGATTGCCCAATTTGTTGGCATATAATTTTTTAAATAATATTTTGTTATAATCCTTTGTATTTCTGATGTCAGTTGTTATTTCTCCTCTTTTTGCTTCTGATTTTATTTGAATCTTTCTCTCTCTCTCTCTCTCTCTCGCTCTCGCTCTTATGAATATGGCTAAAGATTTTTTTAATTTTGCTGATCATTTTGAAGAACCAGCTCATGATTTCACTGATATATTCTATTGGAGTTTTTTAGTTTCTATAGCATTTATTTCTTCTGTAATCCTTATTACGTCCTTCCTGCTGCTGCTTCTGTGTTTTGTTTGTTGTTCTTTTTCTAGCTTCTTTAAGTACAAGAGTAGGTTGTTTATTTGAGAGTTTTCTTGTTCTTGAGGTAGGCCTGCATTGCTATAAACTTCCCTCTTAGAATTACTTTTGCAGCATTTCAAAGATTTTGGACTGTTATATTTTCATTTTAATTTGTCTCCATGTATTTTGTGATTTCCTCTTTGACTTCTTGGTTGACCCATTCATTATTTAGTAGCATGTTATTTAACCTCCATATATTTGTGTTTTTTTCCAGATTTTTTCCTGTGGCTTATTTCTAGTTTCATAGTGTTGTGGTCAGAAAAAATGTATCATATGACTTCAATCTTTTTGAGTTTGTTGAGATGATTTGTTGCCTAGTATGAAATCTACTCTGGAGAATGTCCCATGGAAATTTGAATGTGTATGCTGCTGTTTTAAGATGAAATGTCCTGAGTGCATCTATTAGATCTATCTCATCCAGTGTATCATTCAAAGCCACTGTTTCCTTGTTGATTATCTGTTTGAATGATCTGTCCATTGATGTAAATGGGGTGTTAAAGTCCCCTACTATTATTGCACTATTATCAATTACTTCCTTTATGTTTGTTACTAGTTATTTTATTTATCTGGGTGCTCCCATGTTGTCTGCATAAATATTTACAATTGTTCTATCTTTTTGTTGGATTTTTCCCTTTATGATATAATATCCTTCTTTGTCTCTTGTTTGTAGTTTTGTTTCAAAGTCTATTAATCTGATATAAATATTGCTACTCCAGCTTTCTTTTCATAGTCATTTACTCAATAAATATTTTTCTATCCCTTCACTTTCAATCTGCTTGTGACTTTAGGTCTGAAATGACTGTCGTGTAGGCATCGTATAGATGAATTTTGTTTTTTATCTATTCTGTTACCCTATGTCTTTTGATTTCACTGTTTAATCTATTTATATTTAAAATAATTATTGACAAGTATGTACTTATTGCCATTTGTTAACTTGCTTTATGGTTGTTTTTGTAGTTCCTCTCTGAACTTTCTTCTCTTTTTCTTTTCTCTCACAATTAAGTGGTTTTCTTTAGTGATATTCTTTGATTACTTGCTCTGTATTTTTTGCACAATTACTGATTTTTTTGATTTGTGCTTATCGTTCAGTTTATGTGTTACATCTTCAGCATATAGCAGTCTGTATTAAGTGGTTTCAACTGGAACATATTCTTGACTCCTCTCCCCTCACATTTTAGATATATGGTGTCATACTTTGCATCCTTTTATTTTGTGAATCTTTTAATTGATTTTTATAGCTATTCTTATTTTTTTTAACTACTCTTTTCTTCCTACTTTCTTATTCCTACTTATGGTCTTTCCTTTCTACTCAGAATCCCTTTAATATTTTTTGTAGGCCTGGTTTAATTGTCATGAACTCCTTTAACTTTTGTTTAGCCAGAAAACTTTTTTTTTTTTAAACGCATTTGTTTCAGGGATATAGGTCTGTGATTCATCAATCTTACACAATCCACAGCACACCCCATAGCATATACCCTCACCAGTGTTCATCACCTAGCCATCCTATCCCTCTTACCTCCTCCCCTCCATCAGTTTGTTTCCTGAGATTAAGAGTCTCTTATGGTTTGTCTCCCTCTCTGGTTTCATCTTCTTTCATTTTTCCCTCCTTTCCCCTGTGATCCTCTGTCTTCCTTCTTGAAATTATCAATTTAACAATTTTTTTCCTCCTATTCCGAACGATAGTCTTGCTGGATGGAATATTTACATTTCAGCACTTTCAATATGTCATGCCACTTTCTTCTTGGCCTGCACAGTTTCTGCCGAAAAATACGCTGATAGTCTTATGGGGTTTTCCTTGTATAGAACGGTTTTCTCTTGCTGCTTTTAAAACTTCTTCCTTTATCACTACTCTTTGCCATTTTAATTACCATATGTCTTCGTGTGGAACTCCTTGGATTGATTTTGTTGGGCATCCTTTGTGCCTCCTGCATCTCACTTTGTGTTTCCTTCCCCAGATTCAGGATGTTTTCAGCTATTATTTCTTTAAATATATGTTCTGCTCCCTCTTTCTCTTCTCCGTCTGGGATCCCTACCATGTAAATGTAATGTAAAATATAAATATAAAATCAGTGATGGAGTCACTGAGTTCTCTAAGTCTATTTTCATTTTTAATTTTTTTCTCTCTCCTATTCAGCTTGATTGCTTTATATTTTCTCTCTTCTCTAGATCACTGATCCATTTTGCTTCTTCTACTCTACTATTTATTCCATCTAATGTATTTTTAATTTCATTTATTGAGTTTTCATCTCTAGTTGATTCTTTTATATGTGTCCTGTCTCTTCATTAAGGATCTCACTCATGTTCTTTTCAACTTTTCTCAAGTCCAGTGAATATCTTTATAACCACTATTTTAAATTCTCTATTAGGCATCTACTTAGCTCCGTTTCAGTTAACTCTCTTGCTGTGATTTTTTCCCCCTTCTTTCATTTAGAACATATCCCTCTCTCTCCTCATTTGGGCTAACTCCCCGTGTTTCTCTGTGTTAGGAAAATCAGCTATGTCTCCTGTACTTGAAAGTAGTGTCCTTATGAAGAAGAGGTCCTGTCATGCCCTGCAGTACAGTGTTCCCTGTTCTCCACAATCTGGCACTTCAGAGAGATCTCCTATGTGTGTAGCCTGCACCATGCTTTATGGCTGAGTTGCTTTTGCCCTCAGTCCAGTCATCTATAGTGACTCTCCTTATCTGTTATGGGCAGGGTTTGGTCCCTGTGTTGTTACTTGGCCAGTCTGGGACCACCTTGTACTCGTGTGGAGTCAGACCAGGCATTTGCCAGTGATACAGTAACACTGAATGCAGGAAGCTTTCCCTATTTTGTCCCCTGAGAAGCTTTCATGGGTGAGTGCGACCTTCAGTCAGACAGCTTTCTGCCCCCAGCCCGCTGCTGGGACCACCAGTCTGACTTGTATGTGTGGTTCTCTTTCCCATTCTGTGCAATCAGAGTCACTTCGGAGTGGTGCTGGCCACTGTCATGGCTGCTTGCACACTGCCAGGGTTGTGATACCACATAGGGTGGGATCTGGGCAAGAGTCTGTTGGAAGAGGTGGATCTGCAGAAGCACACAGAATGGGGGGGAGACCTCAGGGTATTAGCAATGTTGAGCTGATCTGTTGTGGGAGGAAACCTGGAGCTGAGGCCTGGCTGGAGGGAATGTGTCCACAGGAGAACTCAAGGGCAGGGCTGTGATTCAGCAAATTAGGTAAGGAGTGTTAGCATAGGCTCTGTGCTTAGATTGGGGAGGGAAATGAGGGGGGAAGAGAAGTGCTGCTGTTAGCTTTTTTGTTCCTGGAGAAGTCTCTTAGATATCCCTGCCCCTCCAACACAGGCCGTGAGTTTAGTAAATAAATGTCCCTCTTCTATGCCCCAGGCATTTTTTCAAAGTGCTACTTCTATGTTATATCTCCTCAGGGCTGTTTGTTGTCTCCTTTTAAGGGTGGGGACTGCTTCCTCTTGTCCTCTTGGCTCTTCCTGAGCTGAGCTTGCTGGTTTTTAAACTTCTAGGGTTTAAGTTTGCTGGTTGTGAGAATTCCTGAAATTTTACCCGTCTGGTTTTTAAAGCTGAATGTTATGGGGATTTGTCTTTCCTGTGTGGCCTCCACAGTGTAAGAAGCTGTTTCTCTCCCCCTCTCCCTCCCCAGACAATCCAGTAGGTCCATTTAGCCCCCAACCACATCTCTACTCTTCCAGTCTTCCTCTATGCCTCCCGCTCTCTACATTTAGCTGTAGAGGGTCGGTTTGTGAGTCTTCAGGTCTTTTTCTGGGTTATTTTTGTTGATGTGCATATTGTGTAGTTGTGTCCATGGGACGAGGTAAGGTTAGTGTACTCCTAACCCACCATCTTCCTTAGGACTACCCCCCGCCCCACCCCGTCTTGACACTTTTGCTGAAAATCAGCTGATCATAAACGTAGGGTTTATTTCTAGGTTCTCTGTTCTGTTCCACAGAAGTGAAAGTATATCCTAATGCTAATACCACACGTTTTAAATTACTGTAGTAAGCTTTATAGTAGGCTTTGAAATTGGTAATTGACTTATCCAACTTTGTTCTTTTTCTTCAAAATTGTGTTGTTTTTTTGTTCCTTGCATTTCCATGTGAATTTTAAGATCAGCTTGTTTATTTCTAAAAAAAAACAAAAGAAAGAAAGAAAGAAAGAAGCCAGAAGAGATTTTGGTAAGTACTATTTGAATCTTTAAGTCAATTTGGAGAGTATTGCTATTTTAACAATATTTAGTCTTCTGATCTATGAACAAGAAGTGTATCTTTCCATTTGTCTTCTTTAATTTATTTCAACAATATTTTGTAGTTTTCAAAGTACAATTCATACACTTATGTTAAATTAATTCCTGTGTATTTCATTCTTTTTGATGCTACTGTAGATGGAATTACTTTCTTAATTTCATTGTTGGATTATTCATTTGCAGTGCATATAAAGAGAATTGATTTTTTTTTTTGGTGGGGGGGGGTCTATTGATCTTACACCCTGCAACCCTGCTAAACTCATTAGTCCTCATCATTCTTTGTGGATTCCTTAAGTTTATTTATAAAAAGATCATGTCATTTACAAATACAGATAGTTTTACTTCTTCTTTTCCAACCCTGATGCCTTTTATTTCTTTTTCTTGGCTAATTGCTCTGGCTAGAACCTCTAATACAAAGCTGAATTGAAGTGGCAAGAGCATATGTCCTTGTCTTGCTCCTGAACTTGGACAGAAAGCATCTAGTCTTTCACCATTAAGTATTATGTTAGTTGTGGGGCATTTTTATGGATGCCTTTTATTAAGTGGAGGAACTTTTCTATTCCTAATTTGCTTAGTGTCTTAATTATGAAAGGGTTGTTGATTTTGGCAAACCCCCTTTTCTTTTAACCTATTAGGATGGTCCTGTGATTTTTTTTCTTTAATTATTGAAATAGAATATTTATTAGTTAATTATTAGATGTTAAACCAACCTTATATTTCTGGGATAAATCTCAGTTGGACATGTTGCAAAATCACTTTTATACTTTGCTGGACTCAGTTCACTAGTATTCTGTTGAGAATTTTTCATATATATTCATAAAAGAGGTAGATAAGTAGTTTCTTAATGATGGTCTGGTGTCAGGGTAATACTGCCCTCATAGAATGAATTGGGAAGTGTTCGCTTCTCTCATGTTTTTTGGCAAAGTTTGTGAAGAATTAGTATTACATCATTTTTAAATGTTGGCAGAATTTATCAGTGGAGCAATTGGAACTAGGGCTGTTATCTATTGGGAGGTTTTAAAAAAAATTATTATTATTATTATTATTAATTCAATCTTTATAATTGTTATAGGTCTGTTTGGATTGCCTGTTTATTCTTGAGTCAGTTTTGGTAATTTCCTTCAGGGAATTTTTGTTTGTTTGTTCTAAGTTATCTATTTTGCACAATATTCTTTTTTTTTTTTTAATTTTGGAAATGTTTTGGAAATCTTCTTAATTTTCCTTTATAATCCCTTTTGTTTTTGCAAGGTCAATAGTAATGTGCTCCCCCCATTTCATTCCTGAATTTTATAATTTGAGCCTTCTTTCTTCTTGTTCTTGATCACTCCAGCTAATGGTTTGTCCATTTTGTTAATCTTTTCAAGGAAACAACTTCCGTTTTTTTCTCTATTTTGTTAATTTTCATTATCTCTCTTGTTTCCTTCCTTTTGGTTTTAGGTTTAGTTTGCTTGTCTTTTTCCAGCTCCTTATGGTAGGAAGTTTAGATTATTGATCTGTACAGCGATAAGTTCCCCTTTAAGGCACCCCTTTGCTGCATCTCCTACATTTTGTATGTTATGCTTTTGCTCTCATTTATCTCAAAGTATTTCTAATCTTCCCTTTGATTTTCCACATATAGAAGGAGTTCCAAAATTTCCTTCTATATTGTTTTCTAATTTCATTCCATTTTGGTGAAAGAACATATTTTGTATGATCCTAATATTTTTAAACTTATCAAATTCTGTATGGCCTATCCCAAAGAATGTTCCATATGTTCTGGAAATCTGTTGCTGAGTATTATGTAGGTGTCTCTTTGATCTATTTGCTTTATAGTGTTGTTCAAGTCTTCTGTTTCCTGGTTTACTTTTGCCTAGTTGCTCCGTGGACTATGCGCTTTGACATAGAAATCTCAATCGTGTAAGTTTCATACTGACTTAAAGCTTGCATTTTAAACTTTTTCCCCTTTCTCTCCAGTAGCTTCCCATAGCAAAACTGTTAGCTTCTTTTTTTAAAACCAAATTTCAATTATACCATCTCCTAAGGTAATTAGGGAAAATTGTAGTCATTTTCTTTTATTTAGTACACTCTCCTATAGCTTTATTCCAATTATTAATTTTTTTTTTGCAACTTACATTTTTAATTGAAGATTGAGCCTACTGGTTTATTTCCATCAAAGATTCTCTTATTTGACTTTTCTCTTTTTTTTGGTTTTTCCCTCCAACACTGCCTTACTGGTTTTGGACTGCTATAACAGTACCATAAACTGGATGGCTGAAACAACAAACACTTATTTCTCATAGTTCTGGAGGCTGGGAAGTCCAAGATCAAGGTGCTGACAGATTGTGTGGTAAAACTCTCTTTTGGTGTGCAGGTAGCCATCGTCTCATTGTATCCTTACCAGGTAGTCAATGGAGAGAAAGGAAACAGGCTCTCATGTGTCTCTTTTTTGTAAGGGCACTAAACCCATCATGAGGGTTCCATGCTCATAACTTCATCATCTCCCAAGGTCTCCATCTCCAAATATCACATTGGACATTAGGATTTTAACATAGGAGTTTTAGGGGAGGAAGGATACAGATGTGCAATCAATGAAAATTACTATCTTAAATCAAGGCTTTATCTTGAAAACTACTTCCTGATTTGGTTCCAAAGTTTAACTCTGCCTTTTATCCCTATCGGAACGCCTCCTTCCCAGTCACCCAGAGAATCCACTTACGTATGCTGTAGGTTCATCAGGGTAGCAAGAGTATCCAAACAAAGAGAAATAGAAAGAGCAGAAAAACTCTGTCTTATTCAAGATGTCAGAAGAAAAGAAAAATTAGTCTTAAGATCTTTTGGGGAGATGGAGAGAATCAAGTGTCCCACAAAGACTTCTGGCAAAAGCTTCACTGTGTGTGAGATCTGGCTCACTCCTCCAGATGCCGCTGCAACCTCATTAGTTTCCACCACACATGTAGCTCGTGACCATCTTCTTTCTTTTACGGTTAACGATCAGGATTGTCCCTCTACTTGCAGCCTTCGAATCCATGCTATTCTGTGAATGTTGTGACTCCGAAAGTCTCTTCTTTGTGTTGCATGAGTTCCTATGATAAGAATGGCATCATATTTGCATGAGTGTATGCTAAGAGCCAGTTGGAGTGAACAGTAGGTGTGGTTTCTCACAGTTTGATCTGCAGAGCCCCTGGGATGCTTGTTTAAAAATCAGATTCTGGCCTAGGAACTCTGGCTTGTCTGTGGCCCGGAATCTGCATTTTACCAACATTATTCTCAGGCCCTGAAATTTTCCTAATCCATGGATTTAGGGACTTGCTGAGTAGGTACTCCATTGTAAGTAACAATTATGTCCTTATCAATAACCCCTGATTAGTTTTCTCCCAGCACCTTAAAAAACCTGGTAGAACGTAAGCATGAAAGAGTTCCTGAGTTTGGCTCTTGTATGAAGGCTGTTATGTTTTGTACTAAATATTACTTGTTGGTTGTATACGGTCCTCCAAAAACTTCGTTGCTGAGCAGTTTTTTGGAGGCAGCAAAGTGTGTCCCACACCAAGTGTTTACACAAGCAAACAGAGAGAGACAGAGGGGGAGATCCTTGCTGAGTGAGATTTGATTGTGAATGCATCTTGTCGCTTCTTCAGTCTTTACTCCTGGGAGCATTTGAGGTTTTCCTTTGTGATAAGAAGCAGGCCTGCTGTGTATATTTCTATTTCAACCTTCAAGTGGAAGCATCACACATCAGGAGTTACGTATGACCTGTTTTCCTGAGATTTAGGAAGAAGTAGTGAATAATCAGCTAAAAGAAGAGGAGGGAGGGCTTCTCGAGAGCAGGGTCACATAGAGTTCTCATTCAAGCCCTACTAGTTTCAGAGTGAAGCCACAGAGGTTAACAAAAACGAATTTAAATCTTCTGTCTGAAATTAGGCTCTTCTTCCCTGATACTCCCTGTAAGAAATGTGGGGGCCAAAGCATGTCTGCCTTTGCTGTGTGAACAAGCTTTCTCCCAAAGACTTATGGTCTTTTTCCTGGGTGGTTCTGTGATCTGTGGGAGCCTGACCGAGGGTTCCCCAATAGTGGCCTCCCAGCCAGTCTGGATTCAAGACCCCTCCCATAATAAGGCTGTCCGAGGGAGTCTGAGTATCTTTCACTACTCGCTCTTGAAAGCCTTGGTGTTCACCTGCCGCCATCTTAAAAACTTAGAAAAGAACCCAAATACAGTCCGTTCCTGGTATGCTGACCGTCCATGGTTCCACGTAGCAGTCTAATTAAATATTGCAGAGAAGGAAGTATGCTTCCCCCATTGATCTGTGAGCTTACTGAAGATGAGGCTCTTGTCTCATTCATTTTATTATTTTTAATCTTCCCCATACCACCTGCCTTCCTCACTCCCACCCCCTCCAATGCTTTAATGTACAACATACAGCAGGACTACACAGTACATATGTGCTGGTTAGAACTGCACTAAATTGACTTAAACCAGATTGGTCTTAATTAGTCTTGAGTCAGATGGATTAGCAGAGGAAATGTGAGTTTGGGTTTTTGTTAAGTATACTATAAGAGAATGGGAACGTGCCATATTGATGTTGTATAAGGGTAAAATGATATATCGCTGCTTATAAAGCATACAAAATTGTGTAAGGGGGAAGAAAGATACTGTGATTGTTTGGGATTATAACATTTAGAGTGTTATAGAATTAATATCACCTGCTTTTAAGGATTGAAGCTTTCTCACACAGGGGAACAGATATGTATGAAGCTCTTACTATGTGCCCAGCACTGTGCTCCATAAAAGGGATACAAAGGCACACTCAGCATGCCCTCTGCTCCCAAATTGTTAACAAGTAAGACCCTATTACTGCACAATCTAGTAAGTCTTTAGACAGAGCCATGCATGGGTGCTATGGGAACAGTTCTCGGTAGGAACTAAGCCCAACTGGGGCCGGAGAGATCTTCCCAGGGAAGTCCTTGGAAGCAATGACACCTGGCTGGAGTTGAGCAGGAATTTGCTAGTGGAGGAACAAGGGGAAGGGTGTTCCCTGTAAAGAGAACAACATAAACAAATGCGTAGAGGTGGGTGAGCCTGGCAGATCTAGGAAACTAGGTGAGGCTGGACCCATGGATTTGAGGGAGGGAAAATTAACCAGATGAATGTCTGGGAGAAGTCATCTGAGTCAGATCCGCAAGGGTCTGGCCCACAAAGTATAGGCTAAGCACACTATCTCCTGATGCCAGGAGATACGCATTAAAGGTTGAGAAGCATACTTGTGTTGTAGAAAGACCACCTTGTCAAGAGACAGTATTGGAAAACCATGAGATTTGAGGCCAGCTGACCAGCTAGAGGCCTGGGGTGGTGATCCACATGAAAGATGATGTGGTCTGAACTGAAATCTGACAATGAAGTAGACAAAAGTGAACAGAGTCTGAATATCTCTCTCTCTCTCTCCCATAGGTTCTCTGTTGTAAGTTATGATTCTCTCCTTATCATTGGCCCCTAGTTAGCATGCACATGCATGCGTGTGTGCAATATATATATATATAGAGAGAGAGAGTGCTTAAGAGAGGAAATGTCGGTCTGGCTTGGTGAGTGTTTTAGTTTGCTAAGACTGCTGCAAAAAGTACCACAAACTGGATGATTTAAACAAATTTATTGTCTGGTAGTTCTGGAGGCTAGAAGTCTGAAATCAAGAAGTCAGCAGGGTTGTGAGGGTAAGATCTGTTCAAAGCCTCTCTTCTTGGTGTGTGGTTGGCCATTTTCTCTTTTTGTCCGTTCACATGGTCTTTCCTCTAGGTATAGCTGTCTCTGTATCCAAATTTCTCTCTTTTTTAAGAACATCAATCTTATTGGATTAGGGACCACTCTAATGACCTCATTTGAACTTGATACCCTCTGTAAAGACCTCACCTCTAACAAAGATCATCTTTGGAAGTACCAGGTGTTGGAACTCCAGCGTATTTTTTTGGTGGGCACAGTTCAACCCGTAACAGTTGATGTGGGACCGTGCACTGAGAACACAGAAGGAGATTCGATGAGAGCTGGAGTAAGAGGACAAAATTGGTTTCATGCGATACTCCCATGCCACGTTTTGCTTAAATGCATTATAGTACAGGAGTCACAGGAGCTGCTTGCTTCTGTGACTTTTACTTTCTGCCTATGCAGCATCTTCGTTTCTGTGTTTATCTGGCTTTTTGGCTCAGTCTTCTGACAGTGCCTAAGGGAGTGGTGCTGTGGGGAAACCACAGGCTGGCCAGCTTACACATGAGCTGTCAGATTCGATGGCATTGGAGACATTCTTCTTAGATGACATTAATCCATTTTCAAATTCCCCCTCCTCAGGATCGTGGCTGTCATTGCTGAGAATGACACCTGAGGCCAGCAAAACCAGCCTCCAGAAGCTCTCCACAAACATAATCATCAGCAAGAGCCCCCGACAAAACCCAGACCGATAGCCCAGAGAGCAAAGATGTTGCTGTCAAATTTACCAGCTAAATATACTCAGATACCACATGATTCTTTATTTTCCCCAGTGCTGTCATTGGCTCTGGTCATTTGATGCTCTATGGGGCGGGTTAGGGTGGGTAGATTGTCAGCCCCTAAGTCAGTAAACGAAGTATCTGTCCTTCGGTTATTTGGGGGTTTGTTTTGTTTTGTCTTGTTTGAAAGCAGGATGCTCCGTATCGCCCCAATCCAAAGGCATGCTTAGCTAACCCCAGGCCTGTGATCCCTCTCCTTTGTCACTTTGAAACATTGGGTCCTGCTGAAGGTGGAGATGGATTGTGACCCAAAGAGGAGAGTCACACTGGGCAGAGGAACTTCCTGAGTTTAATTAAAGCACTGAAATTGATGAGTATTGTAAGTGACTTGCCAAACTACCTGACGAAATGATTTCCACAGAAAACTCCTTGTTTTCAGAAAAATGCAAGAAAGTAGTCAGAGATTTGAAGTGAATCAAACAAATGATATTGTAATAGAGGATTAGCTGGAAGATGCCTGAGGTTTGGGGAACGACCAAGCATTACTCTGGGAAACTCCTTTTATGATAGCCATTGGAGTAGCCCCCAAGCCTGAACTGGACGTATCTAAGGTAGTTTTTCTCCACAGCTGAAAAAAGGCAAGGAATTGTATTTGTCTAAATTATTGCTACTGAGAGTTCATTTTTAAAGGAAGACCACTGAAATAGTAGTTTCAAAAGTTGGGATTTAATTTGGTAGCCTGGTTTAATTCCCTGAGTTGGTCAGGGAATTTAGAAAAAGAGCCTCCTGGGACTTTTTAAGAGAAGTCCCCAAAGAAAGAACATATGTGTTTTGTTTTTGTGGGGTTTTTCGTTTAGTTTAGTTTAGTTTTGTTGTTTTGTTGTTTGGGGTTTTTTTTGTTTTGTTTTTTGTTTTGTTTTGTTTTGTTTTGTTTGGCTAGACAGAGAGTGTTTTTAGATCAAGGAAAAGGGAGTTTGACATTGTCATGGCGTAGCCCAATTTTTCAGTTCTTCAAAAAAAAGAACCTTAGGCTTTCCTTAATGAGTTATTTACGAGATGGCTTCTGTTTCTTGGGTCCTTTGTTGGGCTGCTCATTAGATCCCAGAAGATACTAAAGTTTCTCATACATGGCAAGTTCAGAATGAATGGGGAATAGTTCTGGAACTTTCTCTTGGTGGAGAAATGAAGTGAGTTTTCACAAGGGGCTGGGATGATTGTGCTGAGGTTTGGGTTTTCTCTCCAGCCCGACAAAGCACTCAGGAGAGTGTGGAGGCAATGGGATGGCTATCATAGGGCTATCAAGGCAGATTTCCTCTGCTCCATTGGCTCTACCACCTTTCAGGGTTGCTTATTTTACTTCTCATGAACTATACGTGGTACTTGCTCTGGTACAGAGGGCACCCCATCCCTAACGCTCTCCATCCCAGTGAGAGTTACTTGATTAGACTATGCTTTTAATTAACCCAGTGATATATACTTAAGAAGAAAATGAGTGAATTTTATCAATGAAGCTGCAACATTGTTGAAATAGCTGTAGACTTCCTCACCTTGTGAATTTTAATAAGCCTGCAAATCCCCATGTATTAGTGATAGGTAATCTATTGATGCCTTACTTTTTAAAAATTTTAAAATTTTTTTATAAACATATAATGTTTTATTAGCCCCAGAGGTACGAGTCTGTGAATTGCCAGGTTTACACACTTCACAGCATTCACCATAGATGCCTTACTTTTTAAAGGCCTTCGGAGAAAAGTGAATGTTGTTGAGTCATTGGGGTCTTCTCTGAAACTCGTTTAACTCATGTTAACATTAATCAGTGCTCATCACAGATTAATGAGAGAAACCTCTTTATAGAAAAATGGGTTAGCAAGGGTGCCTGGGTGGTTCAGTTGGTTAAGCGTCTGACTCTTGATTTTGGCCCAGGTCATGATCTCAGGGTTGTGGGATCGAGCCCCCATTGGCTCCGGGAATCTGCTTGTCCCTCTCCCTCTGCTCTTCCCCATTCCCCATCACATGCTCATGTTCTCTCTCTCAAATAAAGAAGTAAATAAAATTTATAAAAGATAAAATAAAATAAATAAGATAAAATAAAGATTGGCAAGAAAGACATGCACAGCGATTTCAGTGGCCCTCAATGAGCAAATAAAGTCAGTGGATTGCTTCGGGGGGAAGGTTCTGTTGCTTCCGAGATGATGAATACAACCTGAGAAGAACAACTCTGAGATGGACTGGGGAGGGCTGGGAAGAGGCAGCTGACCCCTCTGAACCTCTCCTGGATAGCAGCAGTTAGCCGAGTGGAAGGCAGTCCTCTGTGAAACTGCTCCCTGGGATGCAAACTGTCATCGTAGAAAAAGGCTCTTAAATCTCTAGGAATTTATAGCTGAAAGGGATGAAGAGAGGGGAAGGAAGAAGGGATAGAGATGCCCACGCAGGAAAATAATTTATCAACAATAGATAACAAGGATTAGGGTGCTCTCTTCCTCATTTGGTTGTTGACTGGGAGCGTTCAGCTGCTGAATGCCCAGGGCAGAGCATGGTGTCTGCCTCTTGTGGGCCATTAGCAGTGCGCTTTTAATTTCCAAGTAATGCGAATGTGCCCTATGTCATTGCCATGGTTAGCAAATAGCCCCTGAAATTGGGGTTTACATAAGTCTTAGAATGTAAATTTTATCATATGTTCACTAGGGAGCTTACTGTTTCAAAGGAATCTAGCTCAGTTCTCTTCAGAAGGGGATTTTTATGATGCTAATTATCTATTCATAATTTATCTGGCTTATTAAGTTTGGCTTCTGTTCTTTGGTGTTTTCTTAAAGTGATGCAAGACTGAAAGCTTCCTAATATCTTGTTCCATTCACATTTGCCCTTTTTTGTGAGCAGCTGTGATGATATGTGATGACTGACTTCAGGAAAAATGCCTCTGCCCTCCTCTCTTGAAACATTAAACTGGGGGAAGCTTTTCTTCCAGCGATTATTCTCACAGGTTGAATGTTCTTTAAATTGCAATTGACAGAGTGCTTAGTGAAATGCTATATTTAGGAACTATTGTGTACCTATGTCTATTGTCTGTGTTTCCATCTCTTTTCCACAAGGCGGTGTTTCCATGGAAAAAGTGCATTTGTTGCTTAGGAGATTGTCCACTCTTGTCTTCTTGCTTATCTTTCCCATTTAATCCCAGACAGGTTTGTAATATCATTCACGGTTGCTGTGGAGACTATTATGATGTCATGTGTGTGGAGCTATTATTTAAAGTGGTGACTTAGCAGCTGGATCTTCTAAAACAAGGAGGCCGAATGCTCTCACACACATACACACACACACACACACACGCACACACATGCGCACACACGCACACACACACACACACACACACGGCACTGCTGAGGTCTTCCTCAAAATGATTCTATCAAAGATTTTTGAAGGGAAAAGTACATCAGGTTTTCTTTTCATAATTTAGTTGAACTCATACTCTGCTCTCAGACAGCTTGGCTTCTCAATCATTCAGGATAGAACTAGGGACAAGCAGAAGCATGTACAGCTTTTCTTAACATCAGATACTACTAAAACTGCAGCGCTCTGTAGCAGACCCGGTTAATTTGTAGCATGCACCCAGATCTTTCCCTACAAACGGGTCATTCTTTATTCATCAGTGTAACTGGAAATGAATCGAGATGTGGTAGCAGTGAGAGAATTCAGTTACTCATAACTCTGCTAGAAATCTCAT
This sequence comes from Enhydra lutris kenyoni, assembly GCF_002288905.1. NCBI lineage: Eukaryota > Metazoa > Chordata > Mammalia > Carnivora > Mustelidae > Enhydra > Enhydra lutris. The sequence goes on along the minus strand of NW_019154121.1, from coordinate 8,496,934 downwards.
TCTCCTGAAGCGAAAAATGAAAGGAGAAAGGACTAACATTTTATGGAGTTCTTACTATGTGATAAGAGGTTCACATGCCCAGGATCTTATGCTGCTTCTCTCCCGGCACCATGACGTCTCCTTCCCCCGACACCTGCCCCAACACCAGCCTGTAAAGAAAGCTCAAGTGTTTCTCATGTTGACCTCTCCTTCCTACTGCTGTCTAAATCAGACTTCCACCCCATCTCACTCATTCTGTTTGGTGCTGTGTGTCTTCCCAACCAACCTTTTCATCAGAATCACTGGAAGGCCTGATAAAATATGGATTCTAGGTTTCAGTTCAGAAGATCTGAAGTATGGCTCAGATATCTGATTTCTTTTTTGGCAAGCTCCCTGGGTAATTCTCCTGTGCTGCTGGGTATTGGAACACTCCACTTTTCTCATTGCCTCTTACCCTTCTCTTTCTATTCACTCATCAGCCCTCCTCCATCTGGCTTTCATCCCTTTCATGTCAGTGGAAGTTATTTTGCCAGGGTCACTGTGGTCTTTCCCAGCTGTTGAGTGTGGTGGCATGGTAGCCCACCATGGAGCACTGGGCATGGTGGGCCACTTCCTCTTTGGAACTCTCACCCCATTTGGTGCCTGTGACACTGTTCTTGTCTCATCATCTGCCCTGCCTCTTTCTGATTCCTCATCCTATCCTTAAATGTTTTTGTTGTCATTGTTTTGCCAAGGATATTATGTCCAGCCTTCTAATCTTATTTCCCTGCAGATGCTGAGCAGTTTCATCCATTCTTACGGCTTAAGTACCAGTTATGTTGATGTATCTCTGACCTGACTGTCTCTGACCTAAGCTTCAGATTCACGGATACTCTTATGCCCTGGACACTTGTGTCCCAAGGCCCTGTAAGCTCCTTACATTCAGCTTGTTTAAACCTGAATCCATTGTCTTCCTCACTAAACCTTCCACAGCATGATTTCTCCCAGGAGAGATCCCACTGTCAATCAAACCAAAAACTTGAACTCACCCTTATATAATTTTTCTTACCCCGAACACTAAACATTACCAAATCCTTGCAGTTTTTCTCCGTGTGTGTGTGTGTGTGTGTGTGTGTGTTTCCTCCAGACTTCAGCCCTTTATTACCCCTAGTGACAATCTTCTAACAGGTTCTCCCAGATATCTAGGAGGAATTTATGTTTCCACTACCCCATTGGATGGTTAGTTCCATGAAGTTAGAAAATATGGTTTCTTCATGCTCTGCTCTCAGCATCTAGCTGAATGCCTGGCAGGTGATCAATAGAGTGAGATAAATGAAAGCATGAGCCTTCCAGCACACAGCTTCTTTGGAAATTCTTACTTACAGATCAAACATATAAAGCAATGAGCTTGAGGGCTCCAGTGTTTAAACCCCAAATTGCCAACAACCAGGTTGGTATTGGTATTAGGCTGAGAATTTTGCAATTTATTTCCCTCCTTTAGGTCTTCAGCACCAAACTAGGTCAGCTGGAATCTTTCCCTCACACTGAAAGAGCCAGCTATTTCGTCTAAAATGACAAAGTTCACTTGAGAGAAAGTATGGATCCATTGCCTCCACTCTCCACTTTACAGTGAGTCACTCACTGTGTATTTTGTATATTTTTGTATATTCTTTCCTGCTCTCTTCAGATTAGCAGTGAATTACAGGCCTGATTAGTGTGGTTTGGGTCCTCTCTGTCACAAACGGTTACCATGTCAGTCTCCTCAGTGAGCCTCTGATTTCCCTGTTGGATCTTTCACAAAGTAGGAATACTTGCTGTCATAAAATACCGTTGAAAAATTAAAAGCCTTCATTCCGTTTTCCCACTGTACATCACACATGGGCAGAAAGTGGAGCTGGGGGCCATAGACACTTGCCCAATCTGCTGTTGACTTGGGAGCACTGAAAGCGTCCATCTTCTTCTTTGACCCTATGGAAGCCACTCAGCTTCCTTCTGACTCTGTGTCACCATCAGTAAAACCTGCTGGCTTTTCTGGCCCTTCAGTGGATAACTGCTTTGTGTGTAAAAGCATTGGTAGTTTCTTGGAGGAAATATGTCAGCCGGAATGCATGATGACTCGTACAGTCATGGGTGATGGGTGACATTTGAAAGTCTATGTTTACAGCTACTGTTTTTAGGATTCTGTTGGCAGTATTTTTCTTGGCTTCAGCCACTCCCTATGAAAGATCATCAACGTGGAACATCTGTGAAGACTTGTAAGCTAGTTTGCTGCACTATCTGCCATGTCGTAAATATAACCATTCTAGCAAGACCTTGACTATCTATGCTAATGAGGACGAGGCATGGTATGGATAATTTAAACCTACAGATAATATAAAAATCTTGAGTCACTCAGTATTATCTATCTTTGCCTGCTGTCAAATCGGCAGTCATTTGAATTTCACATTCTATTCCTTCCCAGTATGCTTTCATGAAAGGCGCTAATGAGAGGCAAAATGGCCAAGAGGCAGGTGGGTTACTGGGGAAAGAGCTGTAGCTGGGGGATGAGCCGAGGCAACAACTGGATAATCAGCTCCTGAAAATCGGCTTCAAAAAGCATTATTAAACTCGTCTTGACTGCTCCTGAAAGGCAGGCAGTCGCTTCTGTTCGCCAAGGCATTCACTGAGACCTCCTCAGAGCCAGGTTCTGTTCAGGGGCACACGGGAGGAGAGAAGTCGAGAAGGTAAACAAGACATACACAAAACTGTACACAAATTCCTATAACAGAACACAGCCCCCTATTGGTGTCATGAGGGAAGTTTCATGTGTTATGGGTTCAGAGGCAGGAGGCAGAGAAACCTTGATGGGATTTCACCTTCTGGCCTGTAAATTTATTCTTCCAAATTTCACTGTGGATGTGTAATCAGAGGTTAATTCTTATTCTGGGCCTAAGGTCAGAAAGCAAGTGCGTCTTTTCTTCCTCGGTCTTTGGAGAAACACGTGTCTTAGAGCACACGGTAGCACTAGCCTGTTAAGTATGTACAGTTACTTTCACTGCCTCTAAGCAAGTGTCTCATGTTTTAGGGAACATTACCAGCTCATCCTCTCCACATTCTTCCTTATTTTGCACCTGCTGCCTTCACTGATCATAATTATCTGAAATATTTATTTTATAATGCATAATTACTAAATTAGTTGTATAGGTACCTGCTTCTTTTCTTTCTCTGATGCTTTATGACACATTTGTAGCTTGACTTAGTGTCACTAGGTCTATGCATGAGTAGCTTCACAAACAAAAGAAACTTTTCACTCCATAAGAGGACAACAGTTGAGGGGATTTTAATCCCTTAAGGGTCTGGAGTTTTTAATCTAAAAGACAGAGTTTTCCCAAGTTGGATATAAGGGAGTCATGGCTCCATGTGGTCTCAGACAGCCATTTATTGGTCTGATGCCTGTTTCTAGATAATAGTCAGTGTGATGGTTATATTTTCCAGGCCAAGATAAGCCAAATATGTTTTCAGAGAGTGACTTTAAATGTATTCTTCATTTTCTAGCATCCTAAAAATCAGGATAATGCCCCTATGAACTCCACAAATGTCAATGATCAAGAGGGTCAATGTAGTCTATAGAACGTTGAATGATTCCGCAGCTTGTCATTCTTCCTCTGTGTGCTCAGATTTGGGAGACTGACATGGGAAAAGGAGAACAAACGGTTTAATTTAGGCATGGGGTGAAAGGCAACGAACAGCTCCCCATTTTAAAGAACACATTGGTCAGCAAACCATGTTCAATCAGGCTTTCGCTCATCCTGCTGCTTATTAGCCTTGGAGGTAAAAGGAAATGTATCACTTGATAGATAGGAGTTTGATCTGCTGATCTCCTTTCCAATGGTGTTTTTCCAAAGAGATCCTCAGTGTGCAAGGTTAAAAATGGAGTAAAACTGAACATGTCAGGGTTCAGTTGGGTTCATCCTCTGCCTGTAAGGGTCACTATTTTTACTCCCAGAGGGAAAGATAGATTTATCTTTGTCTGTATATATGGACTGCTGTGCCAAGTGCTGTGAATACAGGCATAAAATGGACTGTTCCTCCTCTCCGGGAGCTTGGATTAAAACAAAGACAGAAGCATGTAATGATCACGGTATACCCATAACCTTTTGTTCCTTCTGCCAAGGAATTGAGGTCTTCTGTCCCCTGCTTGCCAGAATATTGTGTTTTCAACAGCCATCTTCTTGACCATGATAGCCTGCACAGCCCAGAACAGATTTGGAAATGCAGAGATCCTAACAGTAAAGTCTTAAATGGGTAGCATTTCAATACAGCAGAGTCCTACATAAGAGCTGGTGTAATAGACTCTGTTTTTTTTTCTGACCTACCACTGTGTCTTCCTGCCATTCTGGACCCCTGCCTATTTCTTACACCTCCTGAGAGCTCAAGTCTCCCTTTATGATCTGTTTTCCCACTTCGTAATCCTCACTGTCAGGCAACAAACTTGTGCTGTCAAGGACTCTCTCCATTATATCTCATTTAAATCTCTACCAGTGTTGTAGCTTACACCTGTTTTCTACTAGCTGCGCCCCCCACCCCCACCCCATAGCAGTAGAGAATTCCTGGTCAGAATTCTGTACGTGGTATCCCTTCTTGTATTGAAGCTTAGGAGTCTTCCCCATCTTCTGTCAACTATACAATTCATGTTCCTTTGAACTTTATTCTTAAGTTTCATTTTCTGGGGCATCTGGATGGCTCAGTTGGTTAAGCATGTGCCTTTGGCTCAGGTCTGGGATCCAGCCCCGCATCTGCCTCCTAGCTGAGCAGGGATCCTGCCTCTCCCTCTCCCTCTGCTTGCTGCTCCCCTTGCTTGTGCTCTCCCTTTCTCTCTTTGTCAAATAAATAAATAAATCTTAAAAAAAAAAAAGTTTCATTTTCTAATCCTTGAATTGTGTATTGCTCATTGACTCTAAGGAATAGAGCTGCAGGAGCTTTCCAGAGCCTCAGCAAACCAGGGAGATCTTTCCCAGGCACACTTTAACTGCACACTTAGAGATCCTGGCACCCCACCCAGAAAAGGAATGTGATGAGCAGAGTTATGGACTAGATGTGTGTGTTCTTCCAAAACCCATGTGTTGGCATCCTACTCTCCATATGACAAAGTGGAGATGGGGCCTTAAGAAAGTAATTCAGTTAAATGAGGTCATAAGGTAAAGCCTTGATCTGGTAGGATTAGTACCCTGATAAGAGGAGACCCCAGAGAGCTCACACTCTCTCCACTCACAGGCCTTGAAGAAAGGCCGTGTGAGGACATAGTGAGAAGACGACCATCAGCAAGCCACGATGAGAGTCCTCACCAGAAATGGACCATGCCAGCACCTTGATCTCAGACCTCCAGCCTCCTGAAGCGTGAGAAAATACATTTCTGCCGCTTAAGCCATCCAGTCTGTGGTGCTCTTATGGCAGCCTGAGCAGGCAGATACAAGCAATTCTGGGGCAATCTTTGTACCACACATTTGTACCTTGACCCTCACAGAGTTTGTTCCTGACTGAACCTACCATGATGCTTAGATTTCTTCTCCCTGTCATTCTGACCCACTTCCCCAGCAGACTATTGGAGACAAAATCTTCAGCAGAATATTTTCCTGTCATTGATATTGAGGAGTCCATCACATGGAAGAGTTCGCTGAACCAGGATTTTACTGGATGCTGTCATTAGTGTTCCACTGGAATTGGTTTAATCTGATATGCCTTCATGTGTTTTTCAGAGTAAGCCATATCATGAGGGCATTCTACTTTATTATTAAAATATCAGGAATCACTGTCTGATGAGTCTTCGGCATTATGTTTTAATTATATATGAAGAAAAAGAGTCAGGGTGTAATTTAAAAAATTTATTTAAATTGACTTTGAAGCACCTTCCAGCCATTTGTTCAACAGTTAAATTCCCCAGAATGCCTGCTGTTTTCGCTCTAATTTTTGACATTATTATCTTTCTGGAAACAGAGCTGCTATTTAACTCAGCTAGTACTGAACAGAAACTGATTATTCTCTTTTGATGTAACTGGAGTGACTTAAATACTTACAGTCTTTTGTGTTAAGGGAAGATTAAAGCATCGGAGAAACATGTTCTGTCTTACAGCTCAAAATAAATATTTCAGAATGAAGTGGCTATAATTTCGTTAGGAAAAGTGTATTGGGTCATTGGGTGTTCGGTAACAAAGCCTTAGAGACAGACGTTAAGCAGTTCCTACAGGACTCTTTGTTCTTAAAAGATGCAAAGACATCCTTTGACTTTGGTCGTGATACATGATTGAGCAGCAGAAGGTGAAGCTAAGTTATAACCAGAGACTCTTCTTTTTATAAATCAGAGGCTTGTCATTACCTTATCCATAATCCATATTCCTGTCAGAGTTCTTCAGAAATTACCATTCCTTTCAGTCATCACATCTTCTTAAAGCACTTGCTGCACTAGGGACAACTATGGCTTGAGAGGTTCAGGTTGAACTGAGACTATTAAATCATCCTAAGTTTTGGGCGGTGAATTCAGCAGCTCTCATAAGCATCCTTGGACATGTACTAGTTTCCAAAAAACAAAAATCCAACAATACAGATGAAATCAAAGAGTTATAAAAAAAATTAAAATGTCAACAAGGGTCACACAGTTCTTGGGCTTTCTATGGATAGCATGTTTTGGAATTCACTGAAGACTCTGGTTGAACCGGATGAACTTCAGGCTTTGGAACCCTTCCTTTTGTTTAGGTGAGGGCTGCAAACTGTGTTAGTCATAAGCCTGTTTCTGTCGAAGGAACCACGATGACAGTCCAGCTGTATCATTTTCATTCTTCAAATGCCTTACTCATCTTTCTTGAGTAAAATTAAGTTATCTTGGCTACAGATATCAGTATCACCCAGGACTTCAGTGGGGGTCCCGTCTAGCCTCTGTAATTGGACATCTGGCTATCACAGCAAACTCAACGTGTGCCGACCCATTCCCATTTTCTCCTCAGAGTGATATCTCCAACCTGGCCATTTCTGTCGGCATTCGAAGGATCTCTCTTTCAACTTCGGCAAACCCTTATTGAGTCCACATATTCAGTGCCAGTTTTGATGTTGGGAGAGTCAGGAACAAAGTGAGAAAAGGGATAGGGCACCAAGGTACATGAAAAGGAAAAAACAGACCCTGCTCTGGTGAAGCTGACAACCCGTTGAGTAGGTGGTGTGAGGCATGGAATGCTCGATCAAACAACCGACATTCCACTGTATCCTTGTTTAAGACAAAATACCAAACTTCTTACATATCTTTTCTTCTTAAAGCCCCATCTAAATCTATTGTCCTGTCATCTCAGAAGAGAATAAAGACATTCATTTTACTAACAACAAAATAAAGACCATGTACCCTGCCTCCTATCTTGCTGGAAAGATTGTTACTTTCTCTTACTTTTGCAATGAATCGTTGCAAAGAATAATGATAACAATATGATATCTCTGTCATTAATGGCACTGGAGTCACCAATGCTTCCCTCACAGCAGGGCTTGACAAATAACAACACAATTTTCATGTTCACTGGGTAGCCGAGTCACTTACAGTCTGGTTTCAGCATATGTTGTTAAGCACCGTAAGACCTGTAGGCATTTTGTGAGTGTTCACCTCCATGTGGTTACGAAAATCTCCCAAGAAAACAAGAGCAAGGTAATTGTGAATAATAGGGTTTATCTTACCTTGCTGAGCTTCTGAATATTTTCTATACCATGGAAATAATTCAAACTCTATTATGTGTCTGGATAATGGTATCTCCTTATTGTACATGGAGCTTTTGTTTTTAATATAAATGAACTGGCATGTCAGGTATAGGAAGCAACTGGAAATAAATGTGACTCTGAGAAAAAGCTGCAATTAAAAAAAAAAGCTACATGTTATAGGAATATTGCTTTATTTTCCCTTACTATATTGCAAATTCGTCTTTCAGGTGCCAGGTGGTGTTGAGGGTTTGGAAGCCCACGTGCTTCGTGCGATGTTTGGCACATCTGGTGACTCAGATCACAGTCATGTGAAAAGAGGAATCTCATCATATTTTATTGACTTCAGTTTATAATAGATGTCACTAAAATGTTTTCTGGAAGGTCGAGTGGTACTCCTCTGACTGGGTGATAGGGTGACTATTTGAATGTTAAATTTAAGCTACATTAAATAGTATGGACAACAAATAGGCATGTATATGCAAGTGTGTACATGACCCTAAACTCCTGTGTCTTTTCATGGTATACTGAACATGATCTTGACCTCAATGCAATAAGGTAATCAGAATCCTAACATAGAACTTTGGTTCTTCAGCATTCTTAACTCTTGTTTCCATGTCAGTTGGCCTGTGCTAAGATCGCAAGTGTGCCCCATGTGACCGTCAGCCTTGATAACATCTCTGTAATTCTCCCTTTACCTCTAGCTGAATGGAATAAGTTATGCCTTGTTATAAGTTAGGACTTCATGGAATTCATAAATATAAATGAGGAAAGTGATGGTCTGCCCTGTGGTATGTAAATCCAAGTGAACGAGTTCTGAAGTCTGGTTTCTTCCACCTCTTTGTACACATTCGGACTCACTGTTGACTTTGCAGTTAATTGGAAACCTGTTAAGATGCATCATTGCAAAGTCAGTGTTAGTAACAGTTTTCAGAAGTCATGAAGACACTGATGTGAATTTTGCTTTCCTGGATTATATATATGAAGGAATAAGTGAAACTTAGCCAATTGTGTACAGCATACCTGGTTTCCAGTACTCCTTAACCCTTCATTCAGAAGTTCAACCTGATACACTAAAGCAACTCAATAATGATTGGTCTGGCCGTGACATTAGTATGTTTCAGATTATAAAGGTACTTGCTCATTCATACAATATTAATCTCTTAGACGCCCCCCCCCAACTAGTAGGACATAAGCCATGTCAAATACTCCCAAGCAAAATATTTTATTCCCCGTATACCTACATTTCTTCAGATTATCTCATTAATTAGTTATTGTAACATGGTAAGTATATTTATGCTAATTGCCTGAGGCACAGAGTGCCTTCCTGATCAAATCCCCTCTTATTCTGGAATCCACCCTCTAGCCTTTTCCTAGTATGTGGATCAGCATACGCATGCGAGGGGGAGAGAAAGTAACAGCAATGCCCTCCCAGGATGGTGAGAGCTTCAGATTTAGTATCTGCTACTCTAGAGCAAGATTCCCTGACATTGTCTTTAATGAGCCACCCATTCTCCTTGTATTGGGAAACAAATGAACCTAATTGCTCTGATCTAATAGATTCTACTCTAAGGATCATGAATACATAGATTGATGGATAGGCCTCTTCCTGTAATTCACAAAGCACCACAGCATCCTGTAGTTTTCAGCAAATAGCTCTGCTGTGTGGTTGTGAAAAAGCCAGTTCCTTCTCAGTTCTGGGAAAACTGGGTAACAACATGTAAAAGAAAGAAATTGGACTACTTTATTACACCATACACAAAAATAAATTCAGAATGGATTAAAGACCTAAGTGTGAAGCCTGAAACCATAAAAATCCTAGAAGAGAACACAGGCAGTAACCTTTTTGACATTGGCCATAGCAGCTTTTTTCTAGTTATGTCTCCTGAGGCAAGGAAAATAAAAGCTAAAATAAACTCCTGGGACCACACCAAAATAAAAAGCTTCTGTAGAGTGAAGGAAACAATCAACAAAACTAAAAGACAGCCTATGAGATGGTAGAAGATATTTGCAGATAACATATCCAATAAAGGGTTAGTATCCAAAATACATAAACAAGTTCTAAAACTCAACACCCAAAGGCAAATAATCCAATTAAAAGTGGGCTGAAGACATGAAGAGATATTTCTTCAAAGAAGACATGCAGATGGCCAACAGACACATGAAAAGGTCCTCGGCATCACCCATCATCAGGGAAATACAAATCAAAACTACAATGAGATATCACCTCACACCTCTCGGAATAGCTAAAAATCTTTAAAATACAACAAACAACAAGAGTTGGTGAGGATGTACTACTTGCGGGGATGCAACTTGTGCAGCTGCTGTGGAAAACAGTATGAAAATTCCTCAAGAAGCTAAAAATAGAACTATCCTATGATCCAGAAATCACACTACTATTTACCTAAAGAATACAAAAACACTAATTCAAAGGAATATATGCACCCCTATGTTTATTGTAACATTATTAACAATAGCCAAGATATGGAAGCAGCCCAACTGGTGAATGGACAAGTGTGTGTGTGTGTGTGTGTGTGTGTGTGTGTGTGTGTGTGTGTGAATATTATTCGGCCATAAAATAGGATGAAAGCTTGCCATTTGCAATGACACAAATGGAGTTAGAGAGTATGATGCTAAGCAAAATAAGTCAGAGAAAGACAAATACCATATGATTTCACTCATACGTGGGATATAAGAAACAAAACAAACAGGCAAAGGGACAAAAAAAAGAGAGAGGAAAGCAAGCCAAAAAACAGACTCTTAAGTATAGAGAACAAACTGGTGGTTACCAAAGGGGAGAGGGGGGGATGGGGAAACAGGTGATGAGGATTAAGGAGGGTGCTTGCTGTGATGAGCACTGGGCGATGTATGGAAGGGTTAAACACTGTATTGTACGCCTGAAATGAATATAACACTGTATGTTAACTAACTGAAATTAAAAAAAAAATTTAAATCTGTATCAGTTCTCTCTCTCTCTCTCTCTCTATTTCTCTCTCTCTCTCTCTCTCTCCCTCCTTAACCCACCTGGCCTCCCCACTGTGCTGGGAGCCATTTGATGTCAAGGCATGGTACCTGATGATATACCTGAGTATAGAAATAACCCAGCAACAGAAATGTCTAAGAGTTGTGTGAATCTACTCTCCCAGAAAGGAGCATGAGTTTGAGGGCCTTGGAGATGGAGGGTTGTGGGGGGACTTCTGCTTTTGAATATATTACACTTTTCAGTTCTTTACCAGCCAGTAGTGGGGGTTATTTATAGGTAGACTCTGTCGCTATTGAGAATTACCACTTTGCCTTATGAGTTACATGGGTTTTACTCACAGTTAACCACTTTACAAGTGTGTTTTCTAGAGTGGAAGTTGAATCATTTTCTAGGAAAGGACCTGACTATACTCAGACTCATGAGTTTGGCATTGGAAGCTTCCGTGGTCAATGCCAAGACAGACTCCCAAACATGCCTGCGTATTCCACTCCCATATAACCTTCTTCTTGGCATGTCCATTCCACCAGTCCCCTTGTCCAAACGCTATTCATTTCTTTAATAATGACTTATTTTGCTTAGCATTTAGTATTGTGATTTTTTTTTTTTGTCATTTTCTGTCTTCAAATAAATTAAGACAGGGAGTTTGGAGAGGCCACATCAGGGTTCTGTCACCAATTATGAGTACACAAGAGAATTTCATAACAGATTTTAAGTTCTACCTGCCCACAGGCCTGCTATGTACCTGTTAGGGTTAGGAGCTTTGGAGCCTAATAGCTGAGAAGCAGAGGCCTATCACTACTAATTGCTATAACCCATGCCAGCTTGTGTGAGTCTCTTCATCCCACTAAACATGACATTTGCTTCTGTATCTGAAAAGCAGGTATAATGATACATTCCTTGTAGGAATTGTATTTGGACTTGGTAAATGAGATATGTACATAAATGTACACATTTATGTACATTTGCTGCCAGAATCATAGTAAATGCTCAGGGGTTATTAATTATAACCACTATGGCTATTTATTTTATTGTTATTTATAGAACAGGTTTAAAATATATAAAAAATTTTATTCTAAATTAATACATAAAATAAGGACATGTGATTGCAAAATGGATGATATGAACCATTACTCTGTGTTCCGTACTGCATCTTTTTTTGAATACTGAGCGTATTGTACCTTTGCATTTGAATGTATATCTTATTAATATAGCTAGCTCAAATTCTTTTAGGTAGCCTAAGCCTAAGTTTAGTATTTAATGATTCTCTCTGAAGGAAAGATAGCCCTATATTGTTTTCTTTCTATTCCATTCCCATTTTAGGGGCCCAGTGTATTTAGTTCTTTCCCCCATGTAAGCCTTAGCTATAGAATTTGGTTTGTCAGTGGGGCACAACCTCTTCCTTCTCAGCCCCTCATGCAAGCCAGGATGTTGAAGGGATTTATATCCTGTGCGATAAGCCAACACATTCACCATGTAATACACACATATACTAGATAGACATACAGAGAGATAAAGATAGAGACATAAGTGTAGATTAAATATATACTTGTTTTAAACATACTGCATTAGTTTCCAAGGACTGCTATAACAAATTATCACACAAATTATCACACATCTGATGGTTTATAGCACCAGAAATTTACTCTCTCATACTTCTAAAGGCCAGAGGTCTACAATCGGAGTGTGGTAGGACCATGTTCTCCCTGAAGTCTCTGGCAGAGAATTCTCCCTTGCTTCCTTCAGCTTCCTTGGTTCCAGAGCTCTTTGGCTTGTGGCTACATCACTCTGATCTCTGTCCCCATTCTCAGATGGCTTTCCCTTCTGTGGTTCACATCTCCCTCTACCTTTTCCTTATATATGCCTGTCATTGGATTTAGGGTTCAGATAAGCCAGAATGATCTCATCTCAAGATCCTTAATTCTAGTTGCAAAGATTCTTTTCCCATATAAGGTCCCCTAGACAGATTTTGTGAAGTAGGATATGGACCTAACATTTGTTGGGGGGGAGCCAGCCTTCAACTTACTATATACACATTCTAATCCATTCTTCATACCCGTTATAACCATTCTGCTACTCTAGGATTTGTGTTCAGTTTGGCAGTGGAGTTTATTACTACAATTAAAGCACAGACAACATGATAGCTGCTAGGTTGGCTGAAAAAATTCTCAACATTCTGATTACTACTAAGATGCTGAGATCTGAAAAACGTGGAGTTGAAGATCACAAAACACACTCTTTGAGTCCTTGGAGGGAGACTGAATTCTTATCAAAGGCACTGGTCCAACTGGGACCACATGTCTGTCTTCCCAAGTAGGAGCTGCTAGAGAAGGGCATGGGATGTGTAGATATGACACAGGGACCAGTGAGTCTCCCTTCATGATTTGCCCTTGTGAAACCTCAGGAACCAATCTGAGGCAGCCATAGATGCAGGTAGAGAAAAGGTTCCTGCCACATCCTCCCTCTCGGAAAACCTCAACCTCTTTTCCATCTCACCTGAGCCATAATTGCCTTTGGGCCCCTGAGGACCCTGCCTCAGAGATACCCTCATGCACGAGCAAGGCCAGCCTGGCCCTTTAGATGTTTTCAGCAAAGCCCAGCACGTTGACAGGGTGTATCACCATCAGGGCACAGAGTTGATACAATTTGATACTTGAACCTCTGGTGCAAAATGGGACTGTCATCTCAATTATTGTCCAGGACCCCACACAACCCCCTGACTGGTAGGAAGCCCGCTCTGCTCAGCGGATGTTAGAAGGTTTTGTGGATTTCATACTCACCAGAGAGCTGAGACTATATTTAAACTGGCAAGAAATGCTGATGGTATTGCAAAGATGGCTGCTGTTATTTTTTTTCCCCTTTCACAACTTTAAACAAGGGGCACACAGTGAAGCACTACAGTCTCTCGGAAGATTTTGTGTCTGGATGGCCCTGGGCCATGGCTTCTCTCACCTCGCTCCCTGGGATGCAGCCCACTTCGTCATGCCCCGCACTTCCTTCTGGAACCTTCCTGGCTAGTGAGCCAGAACAAGGCTTTCCCTAGACTCCTAGAGTTCCAGGGATATTTTCACGTTGGGAACTCTTCAAAACACTCTCCTCCCCCTTTAGAGAGGAGAACAAAATCCACCTGAGAGTCTGATGGAGAGAGGAACAAAACTAACGCTTACTCTGCTCCACTTTGCACCTGGGTATTACCGATTCCATCCCCACAGTGGCCCTATGAGGTGTTAAGAATCGCATGAGGTCAGCGGCCAGGTGCTTATGATTTACTGCCAACTGCTACCTACCCTCAGGTGTGATTACCTGTGAGGAAGCCAACTCCCAGAGAAATTAGGTTACCCGGTGAAGCTCTCCTGGGACAGGCTAAGACCCGAACTTGTGCTTGCCGACTGAAATTCTTGGCTCTTTCTGCTATCAGGTTGCAGGTTAATGAATGCAGGTGTGTTGGGCCCACCCTGACTCAGATTCTTGGGCTCTGGACCTTCAACCTCAAAAGCAGGAGGGACATTCAAGACGTCAAGCAGCCTCAGTCAGCCAAAAAACCCTGCAGTGAGCTGCCTCAGTGCCCAAGCTTCTGTTCAGAGGCTTCTGCAAAACCCCCATTAGACGGTGCAGTGTCTGGAAAATCTGGGTTTATGGTGCAAAGATCTGGGTGTGCATCCTGCTTAGGCTTCTTACTCACCCTTTGACTTTGGGAAAGTCCCTCAGTGCCTCTGATTGGTCTTGTGCGTCCGTAAAATTACAAGAATACCATCTGCCATGCTTCCAGCTGGAGCGATGATGATGGTAGTGAAGCAAGTGCTCTTATGAGAAGTTGCATGAAGTCACAGAGTCTGGTGCATCACAAATCCGCCCACCATGATCACAACTGTGAGCACGCCGGGCTGGCCCGGAAGCCCAAGATGCAGAGAGCATGCCACTGCTGTGCATACCCCCTTCCAGGCCATCAGCCCCGCTCCGTGGACCCTGACCCTGGCACCATGTTGGGCTGGGTCTCTAGGCGCCTTTTACAGTGGGAACCAGATGATGGCCAGTGTTTTCTTGACACCTGAGCTTGCATCAATCACCTTATACAGGTCATAGCACTAAGTCGATGCCTAGGAACTATTTGTTGAATGAATGGAAGGGTGAGTGCGTGCCTCCAAGATTCTTGTCTGTGAGCTGTGAGGTTATGGCAATCCGGGCAGGGAGGAAAACGTGCTCACCTTGCAGCCATCCTTGTCAATGCCTGGACACCTGAGCTGCTGCCTGCCAGGTCAGCCCAGGGCGGTCTCCGGGGTGAAGAGCCAAGGTGGCAGCCTCGAGCCTTCCTTCTGTCAGGCAGGCCGGGGTTTGGGGGCAATGGGGAGGGGAGCAATGTGCACCTCTGAAGCCTGCGTTGACATCTAGCTTCCCTCTGTAGTAAGGTGCCTCCCCAGTGCCAAGCACCCCCCTCGCCTTCAGTATATCTGATTTCTCTTCTCCCTCTGTCAACTATTTTTGGATTTTGCCCTCTGGACCAGTCATCATGATGCTACCTTTCGAGATGTCAGCCAGCCGTTCTGCGTATTCTTGACCCTCCTCACTGGGAGCTGGTGCAGAAGCAGTAATCCTGGACACCTGTCACTGTCCATGGTTTGTCCTGTCAAGGAAGACACACATATCCCCCGATAACCTCTCATCCTTGGCCTTGCGCCTGAAAGAAAATGATCGCTTCCTAGCACCCCCTTCTCCCGGACCTCTCACTGGAGACAGATTTTGATGAATTCTCTATTATGAGTTCACTGGCAAGCGATTACATCTCCTTCGCCCTGCAGTGCAGAGATGTTGTTACCATGTGACTTGACTGTCCCGAGGCCAAAAATCCAATAAAGATGACACGGCAGCCTTGTTACGTGCATCGCCACTCTCCCACAGCCCAGGTATCGCACTTTGGGGGCAGAGTCGGAAGTTAATTGAAATGGCTGCCACATTGCATCTCGCAGAGAATCCTTTCTCTAACATACGTGACTGGTTATGCCTCTGTGTAGAAGTTCTTCTCTTTTGCTGTGCAAAGCACAAGTGGAAATATAAAGTCGCAGGGAACGGGGACTTTATTCTTGATTGGAGTGAAAATGTGACAGAAACGACTCTCGCCGAGAAAGCGCGTCAGTGGGTGTCAGCACTTTCCTCGAACAGAGTGATCCATTTTTTAAAAATGTTCTTTATCATCCTCCTGTACTTTATTTACTTTGGTCCATGTGAAGAAGTTTCCCGAGTAGATGGCAAAGAACAATTCTTAAAATGTGTGAATACCAAATGTAAGATAAAAAACATAATTGCAGTTTAGACTTCAGATTTATTTGAAAAGGGGATAATGATAGTAATTACCCAGTTTGAGTTTTGTAGAAGGCTAATTAGATCCCCAAAGCATTTGTATGCACAAGGAAAACCATAAATACAAAAGACCATCTGGTCCTTATCAGCTTACAACACTAACACTGTCTGTAATTATTTTTTCTATATTGTTTTGATGTTGATATTTTATGGAGCAATACGTTCTACCCTGGTTAGAGAATAACCTACATTTCTAAAACCTGGGGCTTTGCCCCCTCTTTCCTACTAGAAGTTTTAGGACTCCACAAGGCAAAAGAGACACTGCTTTGGAGACACAGGTAAACATCGTGTCATTATACCCATTGTTCCAGAAATGTGTTGTTTATAAACTTCTTTGGCTTATCTGACTTGTCTTCTTTGTAACTTAGTCTTCCAGATACTTGGATTCGGTTAAGTTTTGTTGTTGTTTTTGTTTTGTTTTAAGTAAAATTGAGAATGACACATTTAGCTGCATTCTACGAGCTTAGAAGTACAGCATTCATTAGTCGCTTTCTATAGTTAGGACTGTCTCTGGCAATTTGGATATTACAAAAGTAATGTTATTTGTTTTCATGTTCAGTGCCCATCTTCCCACTAGAATGTCAGTTTCAAAGGGGCAGAGATTTTGTCTTATTCATTTTACTGTATCTCCAGCTCCTATAGTCACGCCTGTTACCTGATAGTTACTCCAAGGTGATATGTTGAAGTAAATAAAGTAGAATGCATGATTTCAGCCTCAGGGTGATTACGATTTGCTATCAATTGTTGCATAATAAACCACCCCCAAAATCAAGTGGCTTAAAGCAACTAACATTTCAGGAGATCTCGGACTTTTGTTGGCGAGGTGCCTGGGAATGAGCATTGGTAGAGCTCACTTGGTGGTGTTCAGTTGACAGATAAACTGATCTCAAGGGTCCAAGACCACTTCATCCTATGCCTGGTCCTTGACAGAGATGGGTAGTAGGCTGGGATCAACTGGGGCTATTGATCAGAACACAAACCTGACCTTTCCATGTGGCTTAAGCTGCCCACAGAACAGTAACTCTTGAGTTTCAAGAGGGTTAGACAGAGTTGCCAGGTGTCTGAGAGGATAGGCCTAGAGTAGGCATAAGGTCATCTCCACCATATTTTATCATTTAAGCACATCACTAAGTCCAGCTCGGATTCGATGAGAGGATAATTTAACTCCTCCTCTCAGTGGTGGAAGTAGCAAAAATAACCACAACCATCTTTAATGTACCATACCATCCAGCTGAAAAGAAAGGCATGCCAACTGATCAACCTTAAAGCAACATTTAGACAAGAATGGCAAGTCTCCTATATGTAACTATCATATGGTTGCGGAGTAAGAAATTCTGCATGCTGAAGGAAGGCTTTGTGGAAATCACACCTGAGTTTTGAACTGAGCCTGGAAGAAAGGATAAGATTTCAAAACCTGAAGCTAATGGAACAGAGAGTATATTCAGAAAAGGATTTTTTTTTTTTTGCTTAAATATGGAAGTAGAACCGGGATGGTCAACAGTGATGGCATTTGCTGATCTGGCACCTGTTGGTTTGCAATAAATTAGAGATAAAAGGACATGACCATCACCATTTTGGGGGAAGGCACTACTGGAAGCAGCATATGTAATTTCCAACCGCAGTTCCTGTGAAATGCTGATTGCATTTCTCCTTATAGAATCCCTTGCTAAGAGTTATCTTTCAGAATCTTGCTAAGAATAGGCTTTGTTAGATCTGTTCTGCTTTTTTCCTTCTGATAAGAACAAGGACAATTCCTATTTTATTTTTCCTATTGGCTTTCAGGAGGCTTAAACCCAAAACTGAAACTCAGGCAATTATGTCCATTTGGCATTTTTGCAGCATCTCCTTGTCTTTGATCCTGATGTTTTAATTCTCCTCCTATTCTGTAGCTCCTTGTATGAAGTTATTGCTTTAATCTACCTCAAAAACGGTCCACAAAATAAATTCAACAACATTTACTGAGCACTTATGCTAATCCTTAGAGTTTGAAAAAAAGACACAAAAGTAATTATGAACCAATGACATAGAACCTTATTTAAAAAGAATCACATAATTATGTAGTTTAACTAGGGATCCAGGAGGATGTTAAGAACAATAGTAGATTTGAAGAATGGACTTCCAGTGAGGTCATTTCTTTTTTTCTTTTCTTTTCTTTCTTTTTTTTTTTCATCGTGAGGTCATTTCTTAAAATAAGGTGAACCAGGGGTGCCTGGGTGGCTCAGTGGGTTAAAGCCTCTGCCTTCGGCTCGGGTTATGATCCCAGGATCCTGGCATCAAGCCCCACATCGGGCTCTCTGCTTGGCAGGGAGCCTGCTTCCTCCTCTCTCTCTCTGCCTGCCTCTCTGCCTACTTGTAATCTCTGTCTGTTAAATAAATAAATAAAATCTTAAAAAAAAATAATAAGGTGAACAAGATGAGTTGTGGTCACCTGAGTTCTTGCATGGTAGGATGAGAAGCCTGTCTTATCTGGAAAATTGAAAAAACCCTGACGTCATTATGACAAAGTATTTCAAACTGATACAACATGTGCTTTCCTCAGGAGTTGAATTTGTCATGGATATTTTCTTTTCAATTGTTTTCTCATTCAGAGAATAGGTCAGAATTCTTACAACATTTTTCAGTTCTCCAGCATTGAGGGCCCAACACGAACAGCTACCTCCGCTTGGGAATCTGGGAGACATCAGGAGCAGCAAAGTACATATTGTACTTCCAGCAAGCTTATCGTAGAGTTGGGGAGACAACCCTGTAGCTTATTAACAACCAGTAGCCCATCGAGCTGTATTTCACCTATCCTATTTCTGGATCCTAATTCCTCTGGCTTTCTAAACAAGGAACACAGGAAATTGTAGACATTTATCATAGGTTTGATGGGGGTGATGCGTGAGCAGGCGTTCTTAATGTTACACGTACAGAACAGGAAATTACTAAATGAAATGATGGCATGCTTATTTCCCACGCTGTATGCTCACCCTGGGACAAAGTACACCCAGTCTTATTTCACTGGTGCACCTGAATTTCAGTAGGTTACTTTCACCTCCCAGACATAGAATGGCCTGAATGGAGATTTCAGTAGAAATTCACCTGTCTGCGTCCCAGGAAGAGGAAAGCGGTCAAGAGACCAGGGGGGATATTAGAGTTAGAGAAGGCATTTCTGTCTTCATTTTGATGGTTTGGTCTACCATACTGTATTCTGGTGAGTGGAATAGTGGAGGGTAGGGCAATCAGAAAATTCTTGGTGGGTTGTAAAGTAAACAGCAGATGAAGAAGTAGCCGTATGTTCATTTGGAGGAATGTGACTTTCTCCAAAGAAGGTACAGGACGATGGTTACTTGAAGGGTAACTGTAGTCAGGGACACCACTGAAAACCAGATAAGGCACTTTAATAGCATTGCGTATGGGTGACATCTTTGACCGCTCTCTACTGCGGCCTCTGGCCGACGTTGTGCTGTGCTGTGCGGCCCCTTCAGGGTTGAGACAGCATCTCTCTTGCTTCCAGGAGTGCTGGCAGCTGGTGACGGTGAGTTGATTCCAGCCCTGGGAATAGTCTTAGCAGAAGAGAGCCACCTCATCCTCTCCAGGGACAGTCCCCATCTGGGGATATACAGAGGCCTGGCTCCCCGCTCCAGAGCTCTTTCTGGATCAGCGGAGGCTTCTGTTGCATTTCTGTTTGTCCATCTGCCTAATCCTGCTCCTGTCACAGTCCCGCGACTGTCGATCCCACCATGCTCCCCAGTGAACTCCCTACACGCCGCTATTTATCTTGGTCTGCTTCCTGGGGCGGCTGAGCCCAAAACATGGGCTGTGTTCAAAATGGTGTCCCACAACCAGGATCCACCCAACAACGGTCAAGCTATGTTTTGTGCCATGGACTCATGGCAGGCATGAAGATGCACGTTTCAGTGAGGCCTGGGGGACTCCACAGTCCAAAGCTGTCAAGAAACAACAGGGATCAGCCAGGAATGCTGCAAGCATCTCTGGGCGACTTCCTCCGGAAATGAACCATGGCTTTCCTTTCCTTCTGTCTCCCGTCCCGTTTCTTGGCAGTCCTGTTCTAAGTCTCTCCACCTCTATTTGTCTTTATGATTCAGCTCCATGTTCCTGCCCAGTGAGGCATAAATGGTGATATTTGTCTTTCATATCTAGTGTGTGGAAGAGTGTCTGGACACATGATGAAACAGGCCTCACTCCGGATTGTGATGAAGACCGGCATTTCTCACTAATTAGAAAGAATATAGGATCACTGGATCTATTGATTTCCATTAACTTGTGCAGAGTTATGAATCTTAAAATGGAAGCCCACAGCTATAGATACCTTAGGACAGTGTTTTATAGCAAGCAAGACTCTAGAGAGTGCCATAAAAATCAGCTTTTGATGCTCGTTGGAGGGTTTATGGCTTAAAAAATTGCTTGTGCTTTCTCTGCAAATGTTCCCCAGTCATACTTTGCAATACCTGCCTGATTGAGGCAGAGGCTGCGACAAAGTTTAATGCAGAGCTCTGGAACTCTCTTAAAATTGGCTGTTTTCTTCCTTTACTCCCCTTTTCTTTAGCTGTTGTTGAAGAATTATCTCCTTGTCCTATTGCCAGGAGCTTCCCGTTCTGGACATCCATCACCCATGTTTTGGAAGGATCGGCTCCAAAGCCACAGTCAGGCTTTAGCATCTCAGCTGAGCACTCTGTTAGACCCTCATCTCAGAGAGCTACACAGCTTGCCGTGGAATGTGAAGGATATCCAAAATTGGAAATGGGCCTTGAAACGTCCCAATAAAGCCTGGTTGATCTGTCTTAGATATGCCTTGATGTGAGACATCTACATATTAGATGGTTAGAGATCAAATTAAAATCATGGGTTCTTTCTTCATTGTCTTGCTGCATTTCTTCATCAAGCATTTGTTGAATACCCGCTTTGTATCGTCATATATATGTCCCTCCTTTCCTTGTCTATCCCCCTTCTTTCCCCCTCCTTCCTTCATTTCAACAGCACATAAATGAGGAGGAAGTCAGGCCCTTCCAAGGAGACTTCTAGATTCTTATCTTTGTTTTTGGAGAAGGGCAGTTTTATTAGTTCACTGAGGAGAGATCAAACATCAGTGACCTAGTGACCAGATCAATAAGAAGCTGATAGAAGTCATTTTCTGTCATTACAATGGAGTATATACTTTTCTAATGAGCCAGAAGCTGGGGTCTGCCCTTCGTCCCAGGTATCAGAAGGCTGCTAGGAAACAGAGAAGGGGCACTGGATGATCTTGAGAGATACTTATTTGTTCCAGCCCCTGGTGAAAACTAATGAACTATTCCTTCTGCTTTATGAGAACATAACTTTCCGTTGCCTTGGGTCTTCCAGATACTGTGGGTGCTGTGTGCTGGGGACTTCCTGGCAAATGTTAATGCTCAGTGTTCCTTTGTCTAGGATCCCCACATGCATACCTCTGTCCTGTTTGCCCTCGTTACACATTGCCCTTCTTGTCTCAATGGACAGCTATTGCTAAGTCCGTGTACTAATACTTATTGATTATGTGTGGAATAGTGGCCCCTGAGCACAAGGATGTCAGAATCATACAGCCCTAGATAGTGTGTACAGTGGTAAGAACTGGATCTCTCTCTCTCTCTCTCTGTGTGTGTGTCTCTCTCTCTCACACACACACACACACACGCGCGCGCGCGCGCGTGAAACTCTGACTTGTAGTGTTTGCTGACTTCCATGGTGTAAATACTCCCCACATGGCCACATCCGTGCTACAAAAGTGAAATCACTGAACACAAAACTGGGACAAGAGGAGAGCTGTTTTTTCTCATGAGGGACCCAAGAGCCTTGCCAATCCCAAGGAACATTGCTTATCCTTTCTAATTCTCAGCTTCCTCATGTGTGACATGGAGGTGGTATGAAAATATGGCCCTAAAAGGTTATTGTGACATTTGGCAATTAATTCATATATAGAACCTAGGAGGGGAATGTCCTCATAATCCACTGACGAATCCCTAGTCGACTGGGTACCCTGGGCACCTTAACCTCATCAGTAATCTAGCTCTCTCTCTTTCTGGAATAGCATTCCTTCTGCAGAACTTTCCAGTGTAAACCCACCCTGTTCATGATGTTGGTTTCAGCCGAAGAATAGGACTGACCTCCCTTGGCTTAGGGGAGACTCTTATCAAGTGGGGCTGGCAGCCCGGCTCACCTCCTACAACTCCATCATCCTACTTAATAACCAATTCTTGGTTATTAAATTATGGCTCTTCACAAAAGAGTATACAGTGCTGGATAATGTGAGGAGAAATCCAGAGCAGGTCTACACTTCGATGGGCTTACAGTTCAGTAGAGGGAGGCAGATGTGTACAAGCAACACAGAACTGGGAAGCCAGTTGGGCTGAGGTAAGTCAGGACAGCACTCTCAGTGCTACTGGATGGTTCTTCCAAGAAGACTGCTGGGCTTGGTCCACCTACCCATCTTCAGAAATGGGCAAAATGGGGAATATGCTTATGCCAGTATGTGAGCCCCGCCTCGGTGTGGCATGGAAAAGGCCCACTGCTCTTCTAAACCCACACTCCAGGGCTGTGTATTGCTTCAGACTAGAGACTCAGGGGTGACTTTTAATGTTTGTGGGGATAGTTGTTTTCGCTCAGAATCGAAGACATGCTCCCAACCCCACAGAGTTCCATCCCCGCCCACTGGAGTCAAGAGGTGGACAGGAACCATGCCAAATTGATGCTGAGGGTGAGAGCTGATGCCTCTGCAGAGACTGTAGGTGGCTCCTTGCATACTTCCGGCTTCCCCAGCTCTCCTCAGGTCTGTCCACCTCATCTGTGTTGTGAGGGGAACGAACATCCATCCGGTCAGCATTTATCTCCCTTAGGCCATGCTAACGCTGTCCTTGTCAGCTTTTTCCTACTCCAGCTCTTGAATTTCTGAGACAGCAAATGTTGCCTCTGATATTCAGGGGATGCTCTGGTTTAAAGAAATTTTAAATTAAAGAAAAATCATTTTAATGGTCTGTCTTTCCTGTATGGATGGTAAACACTTTGAGAGTAAGGGAGCGCGCTTTGGTTTGCCGGGTCCCCAAGGAGAGTGGCCATTAACGAAAGACAACGTGGACTCTCCACGGCCACGCAGCGGTCCTGTGAGGGAAGTGTTATTGTGACGCCTCTCACGTACCAACAAATGCAGGCTCTTGAGCTTCCCCGATGCTCCAGAGTTGCCCTGGTTCCTGCAGGGCTGAAGCCAGGGTGGCCTGACCCTGAAGCCCGGCTCCCAAGGCCTGTGCTCTGACCACCTCCCAGTCTGCTGCCTCTGGCTGCTCAGATCCAAGCCAGAACAGATTTGGGTTCTCATCAAAGCCCTCCTCCACACACACACATTCCCCTCTCTAGTTAAGGAGGTCAGATATTCAAATTGACTTAATTTTTAAATATTTAATTTCACTGTGCTCGTAAGGCTATCTAACTGATTCTGCTTTCAAGAATTTACTAAGCCGCTTTGAAGAGAGAACCTTATGCAAAACTCTGGCCCACAGTTTCCGATAAAACCCGTCTTGTGTCTCTCAGATCTACGAACGGGGCTTTGATTAAAACTCAGAAACGACTAGCCTACCTGGGACAAAAATGTCCCAATGCTGGCTTCTCCTTTTCGCTCTCGGTTCCCCAAGAGCCTGTCTTCTTTGCATGAAAGTTTCCCATTGCTTTCACTGCGCCTCAGAAACAGAAAAGAAAAAATGGGGGGTGGGGATCTGAAGGCACTTGGCTGGGAAACGAAAGCTGTTCTCTTGTATATATGCGTATTGGTGTAGTAACTTTACATCTTCCATTTAAATAGAAGAGTTTGGAAAATGCTCCCGGAAGCGTTTCCACCTACTCTGGCCCTGGCTCCTACCTTATTTCCTGGGCTCTTGTCCTATATTTGGGCTCACAGGCCGCTTACAACCTCCTTCTCTATTTGTCATAAAGTGTGGGTGCATGTATATGTCTTTCAGGATCCTGCTAAATTGTTCCTCCTTCGTGAAGCTTATTCTCAGCCCCAAGCCAGAATTTATCGAGCCCCGCTTCTGCATCCCCGTTGCCCAGTCTGCCACTCCAGGGACCCTCATTTGCTGCCCTGTGGTATTAGCAACAGGGGTGTAGCTCACTTCCTGAACGCCACTCTAAGCTCTTTGGAGGCAGGAGTCCCGAATTATCTATGCAGCTCACCTTCCCACCAATATGATGCTTGGCTATATCAGAGCTCAGTAAAGCTATCAGATCCGCTCTCTGCTTTCCAAAAATGCACTGAAATTTCAATGGGTTGGGGAGCCTACAGAGCTCCTCTCCTAAAGCCGTTGGTCGCTCTGACAGTATTAAGCAATGGGGTCTGGTTCACAATACATCTTTAATCATTATATTGGTCACTGTTTCTGTATAGAGTGGTTGGAAAGGCCAGTTGCTTGCTGTTCCTTCTTGCTGTGAACAAACCTAACGAATTACATCTCCTCTTCTTGGCTGCCAAAGCAGGGGCCTAATTAGCATTGAGTCGTCAGTGAATTTTAAATATATCCACTTTCCTTTTTTATTTTTCACTAAAATAGAGTATTTGTGCCACCCCTAAAACAGGCCTCTGTTGGCCCTAGAAAAATAACTCCCTACACAGAATGCCCACCACTACTCAAAGCTTTCTATAAATCTCATGGAGATACTGCAATATTTCTAAGCCCTTTGATATTCTGTATTTAAAATTGCTTATAAATTACCAGATGATTCCATGTTAAGCCATTGCTTCTTTCTTTTCCTGTGGCATCTTTTCATATTAGTTTGGATATCTTTCCTGACCAATGATGGCAGAAATCCACTTACTTAAGGAACTGTAGGTATTATAACCTCTGTAGTGTTCAAGAGATAAACTGATAAGGAATGAACTTCTTACATATTTCCTCCAGAATTCCAACCCACCGGAAGGGCAGCAACAGTATCTGTTTCATTAAGCTATTTATATCCAGCGCCTAGAACAATTTTTGGTATTTTGTAGACACTCATTAAATACTGGATGAATGAATGAAGGAATCAATGAAAGAGTATTGGGTCTATCACTTGGTGCCCATAGATTTATTGCTTACTTCTACTACACTTGTTTCTTTATCTATAAATGGGGCTCATGTCAGGCCAAAGTATAGTAATTGTACAAACCTCTTAGCAAAATAAGCAATAATAAATGTTTGTTATTTCTGCTGTTATTTCTCAAAGCATTTTTTTTTTCTCATCATTCCATCTGTCTACTCTAGTTCGTTCAGGCTCCTCTGTCATGTTAGGTGGGAAATGCTTTCTCCCGATTCTGACTTCCCAGAGCATTTGCCTTGAACGTGGCATTTACCTCTCTGTGCCCCGCATTCAGCTATTCAGTATTCTTTCAGTGCCCACAAGGTACTAAGCACTGTGTTGGGTGCAAAGGTATTTATTTTTGTAGGTTATTATTTGCTTTCTTTCTGAAGCTTGCCTGGAAGCTCCTTGAAAGTAGGTCAGGTTCAGCACTGTAACCTCTCGTTGCCCAGTATTACAGCTTGCATTTAGTCCTCATTTCATATACACTAAATTAATAGATGGATGAGTGGATCGCCTTAACTGAATCTTAAGGAACTATATGCACTAAAACAATTCTCCCCGTCTGTCACTGCTTTTCTTGGGAACTCAGGAAGCACTGGGCTATGGGATGCTTGAGATCTTTGCCCATATAGTGGCAAAGGCCCACAGACCTCTGTATTTTGGGTTTGTAATTGAGTTGCTTGACCCCACATTTGATTCAAAACATTTGCTCTTCTCCCTTTGACAAACGTTTCTACTGGGAACTGTGATCACTAGATCACCTTGGGTACAGAAAAAAAATTATAGCGTTCAGTGGTATGAAGATGGGGCGGGGTCATTAAATTTCACTTTGTCTCACCTATAGTACACAGAGAACCAACTGCTAATGATTTTGCTTTGTTCCCTTAAAATCCAGTCTAGTGATCTGGTGGCTCAGAAGTGATTCCTTGCCCTCAGCTAGGTCCATCAGCCTCCAAAATATAGATGCCTTCTTTTTTTTTTTTTTTTAAGATTTTATTTATTTGGCAGACAGAGATGACAAGTAGGCAGAGAGGCAGGCAGGGGGGCGGGGAGCAGGTTCCCTGCTGAGCAGAGAGCCTGAGGCAGGGCTTGATCCCAGGACCCTGGGATCATGCATGACCTGAGCTGAAGGCAGAGGCTTTAACCCACTGAGCCACCCAGGCGCCCTAGATGCCTTCTTTTTTACTTTATTCTTTGCACTTGGCATGCATGCATACATATTTGTTTTTATAAACCAAGCTGTGTGTTCATTGCATGTAGCCCCACTTTCTGATGTCATGACCCAACCAAACCACCAGGTACTGACATGAAATTCCCACTATGATGGCTTAGACCACCATTAATTCTTTTGCCATCCCAATAATGGATTCTCAAGTTTAAACTTACCTTCTAATTCAGAGCAATCATACTTTTGCTAATTACTTTAAATTGTTTCTATGTAAGAAATACTTAGCATTAATGTCATTCTTTGGGTTTTTAAGAGTGATTTACAGTCATTAATTAGCCAGTTAATACAGCCTCCCTGGGTGAAAGACTTTATCAGCCTGGATTCCATTTTAGAGATGGAGAAACCGAAACCGATTAACTCAGACTTGCCCCTTAGAGTCCCGTCACTTACCATGTACTTCTCTGCCCCCTCTTCTGCTTCGTTTACCACATGTTCCCTCCTCCTAAACACCTGGCTTTACAGATTGCCGTGTGTGTGTATGTGTGTTTGTGTGTGAAGTGGGACAGGGAGAAAGGTAGGGGATAATTATGGCACAAAAGGAAACTTGATGACCACCACCAAGACTAAAGTTAGACAAGACCATGCCCCAGGAAAGAAGATGGTTTGAAACAAAGGCTCATATTTCCACAAGGAAACCACATTGTTAAGCCTTTTTCAGATCTCTTTGGATAAGCCGTGCCTATTTGTGGCATCCCCAAAAGACCCACAACCATCCCCAGGTTGGGATTGGGTTGATCCTTTTTAGCCATCCCCAAAATATATCTTCTGTAATGCCCCAGTTATATGCCTGATAAACAGAGTGAATAAATTTTGCTGAATAAAGGTAATCCTGAAGGGGTGAATTTATTCATTTAAGGTTTCTTGAGTAATCATTTTGATGGTAAAGTTTCAGTAGGCAACATTTGATTATTATTTGCACTGTGGGCACAGAGAAAGGAAATGGTGGCTGTGGCCCTGGACTTTGAGGTTTATGGTGAATTTAAGATAAGGGCTGTGAAATCAGCAACCAGAGTACAGAAAAGCCCCTTCAATGGGACTATGAGAGGAGACGTCTTCACTGTTACAAATGATGGTGGGAAGTTGGAATGTGCTGTGGAATTTGCATGTCTTCTTTGAAACCTTCCCAGATGAGTTTCATGGCATTTTGTCATTGAACCAAAGAGTAGAAGACATATTTATCAAAGTTTCAGAGGGTATAAGGATAAAAAGGAAAGCAAATACTTTTGAATATTGCATCAGGGTTCGGGGAGATCTTGGACAGCAGGAAGAGGCTGATGATATTAAAATTGGTAGAAGACAGATAAATCCATTACAAAGGATATGATATTCCAAGCACATTTTGAGTGGTGAGACAATATCTGAAATTTTATGTCCATTTCTGGAGTGTATGAACCCGTGCTGTCAAGTAGAAAGATAATATGAGCTCTCTGTACAATTTAAAAACATGTAATAACTACATAAAAAAGTAAAAATAAATACACAAAATTAATTTAATAATAAAGTAATAATTAATGACTTTGTTTAACTTAATATACCCCAAACACAAGTTTGATATATAATGTATATAAAAATACTAACAAGTTGTTTTACATACTTTTTCATGCTTAATCTTCAAAATTCAGTGTGCATTTTACATTAGTGGCACATCTCAATTTCAGTGCTGTTTTCATCAGAAATGCTTCAACTCTATTTAGATATCATAAAATTACAGTTGAAAAAAACAGATTCATGTATCCAAGTTGTTCCAAACATATTTAAGTTCTCCCAAAATGGAATCAAGTGGCAGTTTTTAAATTTAAGTTGAAACTATTTAAAATTGGGTGGAATTTAAAAGTTGACTCCTCAGCGGCACTGGCCATAGGTCACGTGCTCAGTAGCCATGTGAGGATGCTGGCCCTCATATTGGACAGTGAAGCCTAGATTCATCATCATTTCCATTATGAGCATCATGTTGAGGCAAGGTCTTAATCAGAAGGCAGAGCAGAAGTTGTTTGGCCTCCGTCCGGGACACAGTGGAAGGAAATAGAATTAAATGACTGCTACCTTGCTTCAATTTCATCCAGTTTGGCAGAACCTCATCAGTGGTCTTCACTTGCTGCCTTCCCAGAGGGGTTGCCTCAGTGCTAAGTGAATAAAATAGGGTCAGAGCCCGGTACGATGCCACTTGTCTTCTCAAGTTCTTCTCTAAAAGTAGACATGATTATCACTCCTCAAGGACTCCTCAAGGCATTTTCTGAATAGGTAAACCCTCTTTCGAAGAGGCAGCTGGCTAAATCTGTGCCATCAGCTGAGCCTATACCCTGTTCAGTGAGTTGTGAGCGCCTTGTAGGTAAAAGGGCTAAGAGTTGTTGTTGTCTTCATTGCATTGGCCATTGTCCTCCTCCTCCCCTTCTTCCTCCTCCTCATCATCAGTGTTGCCATCTTCCCTTTCTCCCTTTCAATCTTTCGAGTCCTCGGTATCCAGCCAGAGCTCAAGCTTGTTAGCTCTCTTATCAAACAGTTGAGAAAACTGAAATTCACAGAGGGGAACTAGCTCACCCAAGATTACACGGCAGGGCTCAGGTTAACTCTGAGATGGGCCTGATTCCCAAGTCCATGCCACTTCTGCTATTTCATCACTTCGGAGAATAGCTCTCAGGGAAGGTAATAATATATCCAGTCGTCATTGTCACTCAATTGTGTTGCACATTGGGTTTCTACTCCCAGATGAAGGTGGAGTCATTAGATGACATAGCTGATTTGGCAAAACTTTCTTCCCACCCGTTTTTTATAAAGTCATGTCCTTGAGCATCAAATAAGGATCTGCTTTCACTTTTTCTTCCTAAGAATGCTCACAAATATCATCTCATGGTTTCCTCATAATCACCCCAATTTTGCTGAGGAAAACTTCAGGGAGTTTCTGAGAGGACAAGCAGTCAAAGAGTTAGTGGAGGAATTTTGGCTTCTGGAGAAATACTACTTCAGGAGGGCTGCTTGCTGCCTAGCTTCAGACTCCGTATTGTAAAGTCAGGAGCATAACAGAAAGAAAGTGTGAAGCTGATGGTAGAAGATGGCCTTGTTCCCAAAACGTGAGTGACAAGTGCTGATTGACAGTGATGAAGATACTGCAGGGAGTAGCCAAGCTGGAGAAATGACAGAGCCCCTGCCAAGCGCACTTCAAAATCTCACACAGGACCTCCAGGAAGGGTACATACTGCTCTTACATAGTAACTGGTTGAGGAACTGGAATGTTCTAGGGGGAAAAAGTCGGAAGCAGCTACCAAGACATAGAGTCCTTTCTTGGGGCTTTCTCAAGCCACACGATGAGAGCATGATAGTACTTTCTAGGCGGCAGACAGAAAAGACAGGAGAGGAAAATGAGGCAAAGCTTCATGTAGCAGTGATGTGTACCACTTAAGACTGGTTTTGTTTTGTTTTGTTTGTTTTTGGTCTGACAAACTGTAGGGAGCGCATAGGTATAGCATACTGTAATTGAAAACCCAAAGAACTCATTGGATTTCTACTGCTATTTATTTATTTATTTATTTATTTATTTAATTTATTTATTTTTACAAAGTGTTTAGCATCCAAACTAAGTGTAAATTGCTGATTTGAAATAGTCTGACATTTGTGCTTAGGTTGGGGGGGTTGGTGCATGGCAGGGTTTATAAAGGTGTCTTTAAATCCATGAAAGAGATGGTCTCCTAAATTAATGTTAGAGCCCTGACTGAAGAAAGATACCCAGAGCATTTCATTTTCTTTGACCTCTTACTAGGTGGTGGGCCAGGGTTGGGGGGGTGGGGGTGCCAGGAGAGCAGCAGCAGCAGCCGTCAGGGGTGGGTGATGAGATCAGCCAGCATTATCCTTTGGGGTTTGGAGCAGAGGTCTGTCCATGAAGATGTCCCCAAGTGATAACTGGTCCTACACCAAGAAAAGTCACACTTGCCCCAGCCTGCATCCCGTGTGCACTAGCGAAATCATGTTTTAAGCATGACAGAGGGGTGTCCCACGGCAGTTACTTTTTAAGAGCGACGGTAATTATTGCGAGTTTGTGTTATATGAGAGGAGAACAGGGGATGAGAAGTTTGGGTCTCTCATGCTGTGATTTATATTGTAGTCTTCAACTGTAGATGTGCCCTTTCATTGCTCTGGGTTCTGCAGCGTGGAGACAAAAAGGTAAATAATAAAGTCAACTGTCACTGACCTCATGGGGTAAAAGGCTTTTATCGTACAGCTTTCACCTAAAATTTGCTCCGAAATCATAAGCCCATAAAATGTTTCATCTTCTAGATTATGTCTTAAACAGCAACAGCTGTCTTCACAGTGGGGCTTCTTTCACATTTAGGTCCAGTGGCAAGAAAAGTAGTAAAAGTTAATCTTTTAAAAAACGTTATTCTACTTCTCTATCTCCACATCTGTATTTTAATCCGGGCACTTCATTATGTAAGTTCTTGATAATGAGGCGGAAATAGCCAGAGAAATGTGCTGAGTGGTGTTGGAAGTGCCTGGGAACCTAAGAAGAGCCAGTAAGGCGTCCAGAATCAGCTTGTCCAAGTTCACGTTCAGTACCCAATGACATCTGAGTCAAAAGTGTGAAGAAATATTTGTGGAATAAATTTGATGAAATGTGATCACATTAAGGGGACAGAAAGGTGTGTGGTCTTTTGAACCTTAGCCATGGTCCATAATGGGTCCGGAACTGCCCTGTAGCTCTGAGGGGAGATGCTGTTACCATATGTAGTAAAGCCTTGAAATGAATACAATTCCAAAATCCACATCCTGCCTCCAAACACCCCCTAGAGTCACGAAGACAGTTTCACACGTGGATTCCGAGGCATAATGGATGGACATTAAAGTGTGCTTGGCAAGGCTCATACGATGCACTGGGTTTTTTTTTTTTTTTTTCTTTTCTCTTTTAGAGCATGTTGACACATGTCCATTCAAATAAATAAATGTTCCCATCTCCACTGATCTGTTTGGAAGCATCGAGAAATTCACGTGGCAGAGGGGGCGCTCATCTGTCTTTAGAAATGGAAAAAGCCAAAGTCTCAGAAAGAACTAGAGAGTGGGGAGAGGCGTTTTACAAATGATCAATAAATCAGCATCTCATTTTTTACTAAAATAAGCTCTGGCTATTTATATAATCCAGCGGGAGATTGTGAGCAAGGAATTAGAAGATGGAGAAATACAAAGAGTCTTTGTATTTCGTTTGAAAGTCAGAAGATCTCCAAGCAGATGTAGGATGTCTGCCTTACACATCTGGGAGGTGGGTGATTATCATACACATACAAAGTGGCTTTCTTGGTAGCCAGGAAGATGATCTGTGTTTCTCTTACCCCTGTATTGATGTTATCAGTGCTGTTACTGTGATTTTTAGAATGACATTAACGTGCCTGACCAGTATCAATATAAAAGGAGCTATATTTTGTGAGCATAATCTAAGGACCTATCTATTCATGTTGACACTTGGAATCCAAGTTGCTAGTGTCTTGTCAACAAAGACACTAGGGAAGGGCATCATGTGCTGGGAGCCATTATCAGGAGAAGGCGCAAATGTGGTATCAGCCTTGCAAACAGCAGAAAGTAGAGGCAAGCCATTAGGGAGATAGAGGGCAGCTCTCTACTTGTTTCTAGATCCCTAGCTCTTGGGTGGTGAGAGAATTCACAAAGAAGAAGCTTCCTCTACTCTGAGGTCCCCTCCTGTTTAACCTGATAACGTCCTGGAGTAATTCCTTTATAATTAGAGGCCAAGTTGTGCTGTCTTCCTGGAAAGATTGTAAACTGTTAACAGTAGAGGCTACAGCCTGAATTTAGCCATAGTCAGGATTGCAGGGGCTTGAGTTTTCATGCAAGTAGCAATAATCATTTTTAAAAAGTGTTAATGCGTACTGAAACACGAAAACTTCACGATCAAGTTGCCAAGGAAAACACACATCCCCTCTTCATGTGCTCTGCCCGCGGAAGTCTTGATCCTTCGGCTTGGCAGGAGGGGTCGTAACAAGTCGAAAAGTCAGATGACACCAGGGAAGAAGGAAGGTCTAATCTGTGCCATTTTGTCAGCTCACTAAGTCACTTGTCATGTTTCATCACATCACCCTGAGTTCTGTGCTCCCCACTGGGGCACAAGTGATCAGCCCTGAAGCTTTTAGCTTCCAAGGTGATGGCTAGACCGTGTACCCAGTATCAGAGCGAGGATGTTAAATGCTCGAAGCCCAAGGAGAGAGCCGTTTCCACTCAGCCTGCCTGCCTTTAGGATGTCCTCTAGGGATGGTCCTGCTCTCGATAAACCCTCAGTGCAGGACGGGAAAGTGACTGAAGGAGATGGTGAGGGGGCAGGGGAGGAGGTGAGGCCATACATTGGAGTTGGGAGCCATGTGTCCCAGGAACCTGGAGAAGAAGTTGTTTATCATTAAGGGAGTGCCGCTGGGGGAACACTTAAGGCCAAGATGGAATTTCGGCTGAAACCTGTAATGAATCAGATTTCAACCAGTGGAGTGAATGTGGGCCAGAAGGGAAGGATAAGCCGAGCAAGTGGTAGCTGATGATACCTAAGGATGTGTTCGAGAAGCAATGCGTGGTTTACTTGGCTTGGGCATCCAGGGTGAGGGTCCTAGTCTGGAAAGAGAGGTTGAGGCTAGACCACAGTGGTCTAAGAAGGCCTGGGTAAGGAGTCTGCACTGGATTGTACAGGCATTGGAGGAGCCAAAAGGAGTTAGTGCAGGAGAGGGACAGATCTTCAGTTCATGAAGAGAGGAGCTGCTGGTAGACTCCCAGATACCCCCTCTGGAGTAGCCCCACCTAGATTTCTCCTGTAAAACCTTGCATCCGGCATATCCAAAAGTTTTAACCAACCTAAACTTAATCCTCCTTTTTGAGAAACAGCACATCTACCCACTCAGTTGGTCAAACTAAAAGAAAAAAAAAAAAAAATCTCATCCTTCAGGGTCCCGTCTCTCACTTCCCACATCAAACCAGTCATGACATCTGTTAGACGATCACTCCCACTTCATGAATCTGTTTCTTTCCTCTTAGTCATCGCCACCTCCCTGCCTTAATGCCGGCCCACATCAGCCGGTTCAGTTCTACTTTTTGTTTCTGGCTTTTTCCTCCCCAGTCCTGGCTTTATGTGGCTGCTAATCATTGTTTGAAAACAGAGAGAAGCTCATATAACTTGGACTCTAAAATTACTGTTGGCTCTCCAGTACCGAAGGACAAAATCAGGCTTCATAGGTTATCAAAAAGAGCCATCCCAATGTGACCTCCCCTACCTCTTCTCCTTCCAAGCCCGACAACTCGAATCACTGCTCCCGCAACCAGCACACACGTGTCTGGCCTCATGTTTTCCACATGCGCATGCTTGTCTTCATCTTCATGCTTCTATATAAAATGCATGCTCAGCATGGCATACCCTTTGCCTGCTTGGCAAACTCTTACCCATCCTTCAAAACCCAACTGGATCCTTTCCTTTGTTTCCTCTTGACAATGATTCGTTCATTGCTCTGTGCTCCAGTAGGGCATAGTGCACAGAGCAGATGGCTTAGCATTTAAGACCTGTTCCATTTTAACAAACTGATTTTCCTTATCTGTCTCTCCCACCAGGCTATTAGCTGCTTTATGGTAGTGACACAGTCTGAGTGATATTAGTTCTCCTTTTGTCATCTAATACTCAGGAGACAGTAATCAGTGTATGTGGAGTGAATGAAGGATAGGGACGAGCACAATCAGAATCGCGGTGTGTGATTGATTATTGATGTCCTGTTTCCTAACTAGGCTCCCAAGTATCCTTGAAATTTACTTTTTAAACTTTTCTGTAAAATGAGTTAAAATAAGACACCTCACACATTGGGGGCACCTGGGAGGTGCAGTCATCTGGGCATCTGACTCTTGATTTTGGCTCAGGTCATGGTCTCAGGGTCATGGGATCGAGCCCCCCATCAGAGTCTGCCAGAGATTCTCTCTCCCTCTCTCTTTGCCTCTCCCTCTCATGCTCCCCCCACAAATAAATAAATGAAATCTTTAAAAAAGTCTCACACATTGTCTGCACTTGGTGAATGAGTCATTCCCACCAACATGCATATGCATGCACACATTTTTAAGAGAGAATTTATATTTCTCTAAAGAATGACAACTGGCCAATATAGCTTATGAAAGAGAACATGAAATATGTAATGAATTTGATATATATTTCCATCTCAGAATTTTAAACAACAGATTGACTTTTGAGCCTTTAGGAAGAATGTTTATTTATTTGCTTGCCATTTGAAGTGGGCGTTTTTATTAATTCCTGTTCCTCTAGTTAGTGTTTTTTCCCTAACCACCTTCACTCCAATGAGAGTGGATTTCTTATTTGTTTTGACTCTTGTTTGTGGGCTTAGATTTAATGAAGAAGGAATAGTTTGTGTTTGGTCCTAATTTTGGTCTGAAATTTCTACCCTAAAAGTCCCCAGGAAGGAGTCGCATTTGTCTCATTTGTCATCCATGACAGTCGCCATGCCGATTTGTGCTCAGACTCCTCCAAGAGCTTATTAGGTCATTTTCATCCAATTATGTTCTACAGTCAAAATCATTTTAATATTGTGACACGGAAGAGCTTAAAAGAGTCTCTGTTTGCCTCAGAAATAAATTGAGATTCCCCCCGAACCTCCCGCAAATGCATGTTGGCATTTGGTTTGAATGCCGTGGCCCCACTGTACCTGATCTCCCATCATCGCCGTTGCACTCTTGCCAGAGAGGAATGGTTGACCAGGTGCGTCTCGTGACATGACATTGTCAAGTACAGAAGGATGACTCCAGTAAAAATAACAGATTTTTGAAAATTTAACAACTATCAGCTGTAGTTAGGTTCATCTGGTTCTAACTGACAGCAAGGTTTCTCTTGTTCATTAATAAAAAGAGGGAAGAAAATAGCCCCGAATAGGAAAAGCGAGTGATGGCAATAGATACGTTTCTCAAAGAGCCTCTGAGAGTGTTCTAGTAACTTGCCTGACCTGAATGGCAGCAGAAGTGGTGTCATCTCAGTTGCTGGTCCCTGAAACCCTAAAAATTAAGAGAATGACCAGAGATCAGTCGCGCATGAGCTCAGTGGTTCTCACTTCCTGGGGTGAACTCCGGACTCCTGGGGGCACCTTCCTTAGGCACATATTCTCCTTTCTGACTCATTATGGTCCTCCCTCCTGCTCTTCTCCACCAGGCTGCCTTGAAAACCTCCCATTCATGTGCTGTATAGCCCCGATCCCATGAGGACGCTGGCCGTTTCTGTGGTGGGAAGACGCAGCTTGCCCTAATTGGGTCTTCCTTTTCTTCCACTTCAAAATCATTTGCACTCCAAGCTTATCTTTTACCTTTTAGCACTTCATTCGAAAACACCTTCTCTGCCTCATTTGGTGCAAGTTTTATGACACTGCCCGTTGGCAACTTGTGGCTAAAAAGAGGCTCAAAAAAAAGCTGAGTTATGAAGATAGTAAAAATAGTGAGCCGGGAACATCGAGGTTGAGGGGAGTCTGGGTAAAATGTCTGTGTGGTGATGTAATCAATAAACATGCTAATTTGGCAAGAAATAGATAAGACTTGGGTGATTAATTCATCTGTATTTTATTTTTGATCCATAGTTAAAGGTGAATCTGAAGGTCGTTCAAGTATGCTCTTAAGGGGCAGGTTGCTGTTGTAAATTGTTCTGCTAAAGAGATAGCAGCATGACACAGCACTGTGGGGAGGGGGGAAAGGTAGGAGAGCCGAGTGGTATCCAGCCTTATATTGACTGCAGTAAGCCAGCAGAAGGGGAAGGAGCCTGGAGCCGGGGCCCAGAGGTCATCCTGGGTCAGCCAGAAAGTCGCACACAACCCATGGGCTATTCCGTGGCCACACTCAGCTGCAAGGGAAGCTGAGATATCCAGCCCAGCTCCGTGCCCAGGAAGAAGAGGAGACCGGCTCTGGTGAGCAGCTAGCTATTGCCAACACAGGACCTGGGCCAAGACACATCATCTCTGGGCTCCATTCACGCACCTGTACGATGAAGGGGCGATGTCTAAGATTCTGCTTGTGACTCTGACATCTGTGATTCCAACTCCGTGGCAAATCCGATTCTGGCGTGCCATTGTAGTTAATTCTTAGAGGAATTTCCCAGCATCTAAATTTTAAAAAGAGAAAAGAAGAACCAGTGAGATGCGAACGAGAGCACTTGTGCTAAAAGAAAGTGTCCCATCCAACCTCTTTCCTATTCCCAACACGTGGGATGAGGTGGGCTTTGCTTGCTCTTCCCTCCAACCCCTTCTGCCCTTTCCCCTCTTCTACTTAACTCCAGCAGCCTTGTAAACAAACACAGCAGAAACAGAAAACCAAGAGGACGTCAGCACGTTCCCGTCACCCCTCCAGTCCAAGGTAATTCTGAATGCGGGCCAACTCCCTTTAGGATAGAGGCCAGGCATTTTGGCAGATCCCTTTGGAATTCTGAAGCCGGAGTGCTGACAGTTGAGACCTTAGTGAATGGGCCTGCAGACGAGCCAGTGCTGATTAACGACGTACACACAAGCTGCCCAAAGAATGTTGGCTCTTGCTGGTGCGGTGATGTCATCCCTGGCAACAGGTGGCAGCCCTCTTTCTGTGAGCGCTCCTTGAGAAGGTCCTAGTGTTCCCAGTCATGAATGAGGAACAATAAGGCGACCACAGGGTTAACTGCCACTTTCACTTGCTCTTTTGTGGAGCTGGGGCCTTTCCCATAGAAATGTCATTGGCTTGAACTGATTTCTTTTTTTCTGCTGCCCAAATGT
Organism: Enhydra lutris kenyoni; assembly: GCF_002288905.1. Classification (NCBI taxonomy): domain Eukaryota; kingdom Metazoa; phylum Chordata; class Mammalia; order Carnivora; family Mustelidae; genus Enhydra; species Enhydra lutris. The sequence goes on along the minus strand of NW_019154121.1, from coordinate 8,459,901 downwards.
CAGACGCTCATATAAAAGTGGATCATGAGCGACTTTCGCCACTGAGGCCTTTTCAATAGGAGCATAGTGATGTGTGTGCTTTCCTTGTGCAAATAGACGTGAACCCGCCTCTGGGAAGGGTAGTGGGACATGAGCCTGCCTTGGGCTCCCCGTTAGGAAAGATCATCAGGTCAGCATGAGACCTGCATTGATTGCTGAGTCGGTATTTTGCCTTTTTATCTCTTCTGGTTTGGGAACACAGCATGTCTTCATGATTGGATAGCATGGCAACAGAGTTAAGAGGACTCCCTTGGAGTTCTTATAGAAAGTCACCAGTTGGGACTTCTTCATGGTAACCTGTATTAAGATCGAGGTTGGCTGAACAATGACCTAAATTGATAGCCCTTAATCCTGTTACACCGGAGCCTTTTACAAAGGTTCATCTTTGTACCTTCCACATACACAAGAAGTGTGAAGAATAAGATACAATCCTTGCCCATAGAAGATTTGGTATGTCAGGGATTTTGTGTGTAGGCCTGGGAATCTCTATATTTATAGTGATTCAGGTGGTTCTCATTCAACTGGCCTCAACACGTGGTCTGGACCTCCTGAGTAGAAAAAGAGATTGCGGTTGAGATGGAAAATACCATATGGGACTTGGACTCACACAATGAGGGTTTGAATCTGGACTCTACCGCCCGCAAGCTACGTGACCCTATGCAATCATCTGACTCTTCTGAACATGGCTTTCCATTATCTATAAACAAGGAGAATAGTCCCTTGCTCGGGGATCCACGTATATTTTAAAATGTGTGTTGAGCTCCTAGCCCTATGCCCGAAGTAGTGTAAATTGCTTAGTAAGTAGGTCTGTCTTTACTTGAGGCCTATTTCTTCAGTCTCTTCTTTGTAAAATGGGAGGGTTGGACCACATGACTTCTCAGAACCTCCTAAGCTTTAGCAGTCCATGTTTCTCCTCTGGTACTGATGTCAAATGTCAGAGGAGGCTGCGTCTAAGGAGCATGAAATGTTCCCCAGCCAGGGAAGGAGTCCCTTGGCTACAGTGAAATGTGGAAGACATGAACTAAATAGGGCAATGAGACATCAGCACCAAAGGCTGTGTGCATGCCAACATAATTGTCTTCAGTGACTTTAATTTATAAGATTATGGGGGTCCTGTAAAACATCCTTGGCTTTCGAAGACCCCTTGTCCAGTCCAAACCAACGATGACTTGTCTAGATCCTTTGTCAGCTTTCTTATGGTTTCACTCTCTTCTTTGCCCTGGGATGAAGGGTCTAAGTTGACTCTTGTCATCTCAAGTAATACTTTCTTTTACTTGGTAGAACTCATTCTTTCATCCTTCAGAGCTTAAGCCCAGTTTCAGACAGACATATGTGATCTCATAGAGCCACTCAATACTCTGAGCCTCTAGAGTAGTGACCACAAAATCTACATTGGCCAGTGGTTGTGTAAATCAAATGAAATAACTTGTGTTCTGTCCTCTGAAAGCACATTGTGTCAGGGAGCGCAACACACGACAGTTCCCTTCTTAACTTCACGGGCAAGCCCATGTTTATTGTGAATATACAGGTTTTGGCCACATCCCTTTTTGTGCCTGTTGCTCTCAGACCTAATCTGTTCTACACAGAATTTACACTTTGGACCATTTACACGTTGGACTCATTGATCGACATTCCTCAGTACTGAATCTGTCCTTGTCATGGCCCACATGAGCAAGTAGACCATTTGCCCATCCTGGGTGAGGATAAGATGGCGAGCCTTCTTTCAGAGGGACTGGGTGGCAATATGACGATGTTGAGAGCATGTGCTTTGGAGACCAGCAAGACCCATCACTTACTGGCTGCCGGCCTTAGGGCAAATCATTTAACTCTGTTTATTTAATTTAATTTCCGACCCATAAGATGGGAATAATCATGCCAGCCTTGCAGTGTGATTGTGGAGATCGCGTAAGAGCATGTAAATGAATGGCATTATTGTCGTTCAAAAAGGCAGCATGGTCTATGGGTGGGAAATGGGTCAGAAGTCAAAGACCCAATTTTACTGACGTCTGGTCACCTGACTGTAGAGGAGCCATTTAACCCCTCCATATCTGTTCTCTTGGCTGGCAAAAGGCATAATTCTCATAGGGGTACCATAGTGGTGTTTTCTGACTAAAAGGAAGTAACATAAAAGTGGTGTCAGTATTCTTATTAGTGCTCTAATTATTCTTCTTGGCACTGCCCAGAGGTGGCTTTGGTTCCTAATGACTTGGCATCTGCTTTAGAGACATGCTCTCGAGGCGTGGGCCATCCCCAGTTTATCTTCATGTTTGTGATAGGGACATTTTAGTCGTCTCGGTTGAAGTATCTGCTTTCCATCCTGGAGCATTCCTTAAAAGCTGACTTCCCATTCACAAATTTCATTTGAGCCAATGCTGACCAGTACCAACACCCGTGGGCTGCCCCAGTGCTATTAGTCAAAAACACCGTGCGGCCTTCTCCAGATAGGGATCTGCAAACGCTTTGCATGTTTCTTTATTAATGAAACACGGCAAATCGCATCCTTTTAGAGGATACTCAAATTACCTCTGGGAGGAAGTACTTTGTTAATGAGCCGAACTGCCTCGTGTAGGAGGATGAGTTGTGTTGACATATCAGATATCCTTTTGAGCCAGCATGCCCGAGTGCCTGGGAATTGGGGCCAGACAGTGTTTCATGACACAGGTTTCCTGAATTCCATCGCCTGAAAGTTTCTGCAGCAAAGCGGGAACTAGATTATTTACACTGTGATAACATCTGCAGAAGAAATGGCTTGGATTTCAAAAGAGAAAAAGCGTTTTTATAAATGGGTCACACCTGTGGCAGGAAAGCGAGACAGGTTATGGTGGACAGAGTGTCTGGACGCAGAAACGCTCCGTGTCTAGTCAGAGCTTACTCAGAGGACAACAGGAAGGATCAGGAAGCTTCCAGATCCCATGCTGATAATCAATCATGTCACCCTCCTCCTCAAAAACCCTTAAGTAGCTTTCCATTGCTGTAAAAGTAAATTATTAAAAAAAAAAAAAAAAACCTAAACTCAGCATATGCAGCCCCTGCCTGTCCCTTATCCCAGTCCATGAGTCATTGGCTCTTTCTTCTGAAGCCACACTGGCCTTCTTTAATTTCCACTGATTCAGCAAGCTTTCCCTGCTCCTCCCCCCGCATCCCTTCCCTCCAGATTGTTACCACATGCCAGTTACAGCTAGGATGTTTTCTCCCTACTCAGGGGGACTAAACTAAAACTTCCATCCTCTGGAAGTCACCTGTAAGGCCTCTTACTCAAACTGGCCTTCCTCCCTTGTACACTCCAGCTGAAAATCTATCCTCTTTTATCCACTGTAATGCACTCACTGGTTTACCTTCAGAGCACTGACTGTAGTCTCCAATCGGGTATTTGTGTGTTTATCTATTTAATGTGTGCTTTCCTACTAGACTGTATTTCCTGTGAGGGCAGGAATTGTACTGGTTTTGCTCCTCATTGTATCCCTTTTGTATCTGAGTAAAGTGCTTATAGCAGTAGTGGCTTATTAGCAACTCTTGGAGTGAATGAATGAATGAATGAATGAGGTGTTTAGTAGGGTTAACTGTGAAGCAAACAGGACAAAATATATAGCGGTACCTCTTATCCCCAGACTTACCCATCTGCTCATGGTTCACTTGACCTGGTGTCATTATTATATTTCAGAGACACTTTTTAGAGTCGGGCTTTCCATCCACCTGGTCTACAACTTGCCCATTGTTAGATGGAAAATCTAACAGAAGTATCTTTATAGAAGAAATGGATTTTGCAATGTTTCCAAACATTGGAAGCCTTGGAGTAAGTAAATACTGAGAAGACTGCCCTTTGTTTTAAATAGTTGTGAGTTATTATGAATGGAAAGTCTCTGGCAACTATATTGTTGTTTAGTCCCCAATGACAGACATACCAAGAAAGAGGAGGGCATGTCTCAATACTAACTAAAAATAACAAATAAATAAACAAAAAATGCCAGCCAACACAATTGTTCTCATATCTGTGCCTTTTTGTGATCTACTAGATACTCAGACTGGGAATTTTATTAAAAGGAGGATAACCACGGGCTCCTGGGTGGCTCAGTCGGTTAAGTAGCTGCCTTCGGCTCAGGTCATGGTCTGAGGGTCCTAGGATCAAGTCCCAAGTCGGGCTCCCTGCTCAGTGGGGAGTCTGCTAATCCCTCTCCCTCTGCTGCTCCCCCCTTATGGTGCTCTCTCTCTTTCTGTCAAGTAAATAAATAAAATCTTAATTTTAAAAATTGAGGAAGATGACCACAATGGAACATGGTCTGAAATCCTTGAATTAAAGTGAGGAACTGGAACATAAGGATTATTCTTGAAAAATGAAGGAGAAATCCAGTGTTTGTCATTAAGCATTCAAAGAAGCATATGTAGGACAGAAGAAGATTTCCCTGTGTTTTGCTGGAGGGCCAAATGAGGAGAACATGATAGGGATATGCATTTCTATCACTACAAGGAGGAACTTATGGCCCCTTTATGGATTCAGAAGTGAAGGATGACCTGTCATGAAACTGTGAGAATAATTCAGGTAGAGATTGGTTGACCATCTGGTAGGGATATAGTAAAAAGTATTCATGTATTGATTCTGAGATGAGCTCCAAAGGTCATTCTAGCTCGAGGAGTTAGTAATTCTTATTCGGCTTGGGGTTATTATTAAAAACCATCCATTAGTCTGATCTAGCTTTGGATTTAAGTTAATTTAGCCCTTAGGATCAGAAGGTCAGGCTAATTTTCTCAACTAATTTAAAAGGGAACTTAAACTGAAATTAGGTTATTTCTTCAGTTCTATGTAAACAACTCATACTCAGTACTCTGCAAATAAATCATAACCTGAAAAGCTTTTTCCAAGTACCATTTTTATTTCTATCTTTCCTGCTAAGTATTTGATTATGTTCAGTTAAACAAACGCTAATGAATATCTACTATGTGCATTCATCCTACAAATCTTTATTGCATATTAACTATGGGCCAGATTGTATTAAACAATGAGAACATAGACCTTGTCATTAGGGACTCATGGTCAACTTCATACAAGTATGTCAGCAGTAACAACCCCTGTGGTAAGTGCTGTGATAGACATTTGCCCAGGGTACTATGTGTGTACAAAGAACAGTACAGAAGTCACCTTGTGTGAGAATATGGTGTTATGAAAGCTTACAAGTGGAGATGAACTGCTTGGTATCCAGATGAAAAGAAGGATGAGACATGTTTTTCATCCTCTGTGAGTTTTCAATTAAATTGGTATTTTAACCAGAAGATGTCTAAATGCTCACAAGGTGTTATGTTAGTTCTTAGTGTTGGACTGTCAACTTCCTTTCTGGGCTATGATGTGATCACACACACATAAGATATATTATCTTTCCACCTAGCCTGGACTCTAGTCTTGTAATAAAAAAATTCTTGGAAATCTGGGATGGGTGTGGCCCCAAATCTGAAGATAGCTATGAAACCGGGGTGGGTGAGAAACACCCCTTGACTTCTCCCAGACTCTTCCACATTTACCAATAGAAACACTTTTCATTGTCCAGAGGGGATGTGGGCCGTGATGGGAGGACTGGCAAGGAACTTGGAGGCATAGAGCCTAGAGAACCTGACGCTGGTGTTCCCAAGGACTGTGAGCTCCTGAGATTTAGGACAAGGAAAAAAAGGATGAGATTTACTGGTGTGTGCTCTGGTGCACAGGAAAGTGCAGCTTTTCATGCAAAAACATTGCAAACCCGGAGTCAGTATGTGACCTCTCTCTCTTTTCTCCCTTACCCACACCAATCCGGACTCTCAGTTCCACATAGGATTGCTTTACATTGCTTTTTAAAGTCATAAAAGGATCTGGGGGGAAAAAAAAAAAAAAAATATATATATATATATATATATATATATATATAAAATTAAGGATTTTGGAAGGAACAAGATAAACACATTATGTCCGTTAAAATGTTTTTATAAACCTCTGGGAGGTTTTATTCTTTTTTCCTCCTCTGAAACTGGCCTTCCCTTAACTCACGTTTTCATTTTAATGGTATAAGAACGCTTGTTACCCTCACAATGTAAAGGGGTGACCTGAGAATTCATTTCCTGCAGCTTGCATAGTCAAGAAAGGTAATTCTCAGGCAGGAAGCATGAATGCTACTCTCTTTGTGATCCTTGAGAAACACTTACCATCCATTTGCTCCACTGAGAAGCCAAATGAGCAGTGAGAAAGACTTATCTTCTTAGGTTCAGAGAGAATCTCATCCATTCAATTGGAGAAAGGAAGGAGTTCCTAAATGCACAGTTAGGTCATTCGAGAATGTGCTCGTTGTGTTTGTATAGTGGTGAACTTCTCAGTACAGAATAAGGACCTGAGGTCCATCTCAACAGCACTTAAACTTAGAACTCAATGGGTAGCAATTAGGAGAAATTTAAAGCATACCTGGGAGGCTCCAAAAGTAAATATTTCTCTGGGCAGATGTGTTATAGCTGAATTAACTGGGTGTTTGTGCAACTGCAATGAATCGAAGAGATAACAGTCTTTATTGCCTGTAGATCTAGCCTGTGATTTCAAAATATAAGTGGTGTTAAATGTTCCCAGTAGAGGTTCAGGCGGTTTGCTGAGCAAACCATTACTGCTGGCAGGTTATAATCATACTGCCTTGGGTTATTTGTCCAATTCTAAGTAATGAGGTTCCCATCACCCTCCATTTGAGGTGTGTTTATCTTACAAGAACTTGGGTCAAATTGAACTTAAATTTCACTTGATCCTTCTCTGCTAAGAACCATTCCTAGAGGAGGAAAGTAAGATTCATTTCTCTCATATTATTCCTTGTTTAAAGTTTCTGCCAGAGGAAAACAAATGATCTCCCCCTTTAGGTTGATTGGGTAATTCGGGGTGATGCCTTCAGCCTCTCACTTGCACTGGTGAGAAAGCTGTAAAAAGGATATCCTGTTGCTGTCTTTTCTGTTTTCATCCTGAGACCACTTGAAAGGGGCAGCCTTTTGCGAGATTCCTTACAGGTTATAATAATAGGAGTGGGGGCAATGAGGGTAGAGATTGAGGCCACAGGGGCCAGAAAAAAGAAATAGAGAATGCCTGTAGAGCAGTGAGTAGCAAATCTATGTACCGGCTTACAATACCTGCTACCTTTGCTGTAATACAATGCGTTTCACCAAGATAGACTCTATTACAACTAGGAATGGTTTTGTTTTGGTCCAACTGAGGCCAGGGTAAGGCAGATATTCACACGGGCTCATCCCCCACAGTGCTCCAACCCTCATGCTACATGCTTTTGTGTGTATGATCGTAGTATATATGTCCAATAATCATATAAGTTTGGTATTCCCCACCTAACAGATGAGGAAAGAAAATCTGTCCAACCTCCTATGGAAAGCAAATAGCAAGGCTTGGGTGGAAATCCAATCTGTCTGATTCTGATCATCTCCATGGAGATCTGGTTTAGGTCACCATGATGGCCATGATGGCATTTCACACTCAGGCCCATAAAACAGCAGGCCTGACACCCAAAGGGTCACACATGGGAAATTCCTGAAGGTAATAATCCTTTGTGTGTAGCCTGAAAACCTTCAAAACATTCAGTACATTTAGTCAAATCAATGAATGGGACAAAACTTAAACAGGATTTTGAAGTGGATAATGTTGAGAAGTTGGTGTCAGTCAAACCCTGACTGTCTAATTGTGGGACGGTTGGAGAGTTTATCTTTACACATCCTTTTTTTATTGGTATCTCTATACTAAGACCTGAAATATGAGTGACTCTCGTGACTATCCTATTTTTATAACAGAACTATTTTTTATATTTTGAAATAGCTCTTTCAAAGTTGTCCTCTCGTTTTCATTCATTCTCTCCACTGGTATCTGTGAAAGCACTATATCTAGGCACAGGAGACTGAAGGTTATAAAAAGTCTGGGATCTGATCACAAAAGGCCCTGGATGTCAGGTTGAACTGGGATTTTACTCCATAGGCTACTGAGACACGGTGGTAGGGCAGCCATGGATGGTGATAAATGGAGAAGCCATGCAGTAGGATGGTTACTGATACCCCGTGGCAAGTGCAGACATGGAATCACAGAGTTGTTGTGTGACTTGCATAAGGCCACAGACTACCTAAGGGGACAAACAGACATAGAGCCTGGTTCTCCGGACTCTCGAGCTTTCTCCACTACCTTCAGCTACCATCTTTCTTCCTAATGCCACCAATGCCTTGCCACAAAACAGGGACAGTGCAAAAGAAAAGAGATAGCTGGAAACTTCTGCCTCTTGGCACAAATAAGCCTCATTTATCCAGGTGGAAGAATACAAATGAGCATAAGGGATCTGAGAGCCAGAGATGCTTTCCCCGAAGAGCAGAGAGCTGGTTTCATGATCTCATTTGCAAGGGATTGAAATCAACCTGATATTTGAATTCAGTCCATTGACTCAAATAATATTGGATCTCTTAACCTTCACCAAACCTCTTAGGTCCAGTGGTAGAAGTGACATCCATCTCCCTGGAATGTCTTGCCAACAGGCCGCTGTCCTCCCTGCATTGCCATGCAACCAAACCTCTAACTGACCTTCTCCGTCCTTAAAGGCTCCTGGTTTTCCTAAAAAGCATAGAGAATCCTGAGGTTTTCCTGAACTTCCATATATTCCAGGTTCTCTGTTTTCAAATTAACAAATTAATTGTGTACTCAGTGCAGGTAATTAGGTGAAATTATAAAAGTGAAATATACTTGACAATGACATGAGAGGATACGTGTTGCATGGCGGGTGCTTTGGTGTGCATCTCATTTCATAGTCACAGGTGTCCCATGAGACAATAGGAGCCTTCCTAGATAATGGCAAGGAAGTTGGAGTCACCTGCTCAAGATCATTCAGCTGGGAAGCAGGGAAGGGTGGAAACAAACCTGGATCTTCCTTGACTGTCCTTCTAGACTAGTTCCCAGATGGAGGGCTTCCAGAAACTTTCGACTCAAGTCGAAAGCAATACTGAAAACATTTATTGTGAAAATAGTGAAAGAACAAAAAGCATGCAGGATATTCAAATGCAAGGACAGGAGGACATCGATAACATTCATAAGTATTTTGCATAAAGTCATTCCTTCTTCCATTCAGCAGTCATTTGTTGAGGGCCTACCATGTGCCAGACACTCTTCTAGGTACCACAGATATGGCAGGTGCGTGTGAATCTCCTATATTTGTAAGCCTTACATTCTACAGAAGGAGGTAGACGATCAATAAATGAACACATATGCAAACAGGATTACAGACAGAGAAGGTCAGAAGAAAATAAAACCAGGAGGGAGAGACTTTCCAACAGGGTGACCACAGAGAGGGGAAGTGTTCTCTCTCAAGAGGGGTTTTTGAACCGAGCTCTATGTGATAGAGAAGGGATCAGCCATGCAGATATGGGAGTGGGGTGTGGGGAGAAGAATGTTGCCAAGAAAGGCCAAAGACAAAGGCCTAAAGCAGAAGTAAGCTTTCATGCTCCAGGAACAGAAAAAATTGCAGAGTAGCTAGAATCTGGTAATAAACTTCAATACTTTGATGAATTGAATTGAATTTGTTAAGTAAGAGACTTTCAAAAGGAAGACTAGCAAGAGGAAATCTGGAAGAGGACATTACCTAAGGAGAGAAGAGCTCAGAGAAGAACTAGAAATCCAAATGGTGAAGGTCTTGGCAGAGTTAAGAGAAGCATGGCACTTGGATTCCTCTAGGATCGGTCGGTGGTGGGTCATTGATGTTTAATTGGATCGGTCCTACAACAGCTCAATGGCTTAAGACAAAAACACTGTCCACACATCGGATTTGCATTTTTCTGAAGCAGTATTGTAGTGGGAAGGTTTGATGTGGCCCCAGGTCCGCTGGGAACGGAAAAGCAAATAGAGATTCTCATATGAAGATGTCTTTCTGGTGAATGAAATCATCAATGGAAGGTGGGATAAATGAGAAAGCCATTCCTGTACCTTTTGCAAATATTTTGATTAAATGATGGAATAATCTTAAATAGCAGAAGGTCAAATTGAATAAGAAGAGGAGTCTTGTATCCTCGTGGTAAGGACAAGGATTCTGGAATCAGACAATTTGATCAAGTTTCCAATCTTTGTCACTAGCTGTGTAACCACTAGCAAGCTTTCCTGATCTTGCTAAGACTCAGTCTCTTCTGTCTGAAAAATGGGGTGATAATGGTGTTTAGCAATTTGGTAACAGAAATTTAGAATTTGGGGGAGGATTAAGTGAAGTGTTGCCTGTAGAGTGCTCCAGAATAACCCAGTTGCATAGAGAATAATCAGAAAATGATATCAGTTCTTAGCTAGGTCAGGGAGGAGCTGAGGAGATTGTTTAGAAACGTGTGATTATGAGGAAGAGAAAAGAAATTCATAAAGCAGTTCTGAGTGTTTTTGAACAGGGCTATTACCTAGTCAGAGCTAAGGACTGTGGAATCTGACAAGGCACTGTCCCTCTCTGTGCCTCGGTTTCCCCATCTGCCAGCCAAAGTGGATGCCAGGGCAAGATGGCAAACACTCTCACATGCATCCAGCCTCGGAAGTCTGTTTAGTAAGTTAGTCCCGGAGACCTGGCATTCCATCGTGATCTAAAACTAGGGTGACCAGTCATCCTGGTTTCTCTAACACTGAGGATTCTGTGGAAAGGAGAACTAGGATTTTGATTGCCACAACACGACCATCTCTGGCAAACTGGGATGGTTGCTCACCATGCAAAAGTGTTGTTTCCAAGAGGAAACGAAGGGAGTGGTGAGGAAAGGCTCTATTTCAGAGGTAACTGAGTGGTGTTCTTCTAGCATCCTCTACCTATTTCTGTGTTAGGCTCAGGTACTGGCTTATCAGGTGGTCTTGGTCTCTCTATTGTAAGCCTTGCAAGAATGGAGAGCTGACTGTTGCTGTTGGCATCTGCAGTGCTGTTTCTTGACGTGTAAAGATGAAAAACACTTCCATGTTCATAAAAGAGCACCTTGCGGTGCTGAGTGTCCCTAAGGGAAATGTATCATAAATAACACAGAATTCCAAAGTTTCCCTTAAGGCATCTCGAAGTAACTTTGGGACAGAACTGTAGTCCTTCTTGCCTGCATGCTGTACCTGTCCCACCAGAACATGGTGAAAGGCCCTTTTCCTCCTTGTGTACCCGACAGATTCCTCATTCTAACCCAAGAGAGCCCATCCTGGGAAGCCCCTCTGGGTCGCATGTTACCTTTTTGCATAATTCTACCTGAATCTTTAACCGCTTGGCTATAATCATGTATTCACTGCCCGTTCGCCGTTACTCCCAGGTTTCTCTGAAGGCAGGTACGTTGGTGCCAAGTCTGCAGTGGGAATAGACTGTCTGTACCTCATGTCATATTAAAAACCCAGAGCCCAGAATGGCTGCTGAGACTGTGGAATGCCTTCTCTGTGCATTCCTGTCCGCTGCTTCAGTTTGTTAATGCAAAGCCTTCTGACAATTTTCTTTTCCATGGGAAAAATGAAACCCACTAATATAATTTCAAACCTTAGTCTCTCTAGCTTGAGCCCCAGTCTCTCTAGTGCCAGGACACCAGTGTGACTCAGAAGAATTAAAACTGCAGCAAAACTAAATAATCTTGTGGAATGGATGCTAAACCAGGTGCCAAGTTCCATGACATGTAGCATTGAAATATACAAGTACTAATTATCCACTAATTACAACCACAGTAGAATTGAGCTCATTTTCACTGAGAAAGGACTGACACAGTGTTGTGAATCGCTTAAAAATCTATTCTCAGGCTCTGTAGGCTCAGCCATTTGTTGAGAAGTACCGAATTTCTCGGAGGGCTAACAAAGAAGATGGCATTTTCTTTTAATCTGGGTGGCATGTTTATTTGGCTAGTGGGTTTTTAAGTGGGTCCCTCTTGTGTACCCACCCATTACAAACTGTTAGCCCCAAAGACAAAATATGAAACTGCTAAAAATGTAGAGGAAACGTTTGCAACTGTGCTACTGGCCCCCTCTGCTGATTTCGTGGGAGGGCTTGGAGGTCAACGTTGGGATGCCAAGAAAAGGAGGAGGGAAAGACAGACAGAGACTTGAACATAAGTGCCCAGGATACCCACCAGCTCCTGCAACCCTTAATTTTCAGTTTTCCAGGGTCAGCCGTCCCTTTCTCATCCCTGAAGTAGGAGGAAAACTTCAACAAGCTTCTGCCACCTCTCCTAAGGGAACCAGTAAAGGAAAACCAAGCAAATAATTACATTACACTGGTGAAGGGCTCAAATTTAGGAGTCCCACTCCTAAATTTGATGGTCACTTGGTTGTGTGCCTCTTAACAACTGATACGTATTTATGTTGATCTTCTGGATAAATAGGGAATAAACAAGATCTAGAGACAGATTCCACAATGGTCTTCAAGGCTGCCCACCTCCCCTCCTTGCTACACCACAAGCCAGTATTTGCTGCCCTTTGGTTGCTCCCCAGTCTTACTCTTTCAGTTATTCTCTGCAAACAAGAAGCTAAAATGGCCACCTAAGTCCCTCTTGTGATGAAACATGGTGGAGTTTCCCCCTTAGCACACTCCTTACTAGATTATTGGTTGCATGTTGGAAGAATTAATTCATCAGATTCTAGCCGGGAGTGTGATCCTACAAGGCCCTTTGACTTGTCCTCCATTTTGATACTCACTGCAGAGCGCCTTGCGGACCTAGGGAAGTCAGAGGTTTCCTATTTTTCATCCCCACATACATACTCCTAATGTTCTCTGCGAAGTGAAACATGGGCTGAGCCCTCTCTGACAGGCAGTGAGCAACCCTACTTCTATGTGACAGGTTCTTGGATAAATAACATAATTTAGTTAAACAAAAAGTAAAGGCAAAAGAGAAATAAAATACATTTTAGAAAGAGTCAAGAAAAACTCATTAGCATTGGCAATCTGCCATTTCCCCCCATTAACCTCAATTAACCACACAGACTGCAGACTCTGACATGTGATCCAAAAAAAACATGGCTGTATGAACTTGTAACATTTTGCATTAAAAACCCAAAATAATAATTATCACAGCACATAATTCCATTTTGAAATTTATTTGGAAGATTTTCCCAAAAGACATGGGTGCTTTTACAAGCTGTAATATCAATGCTGAGTGAGCATTCCCATAGATAATGGGCCATCACCTGCTCTGGGTGGTGGTACCTGTGGATGCATTCACACACGCTTCTGTTCACATTTTCAATAGTCTATTTTGTTCATCCCATAGACTAATACTGATTGATCCCCATCCATACGCACTTTGCTAGGCATGGAAGATACAAAGACTAGCCTAGGTTCCTATATTTTTTTAAAGATTTTATTTCTTTATTTGACAGAGAGAGAGAGGGCACAAGCAGGGGGAGTGGCAGGGGAGGAGGGAGAAGTAGACTCCCCGCTGAGCAAAGAACCCAATGCGAGACTTGATTCCAGGACCCTGGGATCATGATCTGAGCCGAAGGCAGACGCTTAACTGACTGAGCCACCCAGGCGCCCTGCTTCCTATATTTTGCTAATGAACGTGAATGAATAAAAGCATAGTTGTCCTGGAGAGGTCACAGTCTACTGAGGGAGACAAACAATAAACAAAATACAAAGTAATAAAGCTAGAATGCAATTATTTATAAAGTCCTCTATAAAAGACCGTAAGGAGTATACAACTCTTCACTGACTTGAAACGTCAATTTTTCCCAAGGAGTTCTAAAAAATTCTAACCTCTCCTCTATTTCCACTTCAATTTACAAGGGAAAAAAATATTACATATTACTCCTGGTGAGGAAAAGGGGACTCCTCCCCTAGTAAATCACTGCTGTGTTACAGAGGAAGAAACAAGAGACACAAAATTTTAGAGACTTGCACAAAGTTGCTGCATTCACAAATGATTAAGCACATATTTCAGCATTTGGAGGGGAAGTGGTACTTCTTCCCAAAGCACAGAAAGACCATAAAATTCCATTAATTCAGACTCTTGTGGAAGAGGATTTTACAGCAGTTGAAAATGCAGATTCTAGAATATTTCAGGAAACACACGTTTACTGCTTTCAAATCAACACATAAGGTTAATGTAACTATTAAAGTGTTGCCAAACAGAAGACCTGGTTGGACGGACTCTAATGAATAGTTACATAGGGTATTTGCAATTAGAACATCAAAATGGGGGTTGTTAAAATTCAAGTGCTTTGCAAATGGTTTGTCTCAAGTACATTAAATATTCCCCTGGGACCTTTCCACCCTATTAATTTACGTAGGCAGTACAAAGGTAAACTTCAACTATCCCCAGAACTATTACAAATCCTCAGATAGGTGGGATGCAAAATAATGAGGTTTTACAGTGTATATATAAATTTAGAACAAAAGGAAGGATTGAATTATGTGGAAATTAATTGGAAAACATGTGATATAAAAAGGGGGGAGGCTTGTCAGTCTTCTGATAACATTCAAAGCTCTCCATAACAAGCGATGTTTTTTCTAGATTTTTTTTTTTTAAATTGAGTTGCAAAACATTGCTCCTACCCAAGACCTTGTACAGATCACAGAGCAAAGCTGATCTTACAGAATGGCACGCCTACAAAGCACAAATGTGTTTTCAAGACTTTGCACATCCTCTGAGTAATTTGCAGTTTCTCCAACCTTCTGATTTTATCTGTCACATGAAAACAGATGTAGAAACAAATTATTTGCAGTGAAATCATTTCTAAGGGGAGTGCAGTGGTGGTTTTCACACCTCTGGAGTGTGTAGAAATCAAAGAACTTCATAGTGTTCATTTGAATAAGTAGAAGAAAACTTAACTCTCACGGACTTGGTTATTACATTTGCAGACATTTTCAGAGGTGACATGTCTGAAAACAGTAAGGTGTCCCTCTTTTTTATTTTAAAAATTTTTTTAAAGATTATTTATTTATTAATTTATTTGACAGAGGGAGACACAGCAAGAGAGGAAACACAAGAAGGGGAGTGGGAGAGGGAGAACCAGGCCCCCCGCAGAGCAGGGAGCCCTATGGGGGGCTCCATCCCAGGACCCTGGGATCAAGAGAGGAGCCGAAGGCAAATGCTTAAAGACTGAGCCACCCAGGCTACCCAAGGTGTCCCTCTTGAATGTAATTATAAATAACATCCCAGTGCTGTTAGGACTTTTAATAAAAATAAAAGATAATGCACTGCTTTTCATAGATGGTACTTCTGTTTTTTAAACAGCCCAGCTAAGTGCAAGGCCCCATGCCAAACACTTTGTCTATACTATTTGCTACATAGAGCCTTTGAGGGAGTTAGATCTGTCCCCATTTCAGAGACTACAGACTTAGAACAGAGAAGTTGTGTAACTTGTCCTTGGTCACACAGCTAAGAAATCAGAGAGCTAGGATTGAAAACCAGACTCATCTTTCTCATTAATTTGTTTCAGACCTAGTTACAGATTTGCTACTTCAGTTTTTTCCATCTTCTCTATCTGTTGGAATCTGGTTCACCATTTAGGGCCCAGTGCAAATTCAGCGTTCAATTTATTCCCTTAAATTTTCTGGTCACATGATTCAGTGTTTATCTTTCCTTCTTCGGGGCACCTGGACTTGCCCAGGGTATGTAATAGATCACAACGTGTATCATCGCTGTTTGCATAGGTGTGTGTCTCCCTCACTGGGTGCCACAGAGACCAACATAAAGGTTTACTATTGCATCGTCTTATCTCTTCCCCATGTGCCTGTGTGCAGTATGCTTTTATGGTGAAGAGACAGCGTCGCCACAGAGGGGATGTTTCCCTCTGCTACCTGAGGGCCAGATGGAGCCAAGAGAGACATCACAAAGCACAAGAAAGCCCCCAGAACGAGGTCAAATTACAGCTGAAATAAACCATTACGTTAGGGGTAGATACAAGGCATGTGTCCGATCTAAAGTTCGATCTAAACCTGGCAACTATGGGGTTTAGTCCTTTGCTGGGTGGATTCAGAATAGAACTTGGTAACATTCAGGGGCGCCTGGGTGGCACAGGCGATGAAGCCTCTGCCTTTTGCTCAGGTCATGAGCTCAGGGGCCTGGGATGAGCCACAAATCAGGCTCCTCAGCAGGGAGTCTGCTTCTCCTCCCCCACTTCTGCCCCCTCCTAATGCTCTCTCTCTCTCTTTCTCTCAAATAAATAAATGAAATATTTAAAAAGAAAGAACGTTATCGAGTTCAGCTGAGGACACACAGGAGACTACGCGTGAGGGGCCCCATTTTATTGGCCTTTAAATTCTTTTGTACTTTAAAAATGGAGTATTTTTCATTGTGGGAAAACTAGACCATTTGGATAAGCAAAAAACAAACAAACAAAAAACCAGTTACCTTGGCCACATCACCCAGCAAGAACAACTATCTATATAGTGATTCTCACCCTTGCCTGAATTTTGGAATCACCTGGAGCTTTTGAAAAATCTCTATGCTCTGACCTATACCCATCCCAAATAATTCAGAACTTCTGAACGTGGGACCCTGGCATCCGTGTTTGCTCATGCTCCCCATGGGATTCCAAACCACCACCAAGCGTGAAAACCAGTCATGGTCTTGAACCAGGCCTCTCAAAATAGATCACCTAGGTCTGGGAGGAGCCTGCAGGTTTGCACGTCCGAGCTCCTAGGTGATGCTGATGCTGCACCCCTTGCCGCACTTTGAGCTGCAAGTCTGTATACTGCCTCCTGGATAAAATGTAACAATGTGTGGCTGAAGGACTTCTGAAAAGTCTTTGAACAAGTTACTTAAACTGTAAGCATCGGTTTTCTTATCTGTCCTGTGAGTAAGAGACATTTTACAATTTTTGTGGCCCAGATGTTCACACACATTTGGGGGGAAGTCTTAAAATGGGAGGGAAGCACGATTAGACCCTTGAACGCATAGGATACGACAAGCATTATTTGGGGAGTTCATAATGAGAATTACATTACTTGAGCATTTAGTATGTGCCAGGAACCAAACTAAGCATTTTAAATCAATGATTTAATTTAAGAAGTCTCATTTTACCACTAAGGAAGCTGCTGTTTAGAGAAGCTAAGTAACTTGCTGAAGACCATGCAGTTGCCTGGGGGCAGGACCGAGAAGCAAGAGCAGATGGTCTAAGGCCAAAGCCTGAGTGTTGGTTAGTGCCCTGCTAACCAGTACCCCATCATGCTTCCCAGACTAGGTCACCTCGGAGGCCCATCCACAGAATGTCCTTTAGATTTCTAGCCACTACTTCTTCCTTATCTTGATCATCAAATATTCAGAATTACGCAGAAGAAAACCTTGGCAGAAAGAGAAAGAGGGAGATGTGTTCCATATTGCACATCTGAGCACACACGTCAGTGGTATGTTAATGGCACCTAAAGATGGCATCATTTCATACAACATCCTTAATATGGGTTCACCATCTGTAGCTTAATTTCTCTGAAGAAATCCAATATGGCATTCAAGGTTTAGCTAAATCCCCTAGAGACTTCTTCAGGTGCATAAATCCTTCTTCATCTAGGCCAAACCAGAAGGCAGAGCCAGAGGGCTGTGTGAGATTAGGAGGGAGAGTCATGAGGATTGGTGATGAGGAGAGAAACTCAGGGAAGAAGAGATGGGTCTGGTATGTATCCAGGTACTCGGGCTAAAGTAGACTCATACACAGTGTCTCTGGTCCTGTGTGTATCTGTGTGTGTACGTATATGTCTGCATGTGTGCATCCATATGTTGATGTATGTGGCAGGAACACATGATATGGGAGAGAATTATTCAGGGAAGAGGTCTTTGGAATATTCTTCACCATACAACATCTTCTTCATTATTCCTCCCTCGTTGGCCACTATTATCCTTCACCCTGATGACAAGTTACCTTGACCCCAAGCCCTTAATCAATCTTGTCCATAACGAGTGTACAGCAAGGGAACAGGGCTTGCCAGAACATTAGACCTCTCCCTCCGGGCTGTGGGCAGCTCCATCCGTCAGCTGGGCCTGAAATGAAGATACAGAGGTGTGTGCCAAGCCCCAACACTCTTCCTGCACAAGCTGGCTTTTCTCCATTTGCTACCTGTAGCAACTTCAACATCCTGTATCCAAGGGAGAACGCATTTCTGGCAGAAGAATCCTGCCTGCCATTTCCGTGCTGCTCAGGCAGACTTGAGAAATGCCATCCATTGGCTTACAAAGAAAGAACATGAAACTTAACTGCCAGAAGGCCACCAGCTCTGCACCACGTGTGAGCCACAGGGTCTCCCTCCTTGGTCCAGGATACATCCTCACTCACGCGGTTTTGAAGTTTCTATTGGCATCTTCGAAGTCACTGTTTATAAAGAAAAGCTCAAGCTGCAGAGGGAAGCTCTATCCATGATTTCCCTGTCAGATTTTCTTAAGAAAATTTAATAGTAGCACTATGTACTCAGTCAAGCAACTCCAAATCTTCACACCTCGTGAAACAGCTCTTACTTAAGAAGCTTGTCTGCTGGAGCCAGTTTCCAGACCCTTTTTTTAACCCCATCATAACCAATGCATTAACTCTTGTATATATATATATATATATATATATATATTTTTATTTCTGGTGGTTCTTTTTTTTTTTTAAAGAAATATTTTTTAGGGTGCCTGGGTGACTCAGTCGGTTAAGTGTCCAGCTCTTGATTTTGGCTCAAGTCGTGATCTCAGGGTCATGAGATCGGGCCCCAACCCCGCTCTGTGCTCAGCCGGGAGTCGGCTTGAGCTTCTTTCTCTCCCTCTCCCTCTACCCCTCCCCACTACACTCCTACTCTCTCTCTCTCTCTCAAATAAATAAATAAATCTTAAACCCCCCCCAAAAAAAAAGAAAAGAAAAAAAAAAGAGGGGCACTTGAGTGGCTCAGTCATTAAGCATCTGCCTTTGGCTTAGGTCATGATCCCAGTGTCCTCTATCAGAGATCAAGCCCCGCATCAGGCTCCCTGCTCAGCGGGAAGCCTGCTTCTCCCTCTCGAACTCCCCCTGCTTGTGTTCCTTCTCTCACTGTGTCTCTCTCTGTCAAGTAAATAAAATCTTAAAAAAGAAAAGAAAGAAACATTGTTTAGTCTAAGAACATATTATCTGATTGTGTCTTTAAAACAAACTTAAGGGGCACCTGTGTGGCGCAGTGAGTTAAAGCCTCTGCCTTCGGCTCAGGTCATGATCTCAGGGTCCTGGGATTGAGCCCCATATCAGGCTCTCTGCTCAGCAGGGAGCCTGCTTCCCCCCGTCTCTCTGCCTGCCTCTCTGCCTACTTGTGATCTCTCTCCGTCAAATAAATAAATAGAATTAAAAAAAAAAAAACAAATTTAATAGGTCTCTTCACTCCAACTTTAATTTTTCCTATAAAAATCTTTGCATTTGAATTTGCATTTGCACGGAAATTTGCACTTATCGTGTGTCTATTTCATTCTCCAAATTCAGTTCACAGCCTTAACATCCATGTGTAAATACGCAGGCGACATTTCACGGTTCCCTGATGGGCTGAACAGAAAGGTGGAAATGGAAGTTCTAGAAGTTGGGATATTATGGAAGAGACAATAAACATGAGAATAAGGGTTTTTTTTTCCACTTAAAAAAACACACTTATAGTTAACTGATGTTTTCATTTTCCTCTTTTTTTTTTAATTTTATTTTTTATAAACATATATTTTTATCCCCAGGGGTACAGGTCTGT